>NC_036868.1:8800058-8998393 GCF_002910315.2 Salvelinus sp. IW2-2015 | reverse complement strand
TGTATGTATGTTCGTGCCACAACGGGACGTTAGCGTTTGTTTGTAGTCGTGTACCTGTTCGTGCGTTCTTCATGTTGTATGTAAGTTCCATGTTCAGGTCTGTCTACGTCGTGTTGTTATTTTTTAATTTTCAAGTGTTTTCGTGTTCGTTTCGTAATTCAATAAATATTAGTTATGTCATCATACCTCGCTGCACATTGGTCTTCAGATCCCTCTCTCCTCTCCTCGTCCGAGGAGGAGGAATTAGAGAATCGGAGCTGTACTGTTACATTTCATATTATGGACCTGTTGTTGAAAAAACATGTGTATTAGGGCTTTTCAACCTCTGCCATATCATGAATTCAGAGCTATCTAATAGAACACAGAAGGTTTTTAATGGAAACTTCTCTAATGTTAAACATGCAAAGTGTGGCGTATCGCAGGGCAGCTCTCTTGGCCACCTACTCTATTTTCACTAATGACCTGCCACTGGCATTAAACAAAGCCTGTGTGTCTATGTATGCTGATGATTCAACCCTATACGTGTCAGCAACCACAGCTAGTGAAATTACTGCAACTGTAAACAAAAWGTTGCAGTCAGTTTAAAATGTGTGGCCAGTAATAAACTGGTCCCGAACATCTCTAAAACTAAGACCATTGTGTTTGGTGCAAATCTTTCCTTAAGTTCTAGCTGAATCTGATTATGAATAACGTGGCTGTTGAGCAAGTTGAGGAGATTAAATTAATTGATGTTACCTTGGATTGGTAACCCCAAAATTCCTTACCCTGGAAGCCTGTGTTTCAGACAAGGAAGTGGATGGCGGCTAATTGTTTACTTTTAAACTCGTACAAAACAGAGATGCTAGTTCTAGTTCCCAAGAAACAAAGAGATATGCTGTCGGATCTGACAATGAATCTCGAAGGTTGTACAGTCGTCTCAAATAAAACTGTGAAGGACCTCAGTGTTACTCTGGACCCTGATCTCTCTTTTGATTAACAAATCAAACATATTTCAAGAGCAGCTTTTTTCCATCTTCGTAACATTCAAAAATTGTTTTGTCAGACAATTATGGTGAAAAGCTAATCTATGCTTTTGTCACTTCAAAACTAGACTACTGCAATGCTCTACTCTCCGGCTACCCAGATAAGGCATTAAATAAACTTRAACTASTGCTAAATAAAGCTGCTAGAATCGTCACTAGAACCGCAAAATGATATCATATTATTCTAGCGCCAGCCTCTGCCTTCCTGTTAAGGCTAGGGCTGATATGAAGATTTTACTGCTAACCTACAAAGCATTACATGGACTTGCTCCTGCCTATCTCTCCGATTTGGTCCTGCCATACATACCTACACATCCGCTACGGTCACAAGACGCAGGCCTCCTTATTGTTCCTAGAATGTCTAAGTAAACAGCTGGAGGCAGGGCTTTCTCCTATAGAGCTACATTTTTATAGAATGCCAATCTATGTGAGAGATGCAGACTCTGTCTCAACCTTTAGGTCTTTAATGAAGACTCATCTCTTCAGTAGGTCCTATGATTCAGTGTAGTCTGGCCCTGGGGTGCGAAGGTGAACGACAAGGCACTGGCGTTACGAACAACCCTTGCTGTCTCTACCTTGCCGGGCACCCCTCTCTCCACTGGGATTCTCTGCCTCTGACCGTATTACGAGGGCTGAGTCACTGGCTTGCTTGCGATCTCCCTTGCTGTCCCTAGGTGGGGTGCATCACATCGTGCCAGGCTTTTTTCCCGCTATACTCGAATTGAGTGAGTTGAGTTACTGACGTCATCTTCCTGTCCGGTTTTGCAACCCCTCGGGGTCGTGCAGTGGGTGAGATCTTCGTGGGCTATACTCAGCCTTGTCTCAGGGTAGTTAGTGGTCTGATGATATCCCTTTYGTGGTGTGGGGGCTGTGCTTTGGAAAAGTGGGTGGGTTTATATCCTATATGTATGCTCTCTCTCTCTCTCCCTCGGCTAAAAATAGAGAAGAGACTGACTGCATCACTTCTTCTTTTTATAAGAGACATTCATGTGTTGAAAATTCCAAACACACATCTCTGACACACACATTTACCCCACCAGACATGCGACCAGGGGTAATTTCACAGTCCCCAAATCCAGAACAAATTCAAGAAAATGTACAGTATTATATAGAGCCATTATATAGAGCCCTTCCATCTCAGATTTGTCAAGTGAACAGCAAACCTGGTTTAAAAAAACAGATGAAGCAACACCTCACGGCACAATGCCTCTCCCCTATTTGACCTAGATATTTTGTGTGATATGTACTGATATGTAGGCTGTGTGACGTTGTAAATTGTAAATTCATGTAGTTCTGTCCTTGAGCTGTTCTTGCCTATTAATGTTCTGTATTTATGTCTCATTGTTTGGCCATTGTTCTGTGTGTGACAGACAAACAGCTGCTTGCTTTCGCAAAAGCTAAACGGGGATCCTAATAAAATACCAAAATCTAGCGTACACAAAAAGTGTATATTTTGTTGCCCTTGGTACCACTATAGAAACTGGCTGTTAATAACAAAAATTTCCATTCTGCAATGCAAATAGTGGTGTGTGTAAAGGAAAGACACCCAACCGAGAGAGAGAGAGAGAGAGAGAGAGAGAGGAGATGAGGAGAGAGAGAGAGAGAGAGAGAAGAGAGAGAGAGAGAGAGAGAGAGAGAGAGAGACGAGAAGAGAGAGAGAGAGAGAGAGAGAGAGAGAGAGAGAGAGAGAGAGAGAGAGAGAGAGAGAGAGAGAGAGAGGAGAGAGAGAGAGAGAGAGGAGAGAGAGAGAGAGAGAGAGAGAGAGAGAGAGAGAGGAGAGAGAGAGAGAGAGAGAGAGAGAGAGAGAGATGAGAGAGAGAGAGAGAGAGAGAGAGAGAGAGAGAGAGAAGAGAGAGAGGAGAGAGAGAGAGAGAGAGAGAGAGAGAGAGAGAGAGAGAGAGAGAGAGAGAGAGCATATTCAATAAAGAACAAAGCAGCCATAATTAATAAGAATGAAGGAACTGTGAATGACTCTTACTGGAATTCCCTTTATACTGAGCTCCTTCATGTCCTGATATGATTACATGCATTGCTATTTCAGGCACCTTTCATGTTCCAAAAACGACAAAAATGCATTTGTTCATTCATTACTAGTGAGAAAATGCATCACATCCTGCATAGCAATGAATAATTTCTTAAATAAAGGCTACTACGTACATGGTGGAAACTTTCTAGCATTCAATTTCTTCATTATAGGCCTATATATGAAGAAGAATAAAATAGAAGAAATGGATATGGAGTAGCTTGAGAAGATGAGGAGGGCACAAAGAAGGCATAAGGGGAGCACAAAGTCACCCAAGATGAGAGAAGTATGTGAGAGCGTGAGAGACGAGGGCCAGAACTTGGTATGCCTAGCAGCATTTATCTGTGGGAAGACTGCATGACCTCTTTATTCCACAATAATGGAGTTTCCATTGAAAACTTTGAAATGACTCTAGCAATTTTTGTCAGCCTCAAGCTTCCACCCCTGCACCCCTCCAAAACACTTTCCAATGTTCTCCCTGCCAAGAATGAGATTTGGATCCACAGTAAACATTTAACAAACACAAACTAGGACACTTCTGCAGTGCCACAGACAAAGCCTGTGTGATATTATATCAATGCTATATAGGCCTACATCTACTTGGAGACATAAAGAGAAACAGGGAGAGGATGGCTGCCAGGTGGCTTTAGTCCGACCTCTTTCCTCTCTACTGTTATGAAATAATCTGCCAGAGAGGGGATTAGAGAGAGAGAGTGGCTGTAGCAGTCAGAGATGTGAGCTCAGATAGCGAGAGAGAGAGAGACCACCTTTAAGTTCCTGAGTCCCCAGCGAGAGGTTCCACTCCTCTCACTACTCCCCTCAGATGGAGTGGGGTTGATGGGCAGGTCACCTTGACAAAGGAGACCTCTGAGATGGCCCTCTGCACTGCAGGCTGTAGGGATTTGGGAATGGAAGTGTGGCCAGTCATGGTTTGTCCATGCTGCTGGTGATTTGGAAATAGGGTGTGGGTCCATCCAGACATACAGATTTAGTGACCTCATTCTCACAGAATTCAACACCCCCTATTCTGCTTATGGATATGATTAAGTTAACTCCCCTGCACATATTTCAACCAATAAAAACCAAGAGCCAGAATCTGATATTTGGATTAAGAACTCAATGTGTAATAGTTTAATAACTCTGATGCATTATATGTATTGTGTGTCTTGCGGTGTCTTGACGATCTTATAAACATTAGAACAATTTGTATCAATTACTCATAGCGGGGCGTTTAAAAAGAGTYCGTTCTCACACATTGCATGAACAAAAAGCAATAAACCATTTTCTGAATCGCTCCCCAATATCACATTTACTAGTTTGTTGGTTCATTCTGTGTGTGTGCTACTGGAATATGTCCTGTTTGCTAAGATTGCAGAAATTCAGAGACAAGACATCCCCAGCTCCGATCGCAGGCCCAACACCACATTACACAGGATTTACTGTCAGGCTCCTACGTTACACATTAGAATCGCATTCTTGTCACTTCACAACTGTTGCTGTAGGCACTGCTGCCCTCCACTCCAATAGACTCTGTAACTCTGTAACTTATCAAAAGCCCTATTAGTGGCAGCATATACTGTATGCTGTGATACATCGTAAATCCTACAGTGCCTACAGAAAGTATTCACACCCCTTGAATTTTTCCACATTTTGTTTTSTTACAAATTGYGATTAAAATTGATTGAATWTGTATTTATTTTTTTACGATCTACAGAAAATACTCTGTAAGGTGAAAGTGGAAAAGTTATTATAAGAAAACGTTTTAATGAAAAATAAAACACTAATATATCTTGAATAGATAAGTATTCAATACATGTTAGAATCACCTTTGGCAGCGATTACAGCTGTGTCTTTTGGGGTAAGTATGCAAGAGCTTTGCACACCTGGATTGTACAATATTTGCACATTATTCTTTTTTAAARGCTTTAATCTCTGTCAAGTTGGTTGTTGATCATTGCTAGACAGCCATTTTCAAGTCTTGCCATAGATTTTCAAGCTGATTTAAGTCAAAACCACTCAGGAKCATTCAATGTCGTCTTGGTAAGCAACCCTGGTGTGTAATTGGCCTTGAATTTTAGGTTATTGTCCTGCTGAAAGGTGAATTTGACTCCCAGTGTCTGTTGGAAAGCAGACTGAACCAGATTTTCCTCTAGGATTTTGACTGTGCTTAGCTCTATTCCATTTATTTTTATCCCCCCCAAAAACTCCCTTGMCCTTGCCAATGACGAGCCTATGCATAACATGATGCAGCCACCACCATGTTTGAAAGTATGAAGAGTGGTACTCAGTGATGTGTTGTTTTGGATTTCCCCCAAACACAATACATTGTTTTCAGGACAAAATGTCATTTCTTTGCCACATTTTTTGCAGTATTACTTTAGTGCCTTATTATAAACAGGAAGAATGTTTTGAAATATTTTTTCTTGTGTACAGACTTCCTTCTTTTCACTCGGTCATTTAGGTTAGTAATGTGGAGTAACTACATGTTATTGATCCATCCTCAGTTTTCTTCTATCACTGCCATTAAACTCTGTAACTGTTTTAAAATCACCATTGGTCTCATGGTGAAATCCGTGAGCAGTTTTCTTCTCCGGCAACTGAGTTAGGAAGGACGCCTGTATCTTTGTAGTGACTGGGTGTATTGATACACCATCCAAAGTGTAATTAATAACTTCACCATGCTCAAAGGGATATTCAGTGTCTGCTCTTTATTTTCCATCTACCAATAGTTGCCCTTCTTTGRGAGGCGTTGCAAAACCTCCCTGGTCTTTGTGGTTGAATCTGTGCTTGAAATTCACTACTCGACTGAGGGACCTTAAAGATAATTGTATCTGTGGGGTACAGAGATGGGGTATTCAGAAAAAAATCATGTTATCCACTATTACTGCACACAGAATCAGTCCATGCAACTTATTATGTGACTTGTTAAGCTACATTTTTACTCCTAACAAAACTGGTTGAATACTTATTGAATCAAGACATTTCAGCTTTTGTTTAATTTGTAAACATTTGTAAAAACAAAACAAAATTCCACAAAATTCCACATTTTGTGTACATAGGTTGCACAAAATCTCAATTTATTCCATTTTAAATTCAGGCTGTAACACAACAAKATGTGGAAAAAGTCAAGGGGTGAGAGACTTTCTGAAGGCACTGTAAATATAACAAAATA
This sequence comes from Salvelinus sp. IW2-2015, assembly GCF_002910315.2. Classification (NCBI taxonomy): domain Eukaryota; kingdom Metazoa; phylum Chordata; class Actinopteri; order Salmoniformes; family Salmonidae; genus Salvelinus; species Salvelinus sp. IW2-2015. The sequence goes on along the minus strand of NC_036868.1, from coordinate 8,992,176 downwards.
ACCCTGTTGCAGCCTGGTCTGTGCAAACCGTCTCTGTCTATACATCTATATATTGCCTGGTGTTGTGACTGTGCTGTCTGTGGGAGAAAATAGACAAGGTTTTGTCTCCACATTCCAGGGGGATACGAAAGCACATACAATAGGCAGCAGTATCCACTGCCGTGGAAACGTGTGGTTATTCAGCCAGTCACATTGCAGCTCCTTATCCCATAATGAATGCCTCCATTTCCCTGCTACAACATACAGTATCTGGCACCCAGAGACAAAGCATGTCTCTGTATGGCACCTGTCACTGGGTTTGACTTGCAGGTTTTTTTTCTCCAGTGACAGCATACTAATTCACAGGCTAACGTGTCTCTTTGTCAGCATAGCGGGAGCCAAACTTGCTGACCTCCATTTATTAATCACCATTCAATAGAACGAGACCGTTTTGCAGGCTGAAGTTGAGAGGGCAGATATACTGTACGCTGCASAACTGACACGACAGGCACTTCCTTTCTGACCATTGTTTAATGAAAAACAGCATTTTGAAGATGTAATTGGGATGATTTATGATCTCTTGTTATTCCCATGACCTGTAATCTGGTCTAGTACACTCAACTTTCCAAACAAACAAATCTTTCCCATGCTAAATAATTCCATGCAACAGAATGGTTACAATATGGAAGCCTGAATGCTGGCAGGAAACCAATAAAGTACTAAGAAACAGCTGAAAAGTTGCAAGGCTAACTGCAACCGATATATGAAAATAAAACAAGCAGTACTGACATGGGGAGTACAGATGGAGATTGGGCACACGATGTCCCTACCGGTACTAAGTAGAATGTATTAAAAACTCAACCTAAAGGCCTTGTTTGTCAACATACAGCACAGAGTAGCAGGCAGTCACAGCATTTGCAAGATGTATTTTGTTGTTATACAAGACCACTGTCATTATGATATAACAGTTTGGTTAGAGCCAGGGGCGTCTTGGAACAGATATTTGAGCAGAGAGGAAGGCTAACTTGATGGTGGGCTTGGTAGAGATGAACCAGTCCTATACAGCCAAAGGAAAAACACCCTGCTTGATAGGGAGGAGCGCTGTAGTTTCTCTTGATATAGTGTTTCCTTTGGCTTTTTATAGTGAATCTGTTCTTATTTCCCCTGCGAGCCACAGAATGAGAAACAGACACACCCCTATGATAACACAGCTAAAGTGTCCTGCTGGAAATGCAATAATGCCCACTTATTTTATGCCGAGTCTAAATCCTATGCACAAGCACGGGTGTRTTGAATGTCTGTCTGCAGCGTCCCTCCGTCCACCTCTCTGGAGTCCATGTCTCCACAGAGAGYGGAGATGGATGAAGGCGTTTTCTTTTTACAAATCAAAGCGTGATTTTGTCATTAATCACCCTTCATGGATTTGACAGTAACACTGACATTCCTCTGTTGCTGAAAGTGATCTCCAGTGTGTTTTTCCTGTCAGTTATAAGGACTTACTGGGGCCATGGGGCCTTCTGGGATAGCTAGTGCTCACCTACGTCTTCCATCTCTCTTGGCCAGGGAGACTGTGACTAATGTCAAACAGAGACCCCATCCCACAGTACTGTTCCTTATCTTCCAGGCTGATCTGATGGAGAGCAGTGTGCACAACAGAGCAGAATCAGAGTAAGGTGGTACATAATGCAGATACAGTAACTGTGGTAACATTTGCTGTAGTGTGGCTTATCAGTGTATTTACAACCCGTACACTGAGTATCACAGCATTTACAGCTAGAATCTATAGTTGCTACATACATTTTTAGACGTATAAATTAATGATATACCCATTGATTCTTGAAGAATATAATTTATAATAGTTAAACTGTCGTACTCCATCAGAACCCAAATTATAATCTTTTTTACTTAAATGTTTGTAAACTATCAAGGCACAAAGCGAGAACCAGATGCAGACACAGGAAGCAGATGGTTGGAGTCTTACAATGTTTAATAATCAAAAGGGGTAGGCAAGAGAATGGACGTGGACAGGCAAAAAGGTCAAAACCAGATCAGAGTCCAGGAGGTACAGAGTGGAAGACAGGCTTGTGGTCAAGGCAGGCAGAATGGTCAGGCAGGCGGGAACAGAGTCCAGAAACAGGCAAGGGTCAAAACCGGGAGGACTAGAAAAAGGAGAATAGCAAAAGGAGTACAGGAAAAACATGCTGGTTGACTTGACTAAACATTCAAGAGACAGGAAACACGGGGATAAATACACTGGGGAAAATAAGCGACACCTGGAGGGGGTGGAGACAATTACAGGAACAGGTGAAACAGATCAGGGCGTGACAGTAAACAATGTAAATGTAAACTAACACTGTATTTCATCAAAACATGGTTACAACTATTATTTTGATATCATGGATGGTCAGTCTTTGCATCCATAGCTCTGTCTATGAATTTCAGAGTGGTTACATTTCTCCAGGCCCATCACTTAGATTTTTACCAAAAAAGAGGCGGGGTACCACTTTGTAATTGTTTCAACTAAGGATTCTAGCTTTAAGTTGGCATTGTGTAAAAGTGTGAAAAGGACAGAGGATGTCCCTTAATGAGACGTACCTGCTTTAAGGTCATTTCACTAGAAGAATCCCATGAACTTACTAACACTATCAGACAGATAAAAGGATCTATCCCACTGAGATTCTCTCATTAGCAACCCTCTCCCCGTCCTCTCTTCCTCTTCTCCTAGTCTTTAAGGGAGTAGAGAATAATGGCACTCAGATGAATTCACCCATTCTTTTCTCTTTCCAAAGCCCCGTCTGATTATTTCCAAGGGATTCAATTATCCTCTGTGATCTCCTACAGATACAGTATATCTGCTAGGGCCCAGAGACGAAACAATACGGTTTTATGTCACATTCTATTGTGTGCACCAATGCATATAATCTCTTTAAATGTATGTCATGAGCAGAACTACCATGCCGTCCACACTACCATGACAGAAACGTTTTATAGAAACAAAACGTAGGTCCTATCCCTTAAAACCCTTTCATGTATGGCTAACGAGGGGAACGGCTAGTTTTTATATACCTAATCAATAACATTTACTTAAAACGACTGTGTAACTCTTCACTGAACATGCTACTAAACATGTCCATTTGAATAGCACCCACCACCTTATGACAACACCTTATGACATCTCTGTAACCCCGACCATGAATCTGTCGTCCTCCACGTCCTCCCCGTCCTCCCCTCCTTCAGCTATACTGTATATCTCCCGTTAGCTATCTGTGTTGCAATGGGATACATGGGAGTCAAGGTCGTCAGATGCACAGCAGAAGAGCTACATGCATACTGTATTTGAAGCTTACTTAATACATCAGACTAGGACACCTTGCTAGTTATAGCCTGAAACAAAGCAATAGTAACATTTGGAAAGTTTCTTCTCACGACCTCTACAAGTCAGAATGTTGAATTTTAATGTACTCTACCAGTTTTCTGGGCAGTTGGTCCTTATGTCTTGTGAAATTACTTGACGCATTTGAATATGATGCACACTATGTAAACACACAGGGACTGTTTGGAATTTCTGAATCTATATATTTAAGGTGAGAGTGGAGGCTTCCACACTCATTCGTAGAGGCTAATTTTAAGCATATATGTCCCACAGAGTATGTTATAGGAGAGGGCATACATGGCCTACAGAGTATGTTATAGGAGAGGGCATACATGGCCCACAGAATATGAGGGGCCGAGGCCCCATCTGAGTGTGGAACCACTGGCAAAGCTGATGGGGAAAACAGAGGTTAGGGAGCCTGTGTGGGGTTGGTCCTTTGGGGGGCCGTTCCAGCAGGTGATGCGAGACTGAGCCAGTTCACACCTGCAGCACCGACACTGGCAGCCAGGAAATGTCAGATCTATGCAGTGGGCCACTCTGTGATCATATAGAGCAAGGCATTTCATCCTCATTACACAGCACTGGTGACTTCCAAATGACTCATGGCAATGAATCAATAGTAATCAAGCTCTTAGGGGAAAAAAATAGTCTACGAGAATTTCAACTTATTTTATTTTATATCAATTACTTTTTACTTGTGATTTATCAGGGGGTGCTGCAGCACCCTCAGCACCCCTACTTCCCGTGGCAATACCCATAACCACCGGTTGGTCTCAGAGGGATACACCTGGCATATTAGCAATGATGTGGCAGATGGGCACGCTCGCTCTGTGTGCCCACTCGCCCCATCCGTTGTCATGTACGGGTGAGGCACACCATCGTTATCTGCCAAGTGGCTTCTTCTTCTGGGGGTTGTACAGGAAGACCACTCTATTAGAGAGGGAGGATGGGCAGAACCCTGCGGTTCAGGTAACCATATCTCTGGGCCTCCGGGACTTACAGGAGGATGCCTCTGTGTCTAGGCTGTCATGAGTCAAAGACACAGACAAGCCATTTCACTTGACAACTGGTATTTTTTGGGGAAAGGGGTTGTATGGTTTCATGGTATTTAAAGATCTAATTTTCTAAAGTCAGGTACCTCAATGCTTATCAAATGAATAACTGAATTCAATGAATTGACAATGCTGCTTCTGATGCACATCTGAGATACTATTGTGGCACATTGTGCGACATATGACATTCTATAATGAGTTTGGTCCGTCATCAACTCACACAGAGAGAGTGTCTGGGGACATGGAAATTATGACAAATAACAGGACTGGCTGCATTAATAGGCCTAAGTGCTCATCTGGACCGCAGGTGTGTAACTGTCCATAAGCCATTTCACTATTTCTTACCTTCAAAGTCAAACATATTTATCCAAAGTCCATTATGAGATATGCTACAAAAGGGTGACAATATGCTGGATTTGCAGCTCTCTATTATTATACTGAAAATGGCATGGTAATATCCAAACACATTTGGCATGATACAACTGCAGCATTATTCTAACACTAGTCAGGAACACACAAGAGATCAATAGGAAATGTTGTGAAGCTCCATCTCTACAGTGGGGCATAGGAAAGGAACATCGGAGAGGAACAGCGTTATCTATCACTGGTGCTATGATATCAACACCAGGACATCGTCATCTAGTCAATGGCTTCATCCRTCCATCCCTATTAAGGCGTCCGAATGCTTTCCATCCAAAACAGTTTGTGCATATATTAGGATGCTATTTTGTGACGTTATTGTTTGTTTTGGTCTTCGGCAAGGGTTTTTTGGTTGTTCGTGCACACACAAAGAATTATTGAGGCAAGCTGAAGTTGGTAGCCGAAGTCTACGCACCTTCGTCGGTGATTGGTCAACAGTAGGGATTCTTCAATGAAGTGTTTGTTGTCATTCAACTATAGACTAATCGTTTTCATGCACATTTTTCCACTTGAGAAATACTGGACCAAACATCCTAGGTACAATTGTGCTACAAAGATCTCKAAATTAATATCAGATTTCTTAAGTTATCTTAATGAAATCAGACTATTTCGAGGAAGTGTATACTGGCTAAGGTGTCTCAAAATGGACAAACAGTACTATTGCTGCTTTTTTCTCGTTTTTCAAGCGAAGGTATTTTAAGGAAGCGTGCGAGCCCACTGGCTAGGAGCCAGCCGAAAAGAAGCATTTAGAGGAGAGGGAGAGCAGAGGATTATCTAGTCTACTTGATGTTTTCCTTATCTGCAGGTGTCTTGGCCTTGTCTTATCTTACCACACCGCAGGGTGTCAAATAGAGTCTTAAGGATTCAGACGAAATCAATACTTCTCTACATGCAGGTGGACTAGATTGTGTGTGTCTATCTAAACCAATTTGCATTGTTTAACTAAGAAATGTACCATTTAAATAAGACCTCTGCATCTGCCTGAAACTAATTGATTTAAATAAATAATTTTTTTGTTGCGACAGTTATCAAAAATGTGTAACATAATACCTACTGTGGATTATAATATTGTAGAGAGAATGTAATGTCTTCAATGGAATCATTGAACGCACCCTGGCTGTAATTGTTCCAACTTATTGCCCTTTCCATTGGAATGAATAGCCTTTCTTTGTCAGTTGTCTAGGCTGTTGAATTCTCCAATAAATGAAAGAGAATGTGTATGCAAGCCATTACTGTGACTTACAATGTGCTAAAGCCTTGTCTGTAACTGTACTTCATCAAGCAGGGGAGAAGGAAAAAACTCGGCTGGGAGACAATAAAACGAGAAAATCTGACCATCGGCCAAGATAAGTTTTACTTGACCATAACCAAAGATGACCTCAGGGATATGAGGAATCTTGGCATTTTTTATACTGTAGAGGTCTGAGCCCTCCTCTTTCCTCCCCATTCTCCATGGGCTTGTATTGTGTGTGTGCGTGCGTGCGTGCGTGCATGTGTTGCTTGGCTGCCTGTGGAGATTTATTCCCTCTGAAATAGGACTGTAGGGCAAAAGTTCACTGAGAACAGCAAGGCATTTCTTCTAGAAACGGTTTGGGGCTTTTGACTCAATCAAAGCAGTGCAGATCACAATACCAGTTTGCTGAGTCGTTCTCCATCTGCGTCCCTCTTCTTCCTCTGTTTCCTAGTACGGACCATGTCGAAGGGTGTTGATATGCTCTTCTTTTCCAGGGTAATAAATAAGAGAACATTTACAAAGTAATTTTACCATCTAGAGAGGCTGTGTTCCAGATCACATTAACACTTGGCTGTTACGTAACGACATTCCAGCCTTAAACCTTTCTCACTAGCCTGTCACTAAGTGGCTTAACCCCCAGGACAAACAGAGTTAAATGTGAGCCAAAATGTTAATTGGCTCAAATTAGGGCTCAGGAGATAATCTGTTCACAACWGATTTGGGAGGAGAGAAACCTAAGCAGCAGAGTCATGGTTATGTTGACCCTGACCTCTGACCTCTGGGGATCTAAGGCCCGCTGCTGACATCACATCAGACTCTCCTGAGGGAAGATACTCTACAACCCCTATCACAATTGGGGAATATAAACTCCTGCATTATTGAGTACACTGAGCATGAATTATGTATCTTCAAATGATATCCGCCGAGAAACGTTGGCCTTCCCTTGGATGATGATAGTAGAGCCTGTTCACCCAGAGTCATAGAAGGGATGCTTTTACGTTTCAAAAGATAGATGTAATACGGTCTGATTCACAGAAAGGAAAAAGACTAGGTCACTGTTCGAACATTAGGTTAATGATGAGCGAGAAAGAAAAAGTATTCTGTGTCCAGAAGCAGACTTTGGCTGGGAAAGCAGATACTGCTGCATTCTTATTTTGAATYATTACTCTGTGTCCTCTGGAAGTGCACACAGGGATATCTATCAAAAGTCAAACAAGTACTAGATTAAGTAGATTTCAGGGACAAATACATGTTAAAAAGACTGCAATTAGAGAGGAACATTTTGCACAATGACCTAGATATGACACCTTCACAAAATGTATTTTATAATAAGACACCTTATAATAACACAGTGCTGTCACTTCAGAGTGGGAGCTCATCTAAAATGGCTTCTGAAATYCGTCCTTCATTGGTTCCTCAGACAGCCAGCAGTAATACTGGCTTTACGGCCATTGCTTTATGGTGTGATGCTGCCAGACGGACGTCTGCGTTTAGCCAAAGGTCAGACAGCAGGGGTTAACAAGCTCGCTGAAACAATTTTCAAAGGCACCGATAGACATTGGCAATGCAATTAATTTAGCAGGAGGCTGCAGGAGCATGCCCTAGCGTCCGCCAGCCCAGCACCACTCAACCTAGCCTGGCTCTCAGAGAGAGTTCATTAGCTTAATATCTACAGACATCTGTTTAACGYGCCCGCCATTTACTAAGTCTTACCTAATCACAGTGTTCCCCGGGGAAATCACCCGGAGGAGGTAGCTAGACGGCATCTAACAGTAGCATCCCTTCCATCCACAGGGGATCTCTATTATCGCTCCAATTAAACACCTTATGAAAAGGAGGCAGCTGCTGCTACTGGCATTCTTATTATTTTGAGGAGTGACCATAGAATGTGGCAAATATTATGTGCCTCTTCTGCAACCTCATCATCCACACTCAACTTACCTATAGTAATGGTTGCAACAGAACGCATTGAATGGTATCAAACACATCAAACACATGGTTTCCATGTTTGATACCATTCTATTCACTCCATTATTATGAGCTGTCCTCCCCTCAGCAGCCTCCTGTGCTACTGTATTTGGCATGTAACTGTAACTGCCTCTGGTTCTACCACTGATACTGTAACAAGCTGATTAAGCACAATAAGTGAGTTCCCCCTCAAGAGCAATGACATTCTACAACTGTCTGGTCTGACAGCAAATCAATTCATGACTTCAGTCACAGAGTGCTTCTGTTGTTACAGGACTGTAGATTAGAGATGGGAGCACCAGTCAATGTTCATTTAAATTAATCCATCATAATGTGTGAAGACATAATTAACTGTACAGAGATTAGCAACAGATGTTTTTGTGTGAAATTTAGACATAAACTAAGACCATCATATTGTAGAGGTCTGTAAGAGATATAGATTTGATGGTGCAAAAGTAAAACTGGAATGAAGAAAGGAAGCGAAGACATTCTGAAACCCCTCTGTGAATTGTAAAAATAATAATAAAWTGAATGCATTTCATGACAGTTCCAGGTACTTTCAAATCCCTAAAGGCAGACTGTGGGAGTGTTAAATCCATTACAATCCCATACCAGCAAAACTCTGAGTCAGATAAAAAAAGGGAGAAATATATCTCCACTTTGAATCTGGAATCTCCCTAGGCATGCTTAGGCTGTTGTCAGTTAGACATAGAACATAATGAATAAACCAAGTCCATGTTCTGAGTCTGAGCTGAATTCCAAATAATGTAATGGACACGCTACAGAGCTATGCCTGAAATATTTTCTCTGTCTCCTTATAAGAAACAGGCCCTGATTCTTAATCCCTCTTGCACACAACAAGTAGGGAAGGCTTTAGTTTCATCTCATCCAGAAGGGGCGCAGACCCTAGCTTCTCCCAAGAGGGGCTTTAACCAGGCTGACTCAGATCATAAATCCTATAGACCTTCAGAGCTCCCATCCAACAAGAACTAATCCATCATACACAATGTGGACGCTGATATCTCCAATTGACTCTAAACTATCTTCCTCTATGTTTCAGATGGAGGGATATAGCGCAGTCAGATGGAGAGATGTTGAAGATGACAGGCTAACCATGGACCTTTTCATTGTGATTTATTAGCAATGTTGGGTGGAACATGTGAATATGAGTTTGGATTATGGATACGGTCCACGATAAATAATTGTACTATTCACAGGAGGAAAAAAATGGTTATAACAAGAGCAGCCACATTGTATGCATGGCCATGTCCATAACCTTGGTGTTTTACAATATTATAATCTGGACCACTTGTCTTCCCTCCAACATTCCAGGCTGTGGAATAAAAAGGTTCTCCTAGCTAGAGAGCAAAAGTACATAACTAGCTACGTTTATTCAGATTAGCTTTTTATTACACAGGCTAAAATAATAGACAAAGAAGCTATTTGTCCACAGGTGGGTTATCCATGATAGCTAAACCAGAACCTAAAGGGGTGACTGTTCTTCCTAAATAGAAGAGTCAGTGCTGGCAGCAGTGAAATTAATCTAGCCATTTATTGGGATGACTGGAAGGCCCATAAAGGTATGATATGTTATGTKAATTCTGTGTGGATGGCCATCCCTCACTGAGCTACTCTTATTCTTATTAAAGGTCTATTGTGTGGCGTTTCAGAGAAACCATTAGTGGTTGGCCGGGGTCAGCCGGTGCAGTAAGAAACTGCATGGTTCACTGACTCCAAACAGCACTACAGGATTCCTACCATGCACTGCCAAAGTTAATCTTCTCTCAGAACAAAATTCGATTCCCATCACTCTGTAGTTGCAGTCTTCTCTCTTTGAAAAAAGAGAATGGCTTGGGCGTGTGCTGGCTCTTTTGAGGCACAGAGGAGGATACTAGAGATGTTGTTGGAATTTCTCTTTTCTATTCTAAGAGGGAACTCAAGAGGTGAGATTTTGTATTGAAAAACATGGACATGATATTGGGATTAGGTTACGCCTCTATCACACTGACAGCATCATTGCGTTTTGGTTCACCATAAGTACATTAATTTCCAATGGAAAGCTAGGTTTACCTTGCAGCATTYCGTTGCAGAGGCAGTTGCAATGCGTTCTGTGTGGTGCATACGTTGGATTTATCGAACGTATGCATCAAATTGTATGCGTAGACAGCTTGGCAGAAATGGTAGCAGAATGAATGATTAACTTTTGTTGTAGACATAACCAGATGATGCTGCGTACCATTTCGGAATTTTGCAACTGTAGTTGCGACCCACTGGGCAAAAACTGGTTGAATCAATGTTGTTTCCGTGTAATTTCAACCCCAAAAATCTATTTGATGACGTTGAATCAACATGGAAAACTAATTGAATTTGCAAAAAGTCCCCAAGGTAAGAGCATTTGGTATTTTTTTCACCCAACTTTTAACCTAAATACAATGACATGGTTAAAAAATATTTTTATTTCARGTTAGTTGACAACTCAACCAAATGTAAATCAAAACTAGACATTGAACTAACGTCTGTGCCCAGTGGGGAGGCTTGTTTGCTTTTGCATGGGGCTTGCCATAATGTCAAAGGATCCCCAACTCCCCTCTTCCAACCGAGCAGCCCATCCACCACATGACAGGAAGTGACTGTTTTCTGTTGGGAAAGCTGGAATGTAAGAAAGAAAAATAAAACCCCAACTTGAACAGCACATACCAGGACAACTGGTAGAAAAATGTAGGGGAAACTCAGCCAACAATATACTTTTCTAAGCAGAGGGTGTAAAAGGGGCTAATCTTTTGGGGAATACAACCCCCTACTCAGCTGGAAAGGAATGTGTCCTTTCACAACTTGAACTGAGGGCTTGGCTGGCGTTGAATCAATAGGGGAAGAAGTCACTCAGTTCCCAGGTTGTGTGTGGGGGTGGGACTGAGAACCACTAAGTCCCCCCCCTCTCTGAAGAAAATCTGTCCATTTTTTGTCACCTCTCATTGCAACACATTTAGCTTGCTTGTCCAAGAAAATGTATTTCAAAGTTGAACATTGTACTAATGAAACGATGCAACCAAAACTATGCTTCTTTGGTGTTAGCAAAATTAACATTCAGAAAACATGTCCAATTCGGAGAGTCACTTTAAGTATAATCACATTCTCAAAATACCTTTATTAATGTAGTCTTACGAACAATGAGTATTCTGTGATGTTCATTAATTCACCAGTTGCATTTTGTTTTGATCTATTTAACACTGGCATTTCTAACCTCTGGACATTAAAATCTGATTTCATTGAGTAGATTGCCTCACTATGCACTCTTTGATTGGTCTGTAAATCAGGACTATCAGACCAGGCAATATCTTATTTCTACATGGAATTAAGTTGGGAAACTGTAGACTACAGTACCATCTAGGTTATGCTATTTGATTGCTTTAGGTTCACTTCCAGTTGACCAAATGACAAAGCAGATAGTGATCATTAACCAATCATATCATAACATTAACATTAACTTATACTGTCATCACCAGTGTTACTGTCAATAGTATCTTATCACACTGTGGACACAGCATGAACAAATAATCAATGTGCCCTCGGCATTAAGTTATTTATATCCCATAGCTCAATCATTTAGTGTTATACCCCTCTGAAAGCCCCTATTCATATAGAATTACAGCTTGAGAGAGGAAGTGCATGATTTTGGGCTTTATCAACCAAAATATCATGCCTTCTCAATTCAGCCGAGTACAGTAAAGAACATGCCTGCCTATTGCATGGTGGAACCTGGCAACCCAGTAGCCCCGTGCTGACAGAGAGGGGGCAGATGGGGCGGGTGGTGGATAAATCTCCTCTGTTGTGCTCCACCACTCGTCCCCATGCCTTAATTGGCTGGTGTAATTACAGCCGCAGATCCTGATGTGTAGCAGACATGCACAGGGAGCTTTTAATAGGCCCTGCTAAAAAAACAGGAGGAACAGCTCCATTCAATCCAAGCCACTGAATGTGCAGGAAATGTCCACCACAATCCATGCACATTACGCTGCCACCCCTCATACCAGGGGGGACTTTTGAAAGACACTTCTCTCCTGCTCAAATCTCCTCTAACTTTGGCAGTGAGGTAACAAAAGGTCTGGTCAGGGGGAAGACTACACTTGGACTTCTACCATTAGCATAGACTAGAGTTTTGTGTTCAAACGTTGCTAAGGAACTTTAAGAACCTACACTTTCAATGGAATGTACCGAATTAACTTGCAGGCGGCAACTTCTTCTTTCTTTTTTAAACCCATTTGCTTGGGAAGGAGACCAGAATGAGACTCTTGGCCACTTGTGAGTYGCAAAGTGGACAGGAAAACAGAAATGACATTGGCTGAATTGCATTTGCATTTTCACTCTATCGTCCTTAATAGCACAGTGGTCGGAATCATGCATAACTATGATTATTTTTGTCAATTTCTAGAGGAAAACTTGCTTCATAATTACAGACGAAGCAGCATTCAAGTTTCCATTAGTATTTTGCCTCATGAGTCATGTTACCTCAGTATTACTATGAATAGAGAACATAGAAATTAACGTTATTTCTGTCTAGATGTAGTCATTTAGTGGGTTTAAAATCTCTGACACTCAATGATGTCAATGGCACAAAATGCCACACAACATACAGTAGTTTATGAGCACTGGCAAGATACATAGATATGCATAAATAGAATATTACTAAGAAGTGTTAAATAYACAAGGAAATCATACCTGGTATTCATCCATAAAGAATGCAGTGCATCTCGAGGGAAGTCATCAGCAGGGGCCCTACGAAGCCAAATGAACCACAGACTGGCATACATTGGTTCCTCCTGACAAAGCCACAGCAATGAAGACATACTTTCACTTTCCAGCTCCGAAGGCCATGTTAAGAGCTACTGAGAATTTTGCTCCTGGCAGGACAATAACACCTAGCGTCCCGATGGACTACAATAAGCCATCACTTGTGTGTGTGTACAAGTTGCATGCGTTAGTGTCATGCATACGGTCCACGATGTATGTGCTTGAACGTCATGCTTCCAGACAATACCTCCAGTTCAATGACCTGTGCTGGTGGAAGGGCCATGGATGCCTTCTCAATGCTCATCTCATGTGCGGGCCGAGGCTGTGACTGGAACGTGGTGCATATGTGTGTGAGAGAGAGGCAGACAGACAGACAGACAGACAGACAGACAGACAGACAGACAGACAGACAGACAGACAGACAGACAGACAGACAGACAGACAGACAGACAGACAGACAGACAGACAGACAGACAGACAGACAGACAGACAGACATGACAGACAGACAGACAGACAGACAGACAGACGAGAGAGGCTGATAAATGATGTACCAGTACATTGTCTCAGAACAGAACATGACATCTGCATGCCAGTGGGAGGGGAGGTGTAAGTACCTGATGACAGACACAAGGAAAGAACATTAGATGTGCATTACAACAGTATGTTTATGGCTGTAGATTCATGATTTGTCTGTTCTCATGGAAATAACTTTGAATTATCAGGGAGCTAATGCGACAACTACAAGTAGAGCATGCTAGTTAACTCGCTCTTACAGCAATAACATACAAAAGCTCACCAGGAAGCCCTCAATATCTCACAGACACCGTACACACGCACACACACACACACACACACACACACACACACACACACACACACACACACACACACACACACACACACACACACACACACACACACACACACACACACACACACACACACACACACACACACACACACACACACACACACACACACACACACACACACACACACACACACACACACACCACACACACACTGTGACACACACACACACACATATTGACTCCAATGCTTCCCACAGTTGAGTCAAGTTGGCTGGATTCCCTTTGGGTGGTGGACCATTCCTGATACACACGGGAAACTGTTGAGCATCAAAAACCCAGCAGCATTGCAGTTCTTGACACACTCAAACCGGTGCACCTGGCACCTACTACCATATCCTGTTCAAAGGCACTTCAATCTTTTGTCTTGCTCATTCACCCTCTGAATGACACACATTCACAATCCATGTCTCATTTGTCTCAAGGCTTACAAGTATTTTTTTTATCTGTCTCCTTGCCTTCATCTACACTGATGGAAGTGGACATCAATAAGGGATCATAGCTTTCACCTGGATTCACCTGGACAGTCTATGTCATGGAAAGAGCAGCTGTTCCCAATGTTTTGTACACAGTATATATACTGAACAAACATATAAATGCAACATGCAACAATTTCTACGATTTTACCAAGTTACAGTTCATATATAAGGAAATCAATCAATTTAAATGAAGAAATTAGGCCCTAATCTATGGATTTCACATGAGTGGAAATACAGATAMACATCTGTTGGTCACAGATACCTTTAAAAAAAAGAAGGGGCAGGGATCAGAAAACTAGTCAGTATCTGGTTTACCACCATTTGCCTCATGAAGCATGACATCTCCTTTGCATAGAGTTGARCAGGCTGTTGATTGTGGCCTGTGGAATGTTGTCTCACTCTTCTTCAATAGCTGTGCAAAGTTGCTGAATATTTGCAGGAACAGGAACACGATAGCTGTGTACGAAATCCCATACTAACATACTGTAAACTACATACAATATACTATTAGTTCATTTTATTATACTGTAAACGAACGATATCCTTTCAGTTCAGCATACTAGCGATTCGCCTGTCTACCGGAAGTTGATGCTGTTGCTATGCAACCTCTTGCTAGCTTGTTAGCGTAACAAATGAAGCTAGACATTTTACAATTTTGGGTGTGTTCGTAAATTCAATCAGGAGTGCCAGAGTAGCCTCAGAGTGCGATCTGGGCATTTGTAAATCCAGAGTGTTGTCAGATTGTCCGTTCATAAATTCAGAGCGTTTCGCTCTCAGAGCGCACACTGGACGCTGTGGCCGAGGATTAGGGTTGATCCGAGCTTCTGTAAAAAAAAACAATTGTTTTATTATTTTACACCTTTTTCTCCCCAATTTCG
This sequence comes from Salvelinus sp. IW2-2015, assembly GCF_002910315.2. NCBI lineage: Eukaryota > Metazoa > Chordata > Actinopteri > Salmoniformes > Salmonidae > Salvelinus > Salvelinus sp. IW2-2015. The sequence continues at coordinate 8,977,135 of NC_036868.1, read as the reverse complement.
TGGTATCCAATTGGCAGTTAGTCTTGTCTCATCGCTGCAACTCCCGTACGGACTCTGGAGAGGCGAAGGTCGTGAGCCGTGCGTCCTCCGAAACACGATGCAACCAAGCCGCACAGCTTCTTGACACAATGTGTCAAGCCAGCCACACCAATATGTCGGAGTAAACACCGTACACCTGGCGACTGTGTCAGCGTGCATGTGCCCGGACCGCCACAGGAGTCACTAGAGTGCAATGGTACAAGGACATCCTTGCCGGCCAAACCCTCCCCTAACCCGGACGGTGCTGGGCCAATTGTACGCTGCCCCATGGATCTCCCGGTCGCGGCCGGCTGCGACAGAGCCTGGACTCAAACCAGGATCTCTAGCGGCACAGTTAGCACTGCGAAGCAGTGCCTTAGGCTACTGTGCCACTCGGGAGGCCCGATCCGAGCGTTCTGACCATACAACGGCAGTCAAGCACCCAAGCTAACTGGCTAAAGTTGGCTAGCTTGCTAGCTACTTCCAGACACAATTGAGAGAACACCTCACTCTGACCATTTTACTTGCCCTAGCAGCGCTGGTTAGGCTGTTTTCATGTTATCCAGAGCGTTGGTGACTGTAACTGTGCTGCTGGCAACAATTTAATTACGCTTTTTTTTGCCATCATTTACTGACACCGGCCATATTCAACGGGTGTTGAGCGTTCGTAAATTCATCAGTTATTCTGCGCACAGGCACACAGACCAGAGTGCTCTAAAATAGGAGCAGATAGACAGAATTAACAATGTCCATTGACAACGCACAACGACTATATCACTTAGCTAAGAATGACGTGAATAATCAAGTAAATAAACTCTGGGTTGTTAGTTAGATTATAGTTAATATACTGCCTGGCAAATTAATTGTATTAGTAGCCAACTAACGTTAGGTAACTAACAGTAGCTAATATACCGGTACATACCGCTGTAATGCTATGTGGTTCATAAGGATAGCATAGCTAAGACATTGTCAGCCAACATAACGTGTAACATAAATATAATATAATATTTTTATAGATAAAATGCAATTGTGTTCGTTGTCCATACCTTAACATAACCCTACCGCTACTATGGGGCACTCTGTTCACAACATTGACATCAGCAAAACGCTTGCCAACAATACGCCATACACATGGTCTGCAGTTGTGAGGCCGGCTTATGGAGACGGCTTATGGTAGAGAAATGAATTATCTGGCAACAGCTCTGGTGGACATTCCTGCAGTCAGCATGCCAAATCTGTGGCATTGTGTTGTGTGACAAAGCTGCACACTTTGAGTGGCCTTTCATTGCCCCTAGCACAAGGTGCACCTGTGTAATGATGATGCTGTTTAATCAGCTTCTTGACATGCCACACCTGTCAGGTGGATGGATTATCTTGGCAAAGAGAAATGCTCACTAACCAGGATGAAAACAAATTTGTGCACAAAATTTGAGAGAAATACGATTTGTGCGCATGGAATATTTCTGGGATATTTTATTTCAGCTCATGAAACCAACACTTTACATGTTGCTTTTATATTTTTGTCTAGTGTATATAGTGAACTCGTACACATTGTAAATACGTAAATAGAATGCACTATTTCATAATGTTACCTAGCATGTGTTACGCGGAGTGGAACAGGGAAACCCAAGAGCAGAAMCAGATGAGGAGACTGGGATGAAGTAACCAAGGTATTTATTGAAATACAGGGGAAAGATGGAGTTCAGTCCAGGGGAAGCTCGGGCGAGTTGCAGAAAACCAGGTGCGGAGGCTGAGGCTGGAGCGCGAGGGGTTGGGACAGGGTAAGCAGGTCCGGAGGGGAATCCAAGGGAGAAGTAGAGTGGGGAATCCAGGGCAGAGTAGCAGGATGAGGAGACATGCCTCTACTTTCAGCCCTCTACCTCCAGCCTTCCACCCCCAGTCCTTCTTCTCCAGCCCTCCGACCTGGATTTAAAATAATTACTTCAAGAGAATTGAGAGAGAGAGAGAGAGAGAGAGAGAGAGAGAGAGAGAGAGAGAGAGAGAGAGAGAGAGAGAGAGAGAGAGAGAGAGAGAGAGAGAGAGAGAGAGAGAGAGAGAGAGAGAGAGAGAGAGAGAGAGAGAGAGAGAGAGAGAGAGAGAGAGAGAGAGAGAGAGAGAGAGAGCAAAGGGACTTCTGAAGTGAGATTATCATCATTATGGCTGGGTGTTTTTATGCACAGTAGCAGGGAAATGCAGAGGTGCTTACTGTAACTGGCAGGTGATCAAAAATTAAAGGTCCAATACAGCTGTTTTTATCTCAATATCAAAAGATTTGTGGGTAACAATTAGGTACCTTACTGTGATTCTTTTAAATTAAAATTGTCAAAAATAAACAAAAATAGCTTAGCAAAGAGCACTTTCTCAAACAATAATTTTTTTCTAGGACGGTCTGTGAGTTGTCTGAGTGTGGAGTGGAAAACTGAAACGATCTGTTATTGGCAGAGGTTTGGAATTCTCTTTCTTATTGGTCTATTAATTCATTTATCACCTGGTGATGTCACCAAGCAGGCCAAAACTCCATCCCAACAAAACAGGCTGAAATGTAAGGCAATCTTTTCAAACAGCTTCATAAACACTAAAATGGCATTGTCATAATTTTCACAATTTCACAGTTTTATTCCAACCTCATAGTGTGGCATAGTGGCAGCCATTTTTATTCTGCAGGGAATTCATATAACAGCAGAGCAGAGCACCTTCTACTTCGGGTATTCAGAGCCAACCTGTTAATCATAGGCCACGTTGGCACTGGCTGGCACATGAAGCAGTGCAATGTTTCGTAATTCAATGATGATTGTAATTTATTTCCTTGTTAGAATATTTTTCTTGAGGTGAGCAATCAGTTGTAAACCAATAAAGGAATGTTGGCTGAGTAAGCTATTGTATGATTTGTGTGTGTGTGTGTGTTTGATTGCGTGTTGTGAAAAGCAACAATCAAGATCTTTCTCCCTGTTATCTACATTGATTGCTTTTTCATCTTGGAGATGAAGTTGACATGAGTAATTCATAATTGTAAGGCCTTGAAACAAAGATCCGATGGCATGAAGAGAACAGAAAGAGTGTCTGTGATCATTTCATTTATATATTCTATCTCTCAATGAATAGGCTATATCCAGTTACAACAGGGATGCTGCTGAACAGTGATCTTCAAGGAGAGACAATTACTATATTGAGGTAATCACATTTTTTGGAATGTGCTGTAATTTTGGAATGTGCTAGCGCTGTAAATATGTGTAGCTTAAATCACTCTTTGAGGAATTGCTATTTTTGGATAGAAAATGTGCAATAATCAAAATAGATGGGAATGAACTTTAAATATTGAGGTTTGTTGACAGTTTTGCCATCTCCTTTTAGCGGCCTCACAACCCTGGTGTTTACTGGTAGTCCAATTCTGGAACTGCCTAAAAGGTTAATATTAGAGGAAGCGCTTCTATCACAGTTCCCTTTTCTCGTTCCAATGCGTCATCTGGGTTCTGCAGACATCAAACATCTCTGAGTTATCAGAAGCTCACCGCCAGACAGACTCATAATAACACTGATATGTTGCTACACTAGGTGGTAATTTCAGGACTACCAGTGACAACAACAAGAGTAATGGCAGTGTTCACATGTGTTCGTACAGTTCAGTAGGTGTGAGAAGTTTGGAGAAGACTTTCCTTTTCATCCACTGTAAATCTAACTGCAGGGGCTGGTGGTGGGTTGGTCTCCAGCTGTGCTCCATACAGCATAATGAGAGGGAATTACTCTGCATGACAAGTGAACATTACATCCCATGCCACAATGGCAGCACTGAGTCAGCATCCAGCCTGTTTACTTTGGGAGAGGAGAGCGTTTCCCAGTGATTCATGACCTCAGACAGATCTCTTCCCACAGCCCAGGACCTCTTATCTCAGCACAGTTAGTTAATCTGGGAAACCTGTCCTGCATCATTAATAGAGACTAAGAGTTATAGTTATGAGTAGGAACATAGCCAAGTTCCACTAAAAGTTCCACAACTACATATCATTTATTTATTTATTATTTTTTAAATATATTTTTATATTTATTTTATTTGAATTTTTATACAATTTTTATATAAATATATAAWWWWWWTTGTAAAATGGCCCCGGAGAAGAATGCAGACGTTTTACGTGCCCCCAACAGATTTAGTTTTTTTGTTTGTTTATTTGCYTGGTTTGTAACTTTTTAAAACTTATTTTGTACATAATGTTGCCGCTACTATCTCTTATGACCGAAAATAACTTCTGGACATCAGGACTGCGATTACTCACCACTGACTGGCAGAATCCTTTTTTCCTTTAATGAGTCTGACGAGCCCGACGCGAACGATATACTGCTTTCTTGGGAACAGGCCCAGATCCCTGTGATTTGCGTGAAGAGGAGGCGGAGAAAAAGGGCCTGCCTTCTGAGAATTCGTAGGCGATCTAATAAACCCCCCCTTCCGTCCATTCTGCTAGCAAGCGTGCAATCTTTGGACAATAAAAGAGATGACCTACGAGCAAGATTAAACTACCAACGGGACATTCAAAACTGTAATATCTTATGCTTCACGGAGTCGTGGCTAAACGGCGACACTATCAACATACAGCTGGCTGGTTATACGCTGTACTGGCAGGATAGAACAGTGGCTTCTGGCAAGACAAGAGGCGGCAGACTATGTATTTTTGTAAATAACAGCTGGTGCACGATATCTAAGGAAGTTTCGAGCTATTGCTCGCCTGAGGTGGAGTATCTCATGATAAGCTGTAGACCACACTATCTACCAAGAGAGTTTTCATCTGTATTTTTCGTAGCTGTTTACATACCACCACAGTCAGTGGCACAGCAAGCGGTACCGGAGCACCAAGTCTAGGTCCAAGAGGCTTCTAAACAGCTTCTACCCCCAAGCCATAAGACTCCTGAACACCTAATCAAATGGCTACCCAGACTATTTGCATTGAACCCCCCCCCCCCGTCTTTTACACCTCTGCTACTCTCTGTTGTTATCATCACTTTAATAACTCTACTTTCATGTACATATTACTTCAACTAACCGGTGCCCCCGCACATTGACTCTGTACCGATACCCCCCTGTATATAGTCTCGCTATTGTTATATTACTGCTGCTCTTTAATTACTTGTTACTTTTATTTCTTATTCTTATCCGTAATTTTTTTCAAACTGCATTGTTGGTTAGGGGCTCGTAAGTAAGCATTTCACTGTAAGGTCTACACCTGTTGTATTCGGCGCATGTGACTAATAAAATGTGATTTGATTTGATAAAATTGAGTATTACAATTCCAACTGCTTTAACACTCTCATATCGCATCATTGGATCTGTAACATATCATAACCTATCATTTCTTTAGACAAACAGCACAGTATATTGTGGACAGTTTCTGCCAACACTCTCTGTTTGTTCAACTTTTTACCCTGAACAGTAACAAAATAAATATCATTCATTCTTAACTCGCTTGCTGAGTTAATACAATGGCTGCATGCACTTCAAACAGTTGGACATCTGACAGTGTCTACTAGGAAAATTGTATCGGTTAGTGCAGCTGATTGCAATGTCGCTGTTTAAGATTTAAGTACAAACCTTTAAAGGGCTTTGGGGACTTATCATTTTTGTTTAAATATTTTCAGAAAACATTCTTGGCCTCATTGGCGTCAAGTCTTCCATGACCAAGGGTTTTAAGAGCTTTCATCGTAACCATCAAGGCCAAGAGAGAAAAAGTTCTGACGTAACGTTCTCAAGATGAGTCTACCGAAGCTAGCTAAACAAAACAAACTAAAAGGGTGTTTCGAGTGGGGCAATATGAATACCCAAATGAAGTGTAAGTGAAATGGTAGGGCCAGCAGTTCATTTTGGTGTGTGTCTTAACCATTAGGTAACTCCTATTGATTTAGTGGCACTTCTCTCATCTTTTTCCAAGACAAGCCCTGTTGGTGTATTTCGAATGAACGATTTTATTAAGTAGTGTATGTTAATCCACTCAAAATATCCTATGGTGTGACTTGTGTATTTATCTGCTGTTCAGCTCAGGCACATATCAGTTTAGCCGGGGATTTTATGACATTAACTGGAGACCTGAACTTTGACCTTTTAGCCTGAAACTGCAGAACAATACTGTATATTCAGTCATGTGAAAAACTCCATTCAGACTAATAAGATGACACAATGAGCAAGTCATGTATGATCAGTGACTGCACAATACTGTACGGGTCTAGAACGCTAAAGAAGCAATGCTGTCTGGAATGTGATGATCATTGCTAGACATTCAGTTCATGCCTGTAGAATTTCTCTGTGCATTTCTTCTGCATGCTCTGCATAGATGACTAGGTTGATTGTTAAGTAATAAACCAAGTGATAACAGGCAACATATAAACAATACACTAGAGGCAATAATAAAAAATCATACAAATTAATTCTACACATTTTAATAAAACTAATTTTGTCTCAGCTAATTCTGTAATCCTTCCTGCAGCTGAACAGCATTGCACCACATTCTGTGCTCTTTTAATCACTGCCGCCGTAATTATTTCAAATCCCATTATCATTACAACACATACATAATACATTCGTTTCTCTGTTAATGAAACACTGTTTTCTGCCTCGATGTTACGATCATTAAATTCACCAAGGCCACTCTGGACCTGTTAGCCTAAGGAGAGGGAAGTACTCTCTCTGTATAAGCACGGCCATGGAATAGAAAAACACCACAGACCTCCAGACATAAAACTAATGCTGTTTACTTCCCAAAAATAATAGTTTGAAGTTGAAAACCCCTGTGGGACTAAATGGACCAGGTTTAGTTGCTGTGTTCCGGAGTGGTCTTTATTTTAGAGCCTGTCAATCACAGCTAATGACATAACCAATGAATCAATCAGCCCATGGGCCTGGTTACAGCCTGTTCCCTGCCACTTGGCTGTGAATGGAAAGCCAATGGCTTTTTAAATGTCTCAGTGTGCTGGAGCACTGAGCTGTAAGGATGGATAGAGAGAGACAGATAGACTGCTGGAAGGGAGACGGTCAGTAACTACTGAAGAATTAGTTTGAATACCTAATAAGTTGTAAGACGCTAGGACACGTTTTGGGACATGGTTGCAATAGCTGTTGTAGATCATTGCAAAAACAATATCATGCTTACCTATGCTGATATTGGTACATACAATGACAGGGAAATGAATTGTGTTTCAATATAATTTACCAACCTGATAAAAAAAACACGAACTTAAAGATCAAGCGAAGCCATGCCAACGGGTGTACCCACGCTGCACCTGGCTCCAGCAGATGCTGGACACCAATCCTAGCAGAGCCTGGGAGGGGGACTGGATCCGTGGGAAGAGTTCCTCAGACTCCTGTTTTAAACATTAGCAGGTCAAGGTGTGTCTTCCTCCTCACCTGCTCTGCTCTCTTTTCTCACACTATTAGGAACAGCAGCAGCTCCAATATCACTTGGTTAATTGGAGTGGCTTTAAATGGATGACATCATGACCCAGGCATCCTAGTACTTAAAGAGCTGGGGTTGAAGAGATGCAGACAGTGTCCCCTGGGGTTCTGCCCAGTTGTTCCTCCCTACATGGTAATGGTTACCTTCACATCTATGTGGATCTTTTCGCTCTGATTTGGTCTATGTCCCAGTAAACAACTGACCATCTCTGAGAAATGTGCCGTTAGCTATAAATATCTTAGGGAATTAGGTTGGCTATAGCATATTGAGGCTTGACAATTGTTAAAGTATGATTGTTACAGTACTTTTTGAAGATGAGTCAAGTATTTGGGTTACGTTTCAAATTCCTTGTTTGAAACTGCTGGAGTGTGTGTGTGTGTGTGTGTGTGTGTNGTCTGTCTGTCTGTCTGTCTGTCTGTCTGTCTGTCTGTCTGTCTGTCTGTCTGTCTGTCTGTCTTCTTTATCTGCTCTGCTCTCTTTTCCCATACTATTAGGAACAACAGCAGCTCCAATATCACTCTGTTAATTGGAGTGGCTTTAAATGGATTACATCATGACCTAGGCATCCTGGCACAGACTAAAGGAGCTGGGATCGAATAGATACAGATAGTGTCCACTGGGATACCGCCCAGTTTTCCTCACTGCATGGTAATGGTAACCTACAAATCTATGTGACTAGGAATGAGGGTGTTTTTTTCCCACCCTGATTTGGTCCATGACCCAGTAACCAACTGAGCGTCTTGGAGAAATGGGCTGCTAGCCGTAAATAGCTTAGGGAATTAGGTAGGCTATAGCATAGTGAGGATGGATAATTGTTAAAGTATGAACGCTACAGCACTTTTTGAAGATGAGTCAAGTATTTGGGTTACGATTCAAATAAAGTGTTTTAAACTGGTGTGTCTCTGTGTGTATGTGCGTGCATTTGCTTGTATGTGAAATCAAGCTGTAAAGTTTTTATAACAGAGGTAACCCCACTCACTCTCAATAGAGGAGTCACTAAAACCAAATAATACCTAGCCCCTTTCACGCACAACAACAAGGATGGAGGGACAAATCTGCTAACTCCAGAAGCCCTCAACAAACAAGAGACAAGTTTAACTCTGATGTTGTGTGTTGCTACAGCTGTCGTGTTCACCTTGCATCCCTCTGTGTGTCTGGGGCCTGGTGGAGATCACAAGAGGAAAATGGCAGGGTCCTATTCACATAGTTTCAGGAAGAAAGACTAACCATCTGCCAAATGCCTCCTCACATTCACACTGCACCATTGAAGGCATTGTTAATGCAGGACAAAACTGCACAATGAAGTCATGACGACAGCAACCTGGATGTCATGTACTGCTATTGTTTTATGGTTTTATGTGTCTAATCCTTGTGTGTGTGTGTGTGTGTGTGTGTGTGTGTGTGTGTGTGTGTGTGTGTGTGTGTGTGTGTGTGTGTGTGTGTGTGTGCGTGTGTGCGTGCGTGTATTCCTACATATTAAATATCAAAGAGAGGGAATGAAAGCGAGATTGGAAGCATTTACACCTACTTTAACTGTTTTGACATTATATGAAAAAGTGTTTGCGGGGAAGTACCACTGGAAAGTGGCTCCCTGTCGTTAGAGGCGGAGAAAGAGCACAAGCATTTTTTTTTTTTAAATTATTTTTATTTTGCCTTAATTTAAGTAGGCAAGTCAGTTAACAACTAATTATTATTTGCAATGACGGCCTACCAAAAGGCAAAGGCCTACTGCGGGGATGGGGGCTGGGGTTAAAAATATATATATATATTAAATAAAAATATTGGACCAAAACACACATCACGACAAGAGAGACAACACAACACTATATAAAGAGAGACCTAAGATGACAACGTAGCATGGCAGCAACACATGACAACACAGCATGGTAGCAACACAACATGACAACAACATGGAAGCAACACAACATCGCAGCGGCACAACATGGTAGCAGCACAAAACAGCAAATCTGATGGCCGAATGGTAAAGAACATCTAGCCGCTCGAGAGCACCCTTACCTGGCGATCTATAAATTACGTCTCTGTAATCTAGCATGGGTAGGATGGTCTTCTGAATCAGGGTTAGTCTGGCAGCTGGGGTGAAAGAGGAGCGATTACAATAGAGGAAACCAAGTCTAGATTTAACTTTAGCCTGCAGCTTTGATATGTGCTGAGAGAAGGACAGTGTACCGTCTAGCCATACTCCCAAGTACTTGTATGAGGTGACTACCTCAAGCTCTAACCCCTCAGAGGTAGTAATCACACCTGTGGGGAGAGAGGCATACTTCTTACCAAACCACATTACCTTTGTTTTGGAGGTGTTCAGAACAAGGTTAAGGGCAGAGACAGCTTGTTGGACACTAAAGAAGCTTTGTTGTAGAGCGTTTAACACCAAATCTGGTGAGGGGCCAGTTGAGTATAAGACTTTATCATCAGCATATGAGTGGATGAGAGTGCTTCCAACTGACTGAGCTATGTTGTTGATGTAAATTGAGAAGAGCGTGGGGCCTAGGATCGAGCCTTGGGGTACACCCTTGGTGACAGGCAGTGGCTGAGACAGCAGATGTTCTGACTTTATACACTGCACTCTTTGAGAGAGGTAGTTAGCAAACCAGGCCAAAGACCACTCAGAGATACCAATACTCCTTAGCCGGCCCACAAGAATGGTATGGTGTACCGTATCAAAAGCTTTGGCCAAGTGTTACAAGAATTATGTTCTCAATGTTCATAAACCCAATTCAATGAACTACTCAGCCTGAAACCCAGGATTTGTAAGAAACTGGTTGAAATGAATCAGACGGAGGCCCAGCTACGATGGTTAGTTGTACAAAACCATTCATTTTATACTAGCTCCTTACGCACATACTCTTGCACACAAACAGAATTCATACGCACATACATTTGCACACAAACATTAGGTATCCTATGCACACACTGTCCTGCTACCCAGCCGACAAAGATTAGGGGAGTCCGTGAGAATCACTCCCCGTCCTCCCTCAAGATAGGGAGACCCTGGGAATTACTCTCAGTGGCCCCCAGCCAAGGTCGGCACCGATTCTTGCTCAGACAGTCTGTTTTTAAGATACTATAATAGACATATTGTACAGATATATTGTTATACCCTAATTATGACTAAAACTACACTCACGGATATATGATTATACTGACTAAAACCACACCCATCACAAATTAATTATGATTCTAATCAATTTCATATAATTATATGGTTTCATGGTAGAGTATTCTAATCATTCATTTAAACCTATAAATTCCATCAACACCAAGTCAATAAAAATAGCAGCACATCATTGTTTAGAATCAAGGGCAATGGTGACATCATTGAGGACCTTAAAGGTTGCAGTGACACATCCATAACCTGAGCAGAAACCAGATTGCATACCAGAGAGAATACTATAGACATCAAGAAAGCCAGTCAGTTGATTATTGACACGTTTTTCCAACACTTTTGATAAACAGTGCAAAATAGAAATAGGCCTATAACAGTTAGGATCAGCTTGATTAATTAAAAGTTTTGTTTTACATTTGACTATTTGCTCTTATCCAGAGTGACTTACAGTAGATACATTTTCATACTGGTCCCCCATGAGAATTGAACCCACAACCCTGGCATTGCAAGCACCATGCTCTATCAGCTGTGCCACAGAGGACCCATGATAACAAGCTTTCTTTAAAAATTAGACAGATGCAGAAACAATTCATGAATTACGCTGAAAATAACTTCAATGTTCAATGTTTTAATACTGCCTTCTGTGGCAGTTGGCTGTAATCCAAGGTGACACGGTCCTATTTAGTTAAATCATTCAGATGGAAAGAACTGAGCTCTGGCAAAGCCCAAACCAAACGATGAGCTCATCTATACACTTCCTCTGTCCATTGAAGCCAGATCATTCGAGCAGTGCCACTGGTCCATTTAACACCAATACATTGACTACCTAAAAAAGAAAACTTTACCAACACAAAGAGGGGTGAGAGTAACAGAATGGCTCCTACAAGTTTCCTGGCCGCCTGGCATTATTTGGTCTTCTGGGCACCATCGACAGTGGCACTAAGGTTAGTTAGACCTGTTCAGGGGGAACTACAAGGCTGGCATGGAAGGACCCCAATCAAAGCAGCTTTTGTGAGCTTGACCAAGACCGGCATGGGGGCAAGGAAGAGGTCCGCAGGCAAGAGTTTTCCTGGGAATGAATGGCAGCACTTGCAGACCAAGAACCGTTGGATAAGTAGGGTTGGAGAGTTCCCGACTATAGAGACAGGCAGAGCTCAGCTCAAGGATTTTGGTGTGAAGATGAGTAGCTTTGGAACTAGGAAACTGAGGCCTAGTATCAGCTGCCTCCCAAAGTGAAAAATATGGCCCTGTGAATTAGAAGTCAATGGTTCAACGCAAGGCTGTAATCAGCTCTCGTATCAGTCTGATATTACCATGTCAGGCCTCACAGCCAGTGCCTGGATGGGAGCACAGGGGAGGGGCTGGGGTTATTACATTAAGGGTCACAGGGCTAGCTGGAGAGATCTTTCTAATTGAGCTCAATGAGGGAATAGAGACATTTCTCAGGATCCATGCCAGCATGACTGTTTCACAAGGCAGTCAAAGACTCAGCCATGTCAAAGTAAAGTTTTCCAGCTCTTACTTAAAAAGCACATCGTTTCTTAGCCTCCATTTCAAATCAATGCAAATAAGAGCTCAGGTAAAGTTACTGTGGAAGAGATACCCTATAGCTTATTTTACTCAACATAGTGTTTGCGCGCCTGATTGAATCGCAGAAGGATGAAACTTGAACAGATTCACAGCAGCTTTCTCAGCTATCAGGATTTTGAGTTAGAAGCTCAGTGTGGGCTGACAGAGCTAGATGACTTCACAGGGAACACTTCTATTTGACTGAGAGGATTTCTCTTCGTGAACTGTCTTTATCAGTGTTCCCACAGAGGCAGATTGACGTTTGTTTTGCTAATCAGAGAACTAGCGTATAGCTTTGAGACAACCTGCCTTAATTACCTTTTACTACAGTGGACTAAATCAGGGTCACACAGAGTGTTTCTTTGGTAGTCTTAAACAAATCTACTTTGAAACATGGTTATGGGCTTTAAAAAAAGAGGACACCTGTACCATGTCAGATATAGAGTTGAAATGTTTTCATCCCAATATTACACTTTACTGTATATACACATCACAGAAGACTGAAATATAACAAAACCATTTGACATAGAAACACCAGATTTTCTGTGTAAAAAAATGAAAATATGATTAATTATGAAAAATATTAATAACATTCCACCCATGAAGCCACTAGGTCATTTGACTACAGGAAAGGTCTATGATGTTTACTGCACTGCACTGCACTCCACTCAACACACACAGTCATAGGTGTTCAGAAACACACAGTTCAGAGTCAGTTTAAAGCTATGACTCTGCTGTCAACACGGATCCATGATGGGCTATCCATGACAACCAGCAGTGCAGCGTCTAACTACTGTACTCCCGCAACGACAACAGAAAGTCACCAGAGACTCTGACTGTCTGTCAGTGCCGATGGGGAGGGGAGAAAGTCAAACATCTCATATCCACTGAGGGGTGACCTTTCAGTGTGACTCCAATAACTAGACAAGTCTGTCTGGGCCTCACAGCCTCTAGTAATGTGACTTTTAGATGAGCCCCTGCTGTAATCCCCTTCTTTCCAATGAGAAGGCTGTAACTGATGACTCATCTCAACACAACAGAATAAGAACATCAATGAAAGCGAATCATCATGATTTTACATAATTGTTGTTTGATTGTGTTATTCTGAAAGGTCGACCTTTGAAATGAGTTAATCATACGTTGTCTTATGCTAATTAATCATTTAAAATATCTTCACAGAGTAACAATTTGAGAATTGTTTTTACAATCCCATTATGAGTGTATGTGCCTAACTWTCAATAGACTTGATAAGTGCCAACAATGGCTGACATCCATGGCTTTTGTTTCGGACACTTGTCAGGCATTTCAACTGAAATGTTCAGTGTCTCTTGACAAATATGCGATATTGTCAATCTATTCCCAACAAACTGAAATACCGTAAAATTTCAGTTAAACGCAGAGTGTCAAATAGCAGCCTGTCCCTTTTGATAGCAGGGCAACGGCACACATTTCAGCAGATAAACGCCTGTTTCAAATAAACGCACAATCTAAATTAATTGTTCACGAGGTTTCCATTAATTACCATGAATTGATTACAAGGTTTAATGTTTGATTTGTTWCATTAAATAATTCAGTAATGACTAGAACAAATTATTGCAATCATCAATTTTTATCGCCAATCAGAAACTGCTAGCCATTGGCTGCTAACAGCTGAACACTGCTAGCTAACTGGCAAGCACATAAAGAGTCAACAAGGTCGGGAGAACAGACCCCAAGAAATTGTCTGGTCGCCCTCTAGTGGTGAAAGTAAGAACGGCTAACAATGCACAGTCAAAGGGGAGAATAATTATTATTCTGTCAAGGAAAAAAAAATCGGAAATAGAGGCCTATTAAGACAAAATGAATGTGACACAGATTGTAAATGATAACACATTAGTGCAGGAAATGAAGAAATGTATTAAAATGCTGGAAATGAATGCTGGAAAAGAGCAAAAGATGTGTGCATTAAGGAAATAGACGCCTGGCTCAAATAGAAGCCTGTCTCTAATAAGCACCTGTTGTGTCCAGTGATTTAAGCAAATAAATGCCCAGGCTATTAATTGAAGTTTTACAGTAAACCAACATATTACAGATATCTACAAACTATGTATTACACGTGTAGGTACACACACAAAAAAGGAAATAGAAATACATGTACATGTTGAACTAGCTGCCACCTGAAATAACTTGGTATAACAAATCCAGAACCTCCAAAATATCCTTGCATGAGTGCAAGTGTTATTATGTAAAGATTGTATAAGATTAGGCTGAGCTCACTGTACTCCCAGATTTACTAGAGTGAAAAAGATTGTGAGGCTGACACATAACAGTATATGCACAGACTGGCTCATTTGAAGCCCCGGGGTGAAATTAAGTCTTCAATATCACTTTCAGACGATTTACTGAAAATGGAGCAGCCTTCAACTCTCTATAGTCCTAAATTCACAACTAAAAGCATTCCCTTGCCTTCAATCTTGGGGGATGTATATGTTTAAATACATCAATTGTTCTTGGGCCCTTTTGTTATGAAACCTTTCTATTCCACTGGTTGCCGTGGTATAATGCATACAGACTGGAAAATCTAGTTGTGGGGAAACAATGGCAGCAGAGATGAAATATCAGACCATGGACCCCTGGGGGAAGGGTGAAAGAGTCTTACAGAAAGTCTCATTGTGATTTCCACACTAACGTTTACATGGGGAGAAAACAGGTGTGAACTGGTATACGAAGAGGAAATAATTCAGCGTCACAAGAGCAAGATTTCTATTTCACATGTTCTTCATTAAAAGTGATGGAAGGAGACAGCTGTGTAGCTCACCAGCCTGTGTTATCAACTAGCACACGCTGACTGTATCGAATTAACCATCACATTAACAGTTCTCTCTTGCTTTAATTTGTGAAGGAATGTTTTGACAGCATCCTGCTGTCCACACCGTTTCATTTACTGCTATCTGAGGTAGCAGTAAATGCTCGCAGATTAGTTACCCATAATAAATTGCTGTTACCGACACATTTCCTAGATTTGCTCCACACCAAAGAACTGCAGAGATCAACCAGACATCAGATAGCTGCAAATCTGCGAGCAATAAGAGTGTGCTTGTGCTGCACTCTAATAGGTTTGAAAACATAGCTAGCTAGTGAGGAAATTGGTTGTATTGATTTCATACACACGGTGAAAAGGCTTTCATTCTTATCCTTGGTAACAGGTAAAGGAGGAGGTGGGTCTGCTTGTCTGTCCGTCCGGGAGACGAGGGGAGTCTGCCAGCCATGGTGTTGCCATTTGCCATGTTACAAACTGCCGCAGCAGGGAGACGGACAGACAGACAGAGTGATGTTTGTCACCATTGTTATCTGAGCCGAGCCGAGCCAGGGCAGTTGGCAGGGTAGATTTCACCCATTGTAAATGTGAAGTGACAGTACGTTATTGTGATAAGTCAGAGTCGGGCCGCTCTAATTCCGGGGGGCTGTGTTGTGTTGGCAAGGTGGATGGAGGCAGAGTGTGGCGTGGGCCAACTTTGTAATGAGATCTGGGCTCAAACTGCCCCTTTTCATTTGTGTGAAAAACGGCTACAGTTGGAACAGTAAAACATCCATTTACAGCACTGATTATTGCTTTTCTGGTAAATAGCTACCGATCCGTTTGTTTGGCACCAACACAATGTACTTTTTTCCTGTGACTAATATTATACCACTAACAGTCAGTGCTAGAAATTTGTGTGAATTTACAAGTAAAAAATGGCTACATTACTATGACTTTTGGTCTATTGTGTACAACGATTGTATATCACAAAAGGGGGTAAATACAATTGCCCTCTTAACCCATAAGAGTATAAGCCCTGTCAAGCTGGGGAGGAGGGGAATTGTTTTAAGGTCATACCAAGGATCATTTTGCTATTTGAGTTTGAATGTTAAGACCCCTTGAAGTATAAATAAATAAATGGATAAAACATGTTATTTGGCTTTACTGCTATTAGCCCATACAAACACATTGAATAACAGATTCACTACATGGAACAAGAGCTCTTTCATCTTTCACTGCAGATGTGGAAGTGCGACATCGGAAGGATGCGGTGGATTGAGACCCATCCAATGCAAAAAACAGGATATCTCTACATTAAACTGACTAGCTTATGCTAATTAGATTTCAGCGGGGGCGCGGACATCAACTCTAGAGGGTTTTAAAGATGAATTTGATTTAAAAAATCTAGATTTTGCTTTGTTCTGGTAATGAGTGGTGTTGTTGTGAGTGTGCAAATTTTCAAGATGGAGACAACATACTGACCAGTGACCACTGACAGTGCAACTCAACACGTGGGGTGAAAAAAAGAGAGAGGGAAAAAAACAGCAAACATGGCTGGCAGTGAATTGTGGGAGCATATGGCATGGGAGGGGAGGAGCAGCAGGCGCTATCCGCATGGCTTAAAAGAGAAATGGACAAGAGAGAGGCTGGGTCTAACACTATCACTGCTGAGTCTATCACTATCACTGCTCTCAGTGTCCACCTCAGAATAGGCCAGAGAGACTCTCTCCCTGTTCAACAGCCCACCACCATAATTTTAGGTCACCCATCCGCCATATTGGAATTACATCCATCTGCATATGTGCTTTTAATTATTCCCCAACAAAAAATGGAGGAGCCTGAATGAGAGACGGAGAGAGAGAGAGAGTGATGGGGAGGGAGGGTGGAGGCAACATCAATATGGGAGGGGAGCAGCCCACCATTTGCCACTTGGAAGGTCAGGATGATCCCTCACCTTCCCTCCCCTTCCTTCTGTCCCTTCGCCAGCCGCCAGTGCATCACTGGAGCATTGTGGAGTTGTTGCCATGGAGATGTGGGTCAGAGCGCTGATGTGCGAGCACCCTGTGGCTTTGAAGCTGGCAGCGGAGTGAAAACAGCCCAGACTGGAGCACATAGTAAACTCTGCTCTGAATCTAGGTCAGGGGGATTCTCCAGAGCAGCGGCAGGCGGTGACTGAGGTGTGCAGAAGTCGTTGGGGGGGCTGGAGGAAGGGTGGCGGTATACAGGAGGGAGTGAAAGAGGATGTTCGGGGAGGACGGGTGTGGGGGTGTGGTGGCTGAAGTGGAGAGTGGAGAGCAGGGGTACTGCTAAAGCAGTTAAATGTTTGTGGGGGTTACTATCAGCATTACATTTGATTACTGCTCTGTGGACATTTTTCAGATCTTGAAAGTTAAGCCTGAGGTCTGCTTTACTAAGGGACAAATAGATTTGTGTTTCCCCTAAAAGACACAGTGCCTTTGGAAAGTATTCAGACCCCTTGAATTTTCCACATTTTGTTACATTACAGCCTTATTCTAAAATAGATTAATTTAAATAAAATCCTCAGCAATCTAAACAGGTTTTCGCTTTGTCATTATGGGGTATTATGTGTAGATTGTATTCACACTCTTTGCTATGAGACTAAAAATGTAGTTCAGGTGCATCCTGTTTCCATTGATCATTCTTGAGATGTTTCTACAACTTGATTGGTGTCCACCTGTGGTAAATTCAATTGAATGGACATAATTTGGAAAGGCACTCACCTGTCTATATAAGGTCCCACACTTGACAGTGGGACGAAGGTTCACCTTCCAACAGGACAATGACCCTAAGCACACAGTCAAGACAACGCAGGAGTGGCATCAGGACAAGTCTCTGAACATCCTTGATTGGCCCAGCCAGAGCCCGGACTTGAACCTGATCGAACATCTCTGGAGAGACCTGAAAATAGCTGTGCAGCAACGCTCCCCATCTAACCTGACAGAGCTTGAGAGGATCTGCAAGGAAGAATGGGAGAAACTCCCCAAATACAGATGTGCTAAGCTTGTAGCGTCATACCCAAGAAGACTCAATGCTGTAATCGCTGCCAAAGGTGCTTCAACAAAGTACTGAGTAAAGGGTTAGAATACTTATGTAAATGTGATATTTCAGTTGTTATTTTTTATAAATGAGCAAGCATGTCTAAAGCCTTGTTTGCTTTGTCATTATGGGGTATTGCGTGTAGATTGATGAAGAAAAATGTTTTTAAAATTAATTTTAGAATAAGGCTGTAATGTAACAAAGTGTGGAAAAAGTCAAGGGTCTGAATACTTTCCGAAGGCACTGTATATACACATGATAAGAGATCCATTAAAATATACAACATGAATTCATAATTTTCTTTAAAATACTCCTATGGAATTAGATATCCATAACAAAGTCCAAACAAATACATTCTGAGAGTAGTTTTGGATAGTTTTTAAAATAACATTATTAATTTTTAAATGCACAGGGGAGCAAAATCATACACATTTAGGAAAATGTGCCTTGTATGTGTTCAGGTCCAGTACAAGGCATATGAATGGCAGAAGCTCTGCAAAAGCAAACAGGTGGTTCTGCACATCTTAACTGCATAGATATAGTTCATATTTGTCACTGGATGTGTACAGGAGGCGAAGTCAGGTGCAGGAGAGCAGAGTGAAGTGAACAGGCGCACACTTTATTCCGGTAAAATTTTAAAAGCACAAACAACGTGCCCAAAACACGGAACATAGACAAATGTCTGGCGCATAACAAAAACACCAATAGACAAAATACACGTAACACAAACAATCTTACACAAAGACATGATGGGGAACAGAGGAATAAATACATGCAGATTGATTGGGGAATGAAAACCAGGTGTGCAGGAACAAGACAAAACAAATGGATACATGAAAAATGGAGCGGCGATGGCTAGAAAGCCGGTGACGTCGACCGGTTATCATAGGGAAAAGATGCCATTCTTAGTGATATTTATTTAACATTCCTTCACTTTCTCCTTTAGAGAATGGCAGGTTTTCTGAGTGTTGAGTCTGTCAGCAACAGGACATGACAACTTACCAAATTGAAAGAGGGCCACAAGGGCCATCATAACAAATCCTTAAATCGCCTCGTTGTGTCACAGTAAATACTCCCTAATACTGTTATGCAGTCTCTCTCTCTCCAACATAGTTTTTCATGGCCTTCGATGTGATTTCCCACATCGTGTTCTGAATGGATTAGTAATGTCTTTGTGTATGTTTGTGAGTATCCATATGATGTTTGTTTCAGAGTGAAAATATCCATCTGTCTAATCTAGCTTCAGCACGGCTACTTTTATCACATGACAGTATACAGTACACAGGGAGGTGTTTGTCTCTATAGGCCTAGATTACTATGTGAAATATTATGTTATTAAAAGAACAGTGTCTGATAACATCATCCGGGCACATCAGGGTTTTAAACATCCATTAAGGTTAAGTCACATTTTGTGGGAAAATACGTCCAAAAGACCTGAATAGCCTCGGCTGAATAGCCTCTGTTAATACTCTCTTTTAGGGCAAAATTCTAAATTATTTTGACTAACTGCGAACTTTCCAGAGGAAGACTCAGAGAATCCAAAATTACCTGTTTAATGATTTGCTTCATTTGCTTTATAAGAAAATATCTGAAGCTAATATTTCACTTGAAGTTTCAACAAGCCTAGTTGTTTGGGCATTTTCTGACATTCTGACATTCAATAGTCTCCCCGAGGGTCTCCCAAAGCCCTCAGCACCACAGTCATTCAACCTCGGTCAATCTTTGACGTGCGGAAAACTTGCAACAATGAACTTTTTTACTAGCAAACCAAAGAGAGCAACACAAAAATAGGCAGGCTAAAGTCAGTGAATAGGCCTAGTGGCATCCACTACTTTTGAGTGTCCCTGTCCCAAAGAAAACGCAGATGGGAGGCTGGCACTAAAAGGGTGGGGGCGAAACCGGGGAAGGACTCTCTCTCATCATGCTGATTCACAACTATGAAGCTAAGGCTAATTGAGTAACTTATTCAATAGCAAACACTTTAAAGTCAAAGAACAAGGAATAACACAGCATCATGTATTATTCCTCCAAGCTCCTGACTTGGCATTTTCAGCAGCTTAATACTGATTCAACTGTGTGATTTGTCACAGCTCACTGCGTGCTGATTGCACTACGTCACAAACAACATTGGTGGCCTCAGAAATAGATTTGGTAAATGTTTTGCGTACACCTGACGCTTGTTTTGCATATTTATTATACACCAGTGTAGTAAGGTTCAGCACTTGCATTAAATGCAAATGACAGACAAATAAAAGCTTGGATACAGCAAACAGTGTAGCTAGCAAACAGGGAAGAAGCCAGTGTCTCAAAAAATAACATTGATCAGTCCTATTTTTCTAACATGAATCTCAGTGACCATTGACCACACAATGTGCTGTGTAAGAATCAGACATTTTGGACAACATGCACTTATTAATCAATTATAAGAGTAGCCTACAATTACTTCAGAATTCAAAAAGGCACAGTGAATGAGATATGGTTGCCGTACTTGGTGATGACCCACTGGTCAACGACGTCAGTTCAACGTCTAGTTTTGATTAACATTTGGTTGAGTTGTCAACTAATGTGTGAATTCAACATGAAATCATCCCAAAATTTCCCTGTCATTGGATTTAGGTTAAAAGTTGGGAGAAATAAGACAAAATGTCCTTACACTGATGACTTTTTGCAAATCCAAAAAGTTTACCAACGTCATCACATTGATTTGGGGGGGGGGGGGTGACCACATTGATTGAACCAGTTTTTGCCCAGTGAGGAGGCTTTTATAAAATACTTACATAAGCACTAAATTGGTTTCCAGAAATACCTTTACCGTGGAAACATTGTTTCATTCTTTCACTCAAGCAAACAGGACCAAAATCAAAGTTATCTAAAATATCTACTTACACTACATGACCAAAAGTATGTGGACACCTGCTTGTCGAACATCTCATTCCAAAATCACGGACATGAATATGGAGTTGGTCCCCCCTTTGCTGCTATAACAGCCTCCACTCTTCTGGAAAGGCTTTCCAGTAGATGTTGGAACATTGCTGCGGGGATTTTCTTCCATCCAGCCACAAGAACATTAGTGAGGTCGGGCACTGATGTTGGGTGATTAGGTCTGGCTCGCATTCGGCGTTCCAATTCATCCTAAACGTGTTCGATGGGGTTGAAGTCTGGGCTCTGTGCAGTCCAGTCAAGTTCTTCCACACTGATTTGACAAACAATTTCTGTATGGACCTCGCTTTGTGCCCAGGGGCATTGTCATGCTGAAACAGGAAAGGGTCTTCCCCAAACTGTTGCCACAAAGTTGGAAGCAGAGCATCGTCTAGAATGTAATTGTATGCTGTAGCGTTAAGATTTCCCTTCACTGAAACTAAGGGGCTTAGACCGAACCATGAAAAACAGCCCCAGACCATTATTTATCCTCCACCAAACTTAACAGTTGTCTCTATTCGGCCAGGTTGCGTTTTCCTGACATCCACCAAACCAAGATTCATCCATCGGACTGCCAGATGGTGAAGCGCGATTCTTCAATCCAGAGAACGCGTTTCCACTGATCCAGAGTCCAATGGCGGCGAGCTTTACACCACTCCAGCCAACGCTTGGCATTGCACATTATGATCTTAGGCTTGTGTACGGCTGCTCGGCCATGGAAACCCATTTCATGAAGCTCCCGACGAACAGTTTTTGTGCTGATGTTGCTTCCAGAGGCAGTTTGGAACTCAGCAGTGAGTGTTGCAACCGAGGACAGACCATTTTTAAGTGCTACACGCTTCGGCTCTTGGCGGTCCCGTTCTGTGAGCTTGTGCGGCCTACCACTTTGCGGCTGAGTAGTGCGGCTGACTATTCTCCTTGACGTTTCCACTTCACAATAACAGCACTTACAGTTGACCCGGGCATCTCTAGCAGGGCAGAAAGTTTACGAACTGATTTGTTGGAAAGTTGGCATGCTATGAAAGTGCCATGTTGAAGGTCACTGAGCTCTTCAGTACGGGCCATTCTACTGCCAATGTTTGTCTATGGAGATTGCATGGCTGTATGCTCGACACCTGTCAGCAACAGGTGTGGCTGAAATAATTAGTTTGTAGGGTTGTCCTCATACGTTTGTATATATAGTGTATATTTCTAAGTTACTTAGTAACCAGTGTTTCATGCCTAGTTCAGAACAGCTTGATTATTTTCTGAAGAACTTTTATTGCAAGACAGCTGATTGCGAATATGTTTTTAAGTGTTAGCCCACTCAAAATTAAGAAACTGCTGGTTTATATAGGCTAGACCATAGAAATATGTCCAATATCAATAAAAATGTCTCCAACAGCACATCACTCTACCTTAGATCATTTTGAAAAGAGTAAACAAATATTACATAGCCCTATCTTATATCTTGTATCTGTGGTCTGCATTGCTGAGGACTTGTTGAGGACTCGAAACGCAACACAGAGAGACAAGAACACGTGCATCAGCATGGATTACCCACAACTCTAGGGAAAACGTTGAAATGTTCAATGATTGTTTTCAGCAGAACTAACACAGTAAAAACCGCACTACAAAGTTGAAAGCAATATGGAATTAAAAAGTGTTTCTGGCAACAGATCATGCCATTGTATGCTCATAATTTTTCCTTTGACCACAAAAACCCATTGACCATTAGAAATATCACATTGACGACTGTTCTATTTCCTACTAGAAATGAAGTGCAGAGAGATGTACGTTTCCTATTTACTCTTTCATGGGGATTCTGGTTGAAAGGAGAGGGCGGGATCGCCTATAACGGTTCCTGCAGTTTTAAATGAGCCTTTTCTCTTCTCCAAATACTGTGTTGCTGACGCACAACCTAGAGATGTTTAGACCCTCCGCCAACAGTGTTGTCACTTGTAACTGAATTCCCCATACAAAAGGATGATTGTGTAACCAGGGAGTGTGCTATCACTGCATACACCTGGAGACCTTTTATTCTCAACGGGCAAAGAGCAGCACAACAAAATCCCCACAGAAAACACCTCCGTGCACCTGACACAAAAGGTGATTTTTTTTTTTCTTCAGGGGGGGGTTCATCGTATTTCCTTAATGGTAAAAAGGTGGAAAAAAGTTCACATCCAATTTGACCCAGACATAAATGACTGAGATACTTTTTAAAATATGTGGACAGCCAAAACATAGTTTTGTTAGGGCCTATCATTTGCAGATTTTCTTATTGTGTTAGATGCTTACCCCATATGACACTGTTTCCATGTCGACTGATTTCTTTATTCCCCGAGAAATTCCATGCAGGCCATGGCCTTGCCATTCTTTCCATGAAAGCTCAACCCAGAGCAATTAGTTGGCTGTCAGATACAATATGTAGGGGGCTTGGGAACATAACATTCATGGACCTTAGAAGACCTTTCAAAAGACCCCAACAATGCACATCCGGCATTCCAGGCTACATACACTGTATGTATATATACCCTATAGCATGGGGGACTGTTCGCATTCCACATCGTAAAGGAATCATACAAGTGAGCCATCTGATCCAGTCTAAACGGCTCACAATTAGCCTGTGATGGAGTACAAGAGGTCTGTGAGGTACTGTCTGGGGAAACACAGCCCAATTGTGATCAACCCTTTAATCCCAGCCAATTCAATGAGCACACGGATCTGTAAAGCATGAGGCACCGAACCCAGCCATAGTGGCAGGCCAGGCAGCGCAGTATAACTCCAGCCAGGGGATTAAACCCAGGCAAGGGTAACGGTTCATGTGTATCATATAATTAAGAATTTCCTTCCATCCATCAAAGTGAATTACAAGCGAGACAGAATATAATGCGATCAGTCTGTTTCACGGTATAATTTCTTATCTACGACCATAATAAATGCCAGAGATGAGTTCCCTAGTTTTTATGCCACCTGAGAATTAGAGGTGGCAGGTAGCCTAGTGGTTAGAGCATTGGACTAATAACCCAAAGGTTGCAAGATCAAATCTCTAAACTGACAAGGTAAAAATCTGTCGTTCTTCCCTTGAACAAGGCAGTTAACCCACTGTTCCTAAGCTGTCAATGAAAATAAGAATTTGTTCTGAACTGACTTGCCTAGGTAAATAATTTTAGAGGGACCTATCCTAGACACTGGAGCGTAAGCCTATATCTAGTTCTGAAGCAAAACATGCATCTGTGAACTTCCCCATCACCACTCCCCATAGCCCTTCAAAGTCAATAACCCCTTCAAAACCAGTCTGACGCCATCTTTAGTTTATCTGCAGACGAAAGGTCCAAACAAGCTTTAATTTGTCTCTATCAGTAGCTGTGGCTGACGATGTGGCTGTTCACAGGCAGACTGATAACAACATTAGCATGCCATAGGCTGAAGACTGGGAGCTAAACACCCTCCATTAATCCAGGGCTCAATCAGCTGCAGAGCAGACAACTAACTAGCTCCAGAAGACTCCAGAGACACATATCCTGCTTCATTTATCAGGGCTGTTGTCTTCCATATTGAGCTTAATTGATACCTAATATATCAATAATTCCCCTCTCTCTCACAATAGGCTTACACCTGACCAGAGGCTGTAATTGTGCATCGTCCATTGACGCTTACTGTATGGGGCAGCTGCAGTGTTTGAGAATGAAAATGAAAGTTGTTTATTCCTGTCCTAAACAGGGATGGGTGCCAAATGGCCTGTGAGGAACATGAAATAGCTTCACCACTGATTTGTTGTGTGGTGAGACGCCAGCTTGCTGTCACAGTCCACAGGGCCTCACAGACCTGCATCTGCGGCCCACATGTCATCTCCACCGAGAGGAGAGCAGAAGTGGCCTTCTGTTCACTTCTGTTTGTCTGCCAACAGCCTCTCAAGAGTGTCACGACTCTGTGGATGAGGTGTCATCGCCCCACTCACAATGCTGATAAAAATAACTGTCTAAACATTCAGCAGAACAGGGGACGTCATAGGCTGAGAGTGTCTATTTACATGGCAACCTTGTGTCTACAAGTTGGCCCATTTGGTTGTCATGTCGTCATCAGGGGAGATGTGCCATGTAATTCCAACCCTGATGAGAAATACACCTTCGTAGAGCAGTGGTTGAAATGGCATGTTAATGGTGCATGTTTTTAAATGTTTTAATGTGAGAATCATTCAAATAGTGTCACTAATTACAACCTAAATGTTTGTTACCTCCAAACTGGCATTCACTCAGTTAAATACAGCAGTCCCTTATGGTCAATACAGCACAGGGACTGTACTACTGCCACAACCACATGAAGCTCAGTGAGAGTTTGGGAGAAATCAAACAAAGATACAGAAAAGTAGGCTCAACACAAACACAGGCAAGCAAACACAATCAAATGCTCTGTGAAACACTGCAACTAGGTGTGAAAGATCTATTGACAAACAAATAGTACAGCAAATATTAGCCAAGATGGATGTCACTCTGTGAACTATAATGACTGGTGGTGCTTGAGGGTACGAGAGCAGGCTTTCATGTCGAGATAAAACTGCTTTTGATTAATAACCTTTTACTGCAGTGGGCTGAATCAGGGTCACACAGAGTGTTTCTTGGTAGTCTTACACAAATCTACTTTGAAACAAATGTAACATATAAAGTATACACCTCACAAAAAAAGAAGACACCTGTACCATGTCAGATATAGAGTTGAAATATATTCCATTTTGAATTTGAATCCCAATATTACACTTTATATACATCACTGAAGACTGAAATATAACAAAACCATTGAGATGCTGGAGGAGATTCAGTGTCAGACATCCTGCTTTAAAGAAGAAGCAATTTTGAATTAGTAACTATCTTTCAAACTTTATCCTGTGTTCTAGTTCAGCAGATTGATACAGGCATCTTCTGTTGTCCATCAATGCTTTGGTGTTTGTATCCTTCCCACTGTCAAAACGTGTAATATAAAGCAATCCTTAGATCCTAAGACTAATAACGGGGAATTATTTTAGTCTTGTCTGAAGTGTAATTTATTTCCTCCAGTGCCTACTGCAATTTTAAGTTATGTTTAATCTTTGCTGGATCTTGTATCCATTATTTATGCTATCTACAAGCTTTCTGCTACAGCGCTATTTGTCAGCCCTGTTTCAATCAATTAACTTTATTCTTCCAGTTAGGGAACTTTTGTCTGGTGTGGTTAAAAAAACAAACAAACATGAAAACATAGTAGGCTACAAAAACACACTGTTCACACTTGTCAACGTCATTATCATTATCATTATCATTGCCATAGACATTTCAATAGAGCAGAGCCCTATACTAATAATCAGGTTTGAAGAGTTACAGTGCATTCGGAAAGAATTCAGACCCCTTGACTTTTTCCAAATTTTTTACGTTACAGCCATATTCTAAAAGGAATTTGATAAATTAAAAATGATCATCAATCTACACACAATACCCCATAATGACAAAGCGAAAACAGGTTTTTAGAAATCAAATCAAATTGTATTTGTCATATACACGTGTTTAGCAGATATTATTGTGGGTGTAGCGAAATGCTTGTGTTTCTTGCTCCAACAGTGCAGTAACATCTAACGATTAATATCTAACAATACACACAATCTAAAGTAAAGGAATGGAATTAAGAATATATAAATATTTGGAAGAGCATTATCTGAGCAGCATAGACTAAGATACAGTACAATAGGATAGAATACAATATACATATATGAGATGAGTAATGTAAAATATGTAAACATTATTAAAGTGACTAGTGTTCCAATTATTAAAGTGGCCAGTCATTTCAAGTCTATGTACAGTTGAAGTCGTAAGTTTACATACACGTAGGTTGGAGTCATTAAAACTCGTTTTTCAACCACTTTCTTGTCAACAAACTATAGTTTTGGCAAGTCGGTTAGGACATCTACTTTGTGCATGACACAAGTAATTTTTCCAACAACTGTTTACAGACAGATTATTTCACTTATAATTCACTGTATCACAATTCCAGTGGGTCAGAAGTTTACATACACTAAGTTGACTGTGCCTTTAAACAGCTTGGAAAATTCCATAAAATTATGTCATGGCTTTAGAAGCTTCTGATAGACTAATTGACATAATTTGAGTCAATTGGAGGTGTACCTGTGGATGTATTTCAAGGCCTACCTTCAAACTCAGTGCCTCTTTGCTTAACATCATGGGAAAATCAAAATAAATCAGCCAAGACCTCAGAAAATAATTGGAGACCTCCACAAATCTGGTTCATCTATGGGAGCAATTTCCAAATTCCTGAAGGTACTACGTTCATCTGTACAAACAATAGTACGCAAGTATAAACACCATGGGACCACGCAGCCGTCATACCGCTCAGGAAGGAGACGCGTTCTGTCTCCTAGAGATGAACGTACTTTGGTGCGAAAAGTGGAAATGAATCCCAGAACAACAGAAAAGGACCGTCTGAAGATACTGGAGCACACAGGTACAAAAGTATCTATATCCACAGTAAAACGAGTCCTATATTACATAACCTGATAGGCCGCTCAGCAAGGAAGCAGCCACTGCTCCAAAACCGCCATAAAAAAGCCAGACTACGGTTTGCAACTGCACATGGGGACAAAGAACGTACTTGTTGGAGAAATGTCCTCTGGTCTGATGAAACAAAAATAGAACTGTTTGGCCATAATGACCATCGTTATGTTTGGAGGAAAAAGGGGGAGGCTTGCAAGCCGAAGAACACCATCCCAACCATGAAGCACGGGTGTGGCAGCATCATGTTCTGGGGGTGCTTTGCTGCAGGAGGGACTGGTGCACTTCACAAAATAGATGGCATCATGAAGAAGGAACATTTTGTGGATATATTGAAGCAACATCTCAAGACATCAGTCAGGAAGTTAAAGCTTGGTCGCAAATGGGTCTTCCAAATGGACAATGACCCTAAGCATACTTCCAAAGATGTGGCAAAATGGCTTAAGGACAACAAAGTCAAGGTATTGGAGTGGACATCACAAAGCCCTGACCTCAATCCCATAGAAAATCTGTGGGCAGAACTGAAAAAGCGTGTGCGAGCAAGGAGGCCTACAAACCTGACTCAGTTACACCAGCTCTGTCAGGAGGAATGGGCCAAAATTTACCCAACTTATTGTGGGAACCTTGTGGAAGGCTACCCGAAACGTTTGACCCAAGTTAAACAATTTAAAGGCAATGCTACCAAATACTAATTGAGTGTATGTAAACTTCTGACCCTCTGGGAATGTGATGAAAGAAATTAAAGCTGAAATAAATAATTTCTCTACTATTATTCTGACATTTCACATTCTTAAAATAAAGTGGTGATCCTAACTGACCTACGACAGGGAATTTTTACGAGGATTAAATGTCAGGAATTGTGAAAAACTGAGTTTAAATGTATTTGGCTAAGGTGTATGTAAACTTCCGACTTCAACTGTATATAGGGCAGCAGCCTCTAATGTGCTAGTGATGGCTAGTGATGCTAGTGATGGTCTGCAAACTTGATTGAGTTAGAGTCGTGCGTGGCCACGCAGTCATGGGTGAACAGGGAGTACAGGAGGGGACTGAGCACGCATGCTTGTGGGGCCCCAGTGTTGAGGATCAGCGAAGTGGAGGTGTTGTTTCCTACCTTCACCACCTGGGGGGGCGGCCCGTCAGGAAGTCCAGGACCAAGTTGCACAGGGTGGGGTTCAGACCCAGGGCCTCGAGCTTAATGATGAGCTTGGAGGGTACTATGGTGTTGAATGCTGAGCTATAGTTAATGAACAGCATTCTTACATAGGTATTCCTTTTGTCCAGATGGGATAGGGCAGTGTGCAGTGCGATGGCGATTGCATCGCTGTGGATGTATTGGGGCGGTAAGCAAATTGAAGTGGGTCAAGGAGTTAGGTAAGGTAGAGGTGATATGATCCTTGACTAGTCTCTCAAAGCACTTCATGATGACAGAATTAAGTGCAAATGGGCGACAGTCATTTAGTTCAGTTACCATTGCTTTCTTGGGTACAGAAATAATGGTGGACATCTTGAAGCATGTGTGGACAACAGACTGGGATAGGAAGAGATTGTCCATAAACACTCCAACCAGCTGGTATGAACATGCTCTGAGGACGCGGCTATGGATGCCGTCTGGGCCGGCTGCCTTGCGAGGGTTAACACACTTAAATGTGTGGCCACAGAGCCGGCCACAGAGAAGGAGAGCCCACAGTCCTTGGTAGAGGGCCGCGTCGGTGGCACTGTGTTATCCTCAAAGTGGGCGAAGAAGGTGTTTAGCTTGTCCAGAAGCAAGTGGCTGGTTTTCCTTTTGTAGTCCGTGATTGTCTGTAGACCCCACCACATACGTTTCGTGTCTGAGCCATTGAATTGCGACTCCACTTTGTCTCTATACTAACGTGTTGCCTGTTTTATTGCCTTACGGAGGGATTAACTACACTGTTCGTATTTGGCCATATTCCCAGTTACCTTTCCATGGTTAAATTCAATGGTTCGCGCTTTCAGTTTTGCGCGAAAGCTGCCATCTATCCACGGTTTCTGGTTAGGGTAGGTTTTAAAAGTCACAGTTGTTACAACATCTCCTATACACTTCCTGACAAATTCAGTCACTGTATCAGTGTATTCGTCTATGTTCTTCTTGGAGGCTACCCGGAACATGCTGTATCCCAGTCTTCGTGATCAAAACAATCTTGAAGCATGGATTCCGATTGGTCAGACCAGCGTTGAATCGTCCTATTGGAAGGGAGGAAGCAAAATGGCGTCGTGATCAGATTTGCCGAAGGGGGGGGGGGAGGGCCTTGTAGGCATCCGGGTAGTTGGAGTAGCAATGGTCAAGTGTTTTAGCAGCGCGAGTACTACAGTCGATGTGTTGATAGAACTTCGATAACTTTTTTCTCAAATGATCTTTGTTAAAATCCCCAGCTACAATAAATGCCGCCTCATGATATGTGGTTTCCAGTTTGCATCAAGTCCAGTGAAGGTCTTTGAGGGCCATTGTGGTATCGGATTGAGGGGGAATATACACGGCTGTGACTATAACTGAAAGGAATTCTCTACGGTCTGCATTTGATTGTGAGGTATTCTAGGTCGGGTGAACAAAAGGACTTGAATTCCTTTATGTTATCACAATCACACCATGAGTAGTTAATCATGAAACAAACACCCCCGCCCTTCTTCTTCCCAGAGAGATATTTTTTCTGTCTGCGCGATGAAATGAGAACCCAACTGGCATAACGGACTCAGAGGGTACTGTATATCCCGAGAGAGCCATGTTTCCATGAAACAGAGTATGTTATAATCCCTGATATCTCTCCGGAAGAAAATCCTTGCCCTGAGCTCGTCAACTTTATTATCCAGAGACTGAACATTAGCGAGTAGTATACTCGGAAGCGGTGGGTGGTGTGCGCGCCTCCTGAGTGGGCCTTTTCCGCCGGCTGTGTTTTGGAACAGCCTCTGGAATCAGTTGAATTGCCCTGGGGGGTACAAACAAAGGATCTGATCTGGGAAAGTCATATTCTTGGTTGTAATGCTGGTAATGCTGGTGAGTTACCACCGCTCTGATATCCAAAAGTTCTTCCCGGCTGTATGTTATAACACTAAACATTTCCTGGGCTAATAATGTAAGAAATAACACATAGCACGGCAGAGCTATCCGTCAGCGCAAATGTTTGCAAATGTATAAAAAAATACAAAACAGAAATACCTTATTTACATAAGTATTCAGACTGTTTGCTATGAGACTTGAAATTGAGCTGAAGTGCATCCTGTTTCCATTGATCATCCTTGAGATGGTTCTACAACTTGAACATCTGCAGTCCACCTGTGGTAAATTCAATAGTTTCACCCCCTAGGAGAGGGGGTGACCTTGATAATTTATTGTTAAAACGAGAGGCTGTCTGGATCTTTAACTTAAAGACCCTTGCTCCCTTCGGTCTCAATGTTGACTTTGATCTGAAGCCATTCTTGTGATTATTGTGACTTTGCCATTGTAATTGTTTGTTAGCCTGTGTAGTCTAAAATGAATCTATGATCGTATGCTACCCATTTGTTTTTTGTATGCTGTTCTTTGTATGTCATTTTAATATTTGAGAATTAACCAATGATATTAGGCCACTGTTGGCCAGGATTACAGACACCTGTGTGTCTTTTGACACTATATAAACGAGTCATCCCGCAGTGTTTGTGATCATACCCTGATGAAGACAGCTTGGCTGTGGAAACGTTGGTAATTCAATTTTTGCATCTGAGCTCCTAGTGTGAGGCTCTCCTTTATTTTCAAATTCAATAGTTTGGACATGACTTGGAAAGGCACACACATGTCTATATAAGGTCCCCTAAGCCATGAGGTTGAAGGAATTGTCCGAGGCAGGATTATGTTGAGGCACAGATATGGGGAAGAGTACCAAAAAATGTCTGCAGCATTGAAGGTCCAAAAGAACACAGTGGCCTCCATCATTCTTAAATGGAAGACGTGTGGAACCACCAAGACTCTTCCTAGAGGTGGCCACCCGGCCAAACTGAGCAATCGGGGAAGAAGGGCCTTGGTCAGGGAGGTGACCATGAACCCGATGGTCAATCTGACAGAGCTCCAGAGTTCCGTTGTGGAGATGGGAAAACCTTCCAGAAGGACAACCATCTCTGCAGCACTCCACCAATCAGGCCTTTAGGGTAGAGTGGCCAGACGGAAGCCACTCCTCAGTAAAAGGCACATGACAGCCCGCTTGGAGTTTGCCAAAAGGCAGCTAAAGGACTCTCAGACCATGAGAAACAAGGTTCTCTGGTCTGATGAAATCAAGATTGAATTCTTTAGCCTGAATGCCAAGTGTCACATCTGGAGGAAATCTGGCACTATCCTTTTGGTGAAGCATGGAGGTGGCAGCATCATGCTCTGGGGATGTTTTCAGCATTCGGGACTGGGAGACTAGTCAGGATCGAGGGAAAGATGAATGGAGCAATGTACAGAGAGATCCTTGATGAAAACCTGCTCCAGCGCAGGAGTGGCTTCGGGACAAGTCTCTGAATGTCCTTTAGTGGCCCAGCTGGAGTCCAGACTTGAACCCAATCGAACATCTCTGGAGAGACCTGAAAATAGCTGTGCAGCGACGCTCCCCATCTAACTTGACAGAGCTTGAGAGGATCTGCAGAGAAAGATGGGAGAAACTCCCCAAATACAGGTGTGCAAAGTTTGTAGTGTTATACCCAAGAAGACTTCAGGTGGTAATCGCTGCCAAAGGTGCTTCAACAAAGTCCTGAGTAAAGGGTCTGAATACTTATGTAAATGTAATATTTCCGGGMTTTTTTTATACTGTTTTGCTTTGTCATTATGGGGTATTGTGTGTAGATTGACGAGGCTGTAACGTAAAACAATTTGGGAAAAGCGGTCTGAATACTTTCCGAAGGCACTGTATATCCTTACATCACTTTGTCCGGCAAAGACTCAACATCAAAACTCAAAAGAACAGACAACAACTCTTCTGTTTCACCACTCACACCTCCCTGTCTGCATCGCACCAAACACCGGGAATCTTCCCCTACAGTTGAACAACTTTTACATTTACTGCTACCCCAGTAATCACTCCTTTCCATAGTGCCCTTTTCTTGAGAGCAAAACAATTCACATCTCTTGTCCCCATTCGTTTAACGCGTACGCCTGCTCCCTCTGACCAGCAGAAACATAAACAATTATCACCAGACCACTTCTGGTTACTTTCACTGATTTCACAGCACCCAACTCTGCTTTCACCCACCATGAAACCACAATTGGATCAGCCCAAAAAATGTCACTTCTACCGGCACAGACTCATCTTTATCCTGACCCTCGATGCAAGCCTCGGGCTCCGAGAACTTCACCACACCTACCCCATCAGACAATTCGCCCTCACTCACTTCCATGTCTCCTCCTGTCTTCGATCCGGCATACAGCTCACTCTGCTTACACTTTCTACCATTCTTCTTTAACAAACCATCTCCCCTTTCTCCGCCATTTTTAACCGATTCAAGCTCACCCTCTTCCTCCCTGTCTCTCTTCGACCACCTCTGCCTCTCTTTTTTTCCTCCATTCCTCTTCCGTATTCCAAGTATACGTATCCTTATGATAATACTGCACTTCTCCTGACATACATCTTGTTCTGGCCCTCTCAAGGGACGCCATTTTAGAACTAACTCGTAGTTCTGGTCCAGCTATGTGAATCAACTTAAAACTACTTCCTGTTCTCTCCCAACAATTAGAAAACATCTGACCAATGATAATAGAGCAAAGTTGTTGACAGGTAGATAAACAATACCGCTACAATTCCAAACAACTGGGGTGTATTCATTACGCCGATTCTGTTGCAAACGTTTTTCAACAGAAACTGTTGACTCCAAACGGAAAACATTTAGCAGAAAAAACAAGAGTTTCTATTGGACAAATTCAGGTAGGTCATTCCCTGTTTTGCTCCATTTGCTCTGTTTGCTTCCATTTGGTTCCTAAACGGTAAACGGTTTCCATTGCAAGACGTCATGAATAGACCCCTGATTCACCATATTTTAGAACTACACGCAACAGTGATTTAGGGCTCTATTCAATCTGTAACGCTGAAGCATTACAGATCTCGCAATAGAAATGTAAAGGTAATTTCCGATTGAGCCAATATATGCAGCATTTACCGTGAATGCAGTCAATAATAATATTCCTCATCAAATAATCCTACAACTGTATTAGTAATCACAATGTAGTAGAGGCTAAGGAATACGTTGTTTTTCATATCTGCCATCAGCTCAAGATGAGTCATCACTCAGAGACAATGGTCATCTATTATCAGCTACGGTGGGCGATGACATCATGTTACTTATTGTGTCGATAAACGATGCAGGACTGGACAAAATATTGATGCCGTGTCCTCTTGAGCGGACACATTTAAGGAGCAAGAGGAAGTATGTAGGGGTTAAGCTGTCGCTGAATGAGCTGAAAGA
This sequence comes from Salvelinus sp. IW2-2015, assembly GCF_002910315.2. NCBI lineage: Eukaryota > Metazoa > Chordata > Actinopteri > Salmoniformes > Salmonidae > Salvelinus > Salvelinus sp. IW2-2015. The sequence goes on along the minus strand of NC_036868.1, from coordinate 8,943,298 downwards.
TCAGAGCGGCTACTAAGGGCCAATTAGAGAGAACGTTCTCTTAACTAGCTGCCAATAAAGGACCACATCTGCAGCTAATGAAGGAGCAGAGAAGAAAAACGGAAGAAAACATCAGTGGCAGATTAAGACTGTGTTGACAAATCTAGGCCGAGTCAACGTAAACTACTTAACGTATGCAGAATGGACGTTGAGGAGAAGTATGTTTGCGATGCTATTTTCATGACAACCCCATGGGTGAGCTTGGTGCTCCTCTTTTAGCTCCTGAAAATCATGTATAACCCTGGAGTCCTTGAACAGACAGACTGAACACAGATTCCAGGGTGTTTTAGGCAGACAACACATCCTATAAAGTAGGTTCTTGACCAGCCAAACAGAAACAGATGTTAAATGAGCAGAAGAGAAGCTCTCCAAGCTCTTAACCCTGACACTGATGAAGAATAAGCTGGCTACTGTCAGCTAGGCTGCTCTGTGTTAATCTATCTGCGATAACAGCAGTAAATCCACTGGAAACAACTGGTTTGATAGTCTACAAAGCACTGTTTACCTTTCCAAAGTGGCTTCTATAAACTGTCTCTTCAGATTTCTACTTTAAGCTCTTCACTGGCTACAATACATTCAATAATGGAATCCTATAGTACAGCAAACTGATACAACTCCTGGCTCTGGGTCTTTATCTCTTTCTACAGGTTTAAGGACTGATCCTGTCTTGAGATGAACTAATTACAGTGGTAATCTGGGATGATCTGTGTGATAGCAGCAGGGTGAACGGTATAGGACTGATCTGATCTGAATGATGAAGCTGAAGCATGCCCCAGCCCACACTCACATTAGCCAAACGCACATGCTAGTCAGTCAACTGTAGGCCTACAGTATTATCCCAAACCAATCCATTTGCTCTAATTTTATTTTTCAAATCCAGATTTCATCTGTTTCTACCGAAAGGCCCCAGAGGATTGTACCATTAATCTGTCAAAGAACATGAATGACATCTTTTAAGGGGACTGTCTCTATGGGGCACAGTATAACAGTGACTGTAGATTCACAGTAGATTCATGTCTTAATCATACAACTATCTCAGCAAGTATTTTTTTGTAATACAGTAAATAGCCTAAAATGAAGGCTATCTTACAAGCTAATATTAAAATGAGTAATACATCCATGGTTGCTGTTGTTATGTAATCATATAAAGTGTACATGTTCAAGATAGCACGTATAGGAATTGGAATTTGGTTGTGCTCCTAGATGGTTGAAAGCATAGTAATAACACAGAAAATGTTGCTAACTTTTGGCTGTTCGTGAATATAGGTTGTAATCTTAATGATCAACGCCACAACCAAATATTACTCAATTATCCACGTTGAAATTACGTGGTGTGCCCAGTTACATAAAACGATAGATGCTTTGGATTTCTTTGCATTTCATAGGAAGTGCAGCTGCACAACAATCCATTATAGTAGTCTCACTATAGCTAGTTGGATACTATGGAGATAGAATTGACAGAGAAGATCACACAGAGTGGATCCGATCCATTCTGTTCTGATGATGATATCCGTGGATGTGCAGTGCCTGCCTGTGTAACGTTAGTGTTTTAGGATTTAAAGGGAAGAGATTAGGTGTACAGCCTATGCAGGCCTAATCAACAGAAACATACCATAATTAGACCTTACCTGGCGTTTGACATTATTATTATCTGGCCAATTCCACAGTTAAGTTGTCTTGAGCATGCCCGATTACCTGCTCACTGATTACAATTTGACAGGTGATTGATGTTGCTTTTCTATGCTAACCTAACAAATGAAATGAAGTGAGTTTTTATATTGTAGATGAAACGGCTTTATTGACCCTCTGCTAAGCCTTCACTCACAGATACAATCTGACTTCTTGCCAAATACTATTTTTGGCCAATGTTTTTCTTCCGGGAGTTACCCTATACAAATAAGGATTATTTTACTTTGGTGTATTCAATACTGAGGGTTTGTGGGCTATTTACTTACATGATTGCTGCTGTTGGACAAACAACAGGTGCATCAGGGCAGTGCAGGCAGGGGCTCGCAAGCTGTTCTCCAGGCAATTGCCTCCCTCCCCCACCACCCAAAACAATCTCTCTCTCCAAGGTTACTGTTATGCTAGTTGACTGGCTGCCAGAACAGAGCACCTCTCCCAACAACAATACAGTGACTAGGGTCTGGTTTCAATGATGTACTCTTTTTGCCTACGTCACTACTTTATCCACATTAATAAAATACAAAACAGTAGCTAGCAAGATGGTGCATGAGTGCATTTCACAAGTGGCTAGTTTGTGTCAACTACCTTACCTAAAACCACTGCAAAGATTTTTCCTGCAAACTTTGGTTTTGAATCGCGACGTTCAGGCATGTCTGCCTCGTAATCTGTTGGGAGAGTCCTCGGCAAAGTTTTTTTTCCTTATCGACATAGGAAGTGACAAAGTTTCTCATTGCAACCAGACCCTAGTGTTGCTTAGGGTCAGGCTTTCAGGAGTAACAGGGATGCACATGCCACATTGTGGTTTCCAGAGAGATTAGTAGGTCTAACCACACCACAAAAACAGAAAAACAAGGTTTAATGGACATCCGGAATTAGCTACATTGAGTCACACTACTTATTGTTTAGAGGAGCAGAAACAGCAAACATTAAATTCTGAACATGGATTGGTGTTTACTTTTTGCACATTTTCTACCAGCTAAATTGATTAATTCCAAATGACACATTATAGGATATACCATATATACCATGTATCTAAAATCCGACATGTGGAATTCATCAGAGCACTGTAACGTGCATTTATTCATCACCATTAATAATTAGTCCTTTTTGTGGTTTATGTAAGACTTAAAACACTCAAAATACAGGAATGAGCACTGCCAAATTGAGATAAAGGGTTGAAGAGGGACTCCTTTCTCCTCTTGTGTAACTATCTATCTGTGCAGGCTGGGCCTCTGAACCAGCCAAGCAGAAAATATGGAAGATATCGTCAAACTCCCTGATACATCACCATCATCATTAAATTATATTTGCAATACATTTTTTGTTAAGCACAGTGGAGGCTGAAGAGGGGAGGATGTCTCATAATAATGGCTGGAATGGAGTGTAATGGCTGGAATGGAGTGAATGGAATGATATCAAACACCATTCCATTCCAAAATCATGTGTTTGATACCATTCCATTCACTCCATTCCTTCCTTTGGCCGCCTTTCCTTCCAGTTCTCTGCTGCCAATGACTGGAACGAATTGCAAAAGTCGCTGAAGTTGGAGACTTATATCTCCCTCACTAACTTTAAGCATCAGCTATCTGAGCAGCTTACCAATCGCTGCAGCTGTACACAGCCCATGTGTAAATAGCCCATCCAACTACCTACCTCATCCCCATATTGTTTTTATTAACTTTTTTGCTCTTTTGCACACCAGTATTTCTACTTGCACATCATCATCTGCACATCTATCACTCCAGTGTTAATTTGCTAAGTTGTAATTACTTCGCTACTATGGCCTATTTATTGCCTTACCTCCTTACTCCATTCGCACTCTGTATATAGATTTTTTAATTATGTTATTGACTGTACTTTTGTTTATCCCATGTGTAACTCTGTGTTGTTGTTTTTTGTCGCACTGCTTTGCTTTATCTTGGCCAGGTCGCAGTTGTTAATGAGAACTTGTTCTCAACTGACCTACCTGGTTAAATAAAGGTGAAATAAATACATTTAAAATGTAAAATTCCGACCATTATAATGAGTCGTCCTCCCCTCAGCAGCCTCCACTGGTTAAGCATTTCTGTTTCTCCACCCCATGGTGAACGACTCATTGAGAGTTATTCAAATTCTGTAATTATGTTAAATCATGCACACTTTTGCCTCCAATGGGTTGCAACAAGTAAAATGAGAACCAACTCAAGTGCTTACACCAAGCAGTAATTATTTTCTGTATGAAAACTAAGTCAATTGGATTCAAAGCAAACTGATAGTCATCTTGTTTGGAGCTGGACTATCGACCGGCTCATACTCAAAATGCTTGACACTGCAAACCACTGAAACCATGTTTAATTCATCAGCATTGTGCAATGGAATTTTTTGTTAAAAAAGGGAAACGTTCAGTTTATGTCACCATTGTCTGAGCACAGACAACCAGAGCCTAGGGAATCTGGAGAGCATCATTCACTGTGTGTCATCACCAACACACTGAGCCTAAATAGAATCTACTCCTCCGATAAAGAGTGATGTTTTTTATTCTAGGCACAATCATGCCAATTAAGGATACTTTCTCTAATTGGAAGGGATTCAAAGCATTTTTAAAAGGGAAGTTCACCCATTTTGAACAAGTGAAAATACGTTTACATGGAAACATGTGTGAACTTCCTCTTTAAAGTACCCGGGAGAACTTGAGCAGTTCCAAAAAGTATTTTGCTTGTAAACATATTCATACATCTAAACACTGGCTCGAACAACTCATTCATGCAAAACACAAATCTCCATTTCCATCATTGACTTTGACAAATATATCGATCAAGAGAGACTTGTGTTCATTCCATAATTCACCCATATCGCAGCATTTAAAACACTTTTGATCAAAAACATCCCAACTTTGTTCCTGCTTTGTGATTTTCAATCAATGGATTTACATCAATAAAACACAATACATTTTTTGTCAATAACTGTTACAAGTGCAAAATGTGCCTATTGATCCATCCATCAATCACATTTGGAGAAGACTCCTCCCACTTATGGCCTAAAGGTGTGGTTATTTATCTCTGATTTAACTGATGAGAGTGAAGCTGGAATGCCTTGTGGAGGCTACAAGGTCAAATCAAATACATTTTTATTTGTCACATGCTTGGTAAACAACAGATGTAGACTAACAGTGAAGTACTTACAGGCCCTTCCCAACAATGCAGAGAAGAAAAAAAATTATAGAAAAAAAATTATAACACAAGGAATAAATACACAATGAGTAACAATAACTTGGTTATGTACACAGGGTACCAGCACAGAGTTGATCTGCAGAGGTAATTGAGGTAGATATGTACATATAGGTAGGGTTAAAGTGACTAGGCAACAGGATAGATAATATACAGTAACAGCAGCGCATTTGATGAGTCAAAAGAGTTAGTGCCGATGCCACCCCAACCAGTTAGTGCAAAAAGGGTTAATGATAGTTAAATAGCTACCCAGACTAACTATTTTGCAGTCTTCAGGGTCCTGTTGGTTCCAGACTTCATGCATCGGTACCGCTTGCAGTGCAGTAGCAGAGAGAACAGTCTATGACTTGGGTGGCTGGAGTCTTTGACATTTTTTAGGGCCTTCCTCTTACACCGATTGGTATAGAGGTCCTGGATGGCAGAGAGCTTGGCCCTAGTGATGTACTGGGCAGTATGCACTACCCTCTGTAGCGCAATGCGGTCGGATGCCAAGCAGTTGCCATACCAGGCAGTGATGCGACCAGTCAAGACGCTGTCAATGGTGCAGGTATAGAACTTTTTGGGTACTCTGTCCCTGTTCTTGTGCCCCTTAAATTCCTGCTTTAAACCACCTCTTATCTCACGCAACACACGCAGCGGCAGGCCTGTTTACTGAGGTCAGAGGTCAAAGATCCCAGACACGTGTTTGTCATTAATTGGGAGCAACAAAATAAACACCAAACCTGGTTTCAAAAAACAGATGAAGCAACACCTCGCGGCACAACGCCTCTCCCCTATTTGACCTAGATAGTTTGTGTGTATGCATTGATATGTAGGCTACGTGTGCCTTTTTAAAAATGTATATAGTTCTGTCCTTGAGCTGTTCTTGTCTAATGATGTTCTGTATTATGCCATTCTGTTTTATGTTTCATATTTTGTGTTGACCCCAGGAATAGTAGCTGCTGCTTTTGCAACAGCTAATGGGGATCCTAAAAAAATACCAAATACCAAATCTGACCAATGGGACAATCAAAGGAGAGGTGGCAGGGGATCAAAGGAGAGGGGGGCACGGGTGTTTACTCTTCAGGCCACAGGGGGACCGTTGGTTGCTGGGGGGCAGTGAGTGGAGACTGAGGGGAGTGGAGAGCACCACACCCAGGAAGGAGGAGCCCAGCTCAGTCAGTACCATGGTCAAGAATAACAATATGTGTCCCCCAAATTACACATTATTCCCTTTATTGTGCACTACTTTGATCATGGCCCATAGGGCTCAAAAGTATTGCACTATGTAGGGGATAGGGTGCCATTTGGGAAGCAGAAGTGTCTAGGCTGTATTGTGTATATCATGATAATTTACTGTGATCAAGTTTTAACCAGCCAGCCATCATGTTGTGACAACTCTGTATTGTCACACATTGGACAGATACGCTACTCCAATATGTGCAGCACATGTTCTATTGAAGCATGGCCACTGGCCATTATCATGTCCTTACTTCCTGATTCTAGCTAGGAAGAGCAGTGATTATCCTGGGAAAGAAGTCAGTCAGACAGACTAACGATATGACTAATCATTCAGTGCACATAGCTCTATGCCCACCATTCGTTCATTAGATCTACAAATCACACTGGTTGGGGTGGCATCGGCACTAACTGGCATACCAAAGATACCGGGATCATAAGCTTACACAATGCCGTGGCTTTTCTCCCTGTGGGCTAAGAGGGGGTACGGACAGGACGGTGGTCAGATTGAAACAGTGAGCTTGGCACCCACCGCGGCTGTCGGACTGGACGGTTACTCTGGGAGACAGACACATGACGGTTCTGTTCTGGTGCATCTGTCAGACGGTGGCATTCCTGCAGCTGCAGCCTGTGCTGAGGCAGCGATGTGCGCAGACAAAAAGTCTTATCGACCCGCCATACAAACAACAGTCTGCCCCTTCCAACCCCACCACCACTCTCCACTCCAAACCCCAGGGCCTGCTTTTAATCAATTGTATCTCTCCATAAGGGGTGGCGGTGTACTCTCCATCAGTCATAGGAGAGGGCCATCTTAGTGTCACTGATCAGAGAAGCACAATTGATCTGACTGAGCCTGATCCCTTCTGCTATCTGGCTGCTTGTGAAAGATACCGTTGATAGATGCTTCAGCATTCAAGGTGAATAATAATGAGGTCTCTTTCAAGGATGTGTGGATGGAATGCTTTCATGCTTTAAGGTTGAATGGGAGCGACTGTTTCCTCCTGTACTAATGAGAAACATTTTACATCAGCTTGGGATTGTGTAACTATTGCTTCCATTTGCCCATGCCCACACACACACTCACTATTTTCAGTCATTTAACCAGAGATTAAGAGATGACAAATTGATGACAATAAACAATATATTGAACCATTCATAACATTTGGCAATGCCTGAGTTGGCTTCATTAATTAGTGAATCAAAATTCTTGTGTGATAAAATCTAATTGGTGTCATCAGCAAAGAGAAATGGGAAGTACGGTAGAAGACACAGCAGCAAGGTCATTGATATAGATTAGGAATAACAACGGTCCAATTATCCAACCCTGTGGCACGCCACAGGATATCTTGGCTCTGGTAGATGCACAGGCATTTGCATAAACACATTGTTCTCTACCATAAACATAACTATATAGCCAATTATGTGTATAATCATGAAAATTGTAACAATGCAATTTAGAAAGTAATATTTCATGATCATCCATGTCAAACTCTTTGGATAAATAAATCAAAATGCCAAGAGCGTATTCATTGTTGTTCAGGGCTTGAAAGATTTGATCCACAAGTTGCAAAAGAGCCATATCTGTGGAGTACTTGAATGTTTACCAAGATCATTAATATGTAAACACCTAAATACAATTATGCATTTAAGTCACACTTGGGAGCACTGGGACTTTGTTTTTCCAGTGAATTTCATACATTGTCGCACTGTGGGGAATATAAAACATTAACATAATTCCAAAAACACTTTGCAGTAAAACACAAATGTAATTCACTTGCATAATAGAAGCATTTCCATAACAACAATTGAATGGTGTTCCTTCCGGTGTCGCGCTGCTCCCACTCACAGATGTGAAGAGGCTGAGGGGATAGTTAACAGGCCCTGCATGTGATGGGTCCCAGGGGATAGGGGAGTGGAGAGGGAGGGTAAAACCATGTCGCATGCACACCCAGTCCCGCTGCTTAAATGCTTCAACAAGATGGCAGAAACCAGGGCTTTAAAAATGTCACATATCTTACTACTTATGTTTCAGAATGTGATCTGGTGGATAAATAAAAGCCATCCATGTGGAGTGTGGAGTCGCTGTGAGAGATAAGCTAGGCTAGCACACTGTGGTGTTTGAAATGCAGGGGCTTGAATCGCCATCTGTGTCAGCACAGAGGCACACCCAAAACAGAAGGAGATATTCCCCCAATGCACCCAGGGGGGTGGGGTAGTGGTGCAGAGGAAGAAACAAAGCAACGGGAGCAGGAATCAAGTCCAGATCCACAGAGGGGAGTGGAGACCTGCAATTACTAGCCCAGCAGAAGCTGTTCCTCCTCTACCTCACACAAAAAAACTCAGGCTTATGAAATGGAGTATTATATTTCCACATCTTTTGTGCACACTGGGGTGTCTGGTTCCTGTACCTTTTGTTGGTACAACTACATGGACAAATATTAGTTTAACCATTGAGGTTGAGTGGAGGACACAATGAGCACAACTAATAGGATTCCTGTAATGGTGGTGGAAAAGCTGTGTGGACTAACATTTACGGTTGGGCAGATTGAGTTTTAAAGAGGTTCCTTTCACCTCATGTCCCTGTCCTATTCAGCCAGGTCACCAGGCTCCTCCCTGGTGTTTTGTGTGCAGCTATTCACAGTTCTCCCTCCATCGCCCAGTGCCTTCACCTCTCTGCTTCCTCCTGCCCTCAGTGCCGTTACACAACATTGACCCTAAACAAATTAATTATTGCATTCCTAAATGCTGAAGAAATGCTCAGAGCAAGGCTATTGAATGTTTTCCTATGAGGCAATAGAAAAAAAGTCAACATTGACAGAACCAATAAGAAACAGGGAAGTAAAAAAAGAAAACAAAGAGAGTGTTTAACGATCTTCTTCATCTGAGGAACAGGAAAGATGGGACCAAAACGCAGCGTGGTAAGTGTCCATGTTAATTTATTATAACTGAACACCAAAATCCAAAATAACAAAGTGAATGTAAGAAACGAAAATCGAAACAGTCCTGAAAGGTGCAACAACACAAAACAGGAAACAACTACTCACAAACCACAGGTGGGAAAAGGATACCTAAGTATGGTTCTCAATCAGAGACAACGATAGACAGCTGCCTCTGATTGAGAACCACACCCGGCCAAACACATAGAAACAGAAAACATAGAACAAAAACATAGAATGCCCACCCAAACTCACGCCCTGACCAAACCAAAATAGAGACATAAAAAAAGAACTAAGGTCAGGGCGTGACAGAGTGTGGATCTGTATTCAGAGAATTTCAGTGATTCTGGTCATACTTTGGTGCTGTTGTTAACAGAAAGCTAGATATTACAGATTGTTATCACTATATATTAAAGGTATACTTCGGGATTTTGGCAATGAAGCCCTTTATCTACTTTTCCAGAGCCAGATGAACTTGTGGATACCATTTTTATGTCTCTGTGTAGTTTGAAGGAAGTTACAAACTAACATTAGCGCAATTGCTAAATTGCTGAGTTTCAGAAGAAAGTTATTTGATTCTGGCCATTTTGAGCCTGTAATCGAAACCACAAGTGCTGATGCTCCAGATACTCAACTAGTCTAAAGAAGATCAGTTTTAATGCTTCTTTAATCAGAACAACAGTTTTCAGCTGTGCTAACATACTTGCAAAAGGGTTATCTAATGATCAATTAGCCTTTTAAAATGATAAACTTGGATTAGCTAACACAACGTGCCATTGGAACACAGGAGTGATGGTTGCTGATAATGGGCCTCTGTACGCCTATGTCGATATTCCATGAAAGATCTGCCGTTTCCAGCTACAATAGTCATTTACAACATTAACAATGTCTACACTGTATTTCTGATCAATTTGATGTTAATTTAATGGACAAAAAATATGCTTTTCTTTCAAAAACAAGGACATTTCTAAGTGACCCCAAACTTTTGAACGGTAGTGTATATACTGTATACTGTATCCTTCACTATATATTCTTTACTATTTATTGCATCTTAGCCGCTCTGTCACTGCTCATCCATATACTTTATACTTATATATTCTCATCCCATTCCTATATTTGATTGTATGTATTAGGTTTTGTTGTGGAATTGTTAGATATTACATGTTAGATACTGCTAAATTGTCGGATCTAGAAGCATAAGCATTTCGCTACACTCGCAATAACATCTGCTAACCATGTGTATGTGACCAATGCAATTTGATTTGATTTCTTTATCAGGCTCATACAAGAGAGTACAGTTGACTGTATTTTGGTGCTGCAATTGCACTGCAAACCTTGTACCTTTTTGAACACTCACTTCCCCCTAGGGCCAATCACTAGATGTCAACAAGCCTGTGCTGTGAGTAACTGAAACTTTCGGGAGACCACTTCCTCCCTTCTGCAGAACCCCCCTCCCTCCTCCTCCCCTCTCCACCACTGCCAAAACGACTGGGGCTTGTTAAACCATCATTTAGCTGAGAGAGTGACAAGGGGGAGACTCTGAGCTCAAGAGTGTAGCTGAGTGACTACTCTAAGTGGCTGTAGCTCCTGATTGGCTGCCACAGTGTTTACTGTGATATGTCATCTCACCCAACACACTGCTCTTTCAATTCAATTCAAGGGGCTGTATTGGCATGGGAAACATATGTTAACATTGCCAAAGCAAGTGAAGTAGATAATATACAAAAGTGAAATAAACAATAAATATGAACAGTAAACATTACACTCACAGAAGTTCCAAAATAACAAAGACATTACAAATGTCATATTAGGTATATATACAGTGTTTTAACGATGTACAAATGGTTAAAGTACAATAGGGAAAATAAATAAGTATAAATATGGGTTGTATTTACAATGGTGTTCTTCACTGGTTAACCTTTTCTTGTGGCAACAGGTCACAAATATTGCTGCTGTGATGGCACACTGTGGTATTTCACCCAGTAGATATGGGAGTTTATTAAAATTGGGTTTGTTTTCTAATTCTTTGTGGATCTGTGTAATCTGAGGGAAATATGTGTCTCTAATATGGTCATACATTGGGCAGGAGGTTAGGAAGTGCAGCTCAGTTTACACCTCATTTTGTGGGCAGTGTGCACATAGCCTGTCTTCTCTTGAGAACCAGGTCTGCCTACGGTGGCCTTTCTCAATAGCAAGGCTATGCTCACTGAGTCTGTACATAGTCAAAGCTTTCCTTAAGTTTGGGTCCGTCACAGTGGTCAGGAATTAATTATTTATTTCCAATGTGTCAAGTAATTATCTTTTTGTTGTCTCATGATTTGGTTGGGTCTAATTGTGTTGCTGTCCTGGGGCTCTGTGGGGTGTGTTTGTGTTTGTGAACAGAGCCCCAGGACCAGCTTGCTTAGGGGAATCTTCTCCAGGTTAATCTCTCTGTAGGTGATGGCTTTGTTATGGAAGGTTTGGGAATCGCTTCCTTTTAGGTGGTTGTAGAATTTAACGGCTCTTTTCTGGATTTTGATAATTAGCGGGTATCGGCCTAATTCTGCTCTGCATGCATTATTTGTTGTTCTACGTTGTACACAGAGGATATTTTAGCAGAATTCTTCCAAGGGGAGCTGTTGAGAAAGGAATGTGCAGGGAGAGAGAGAATGGCTATCAGTTTTATCACTGACCCTGAAAGGCTCTTTGCCCCTGACCTGTCACCCGAGAAGAGAAAGTCTTCACCCATCATTTGTCACCATTCCTATCTCTCAGATAAGTGAAATAAGCAAAGTGCCATAAGTTATTTGTCCAACTTGGGGAATGTGTGTGTGTGTTTGTGTAACACCACAACTATGAAACTGTGGACAAACTATTTTGCAGAACCATGCCCAGACAGGGAAGTGTGAATAGGAGATGGTCATCTTTACTGTGCTTTTGTTACCACACATCTTCACAATGGAAATATGGCAACTTGCAAAATGAATGCAAGACAAAATGACAGACATACACACTAATGATAAATCATATCATGCATAATATTTCTGGATCCTTACACAAACCAATATGGCTTGCAAAGTAAGGCAAAAACACATCAAGGTTTAACTTTATCTTATAAGTTCACTAAATAAACATCTCCAACATATTTCACAAGATAACATATATTGAACTAGGTCTTCAATACAGTAAAAGTATATTTCAGTCCAGCTAATGTGTCTTGGAAAAGCAGAGAAGAAAAGCAGAATGGTGACCACTTGGGTTCCAAATTAGCCTCCAAAAAGTTGTGCATAATGCCAAAAGTATGCAACTTCCGCAATCAGTCAACTAGGGGTGTCTTCAGCATAGTAGATCCCCTGAATGATTTGGCCTTACATTGCAGTCAGTCTCCACTTATGACAATTGAATCGCCGCATCATGTCCTTCTCATTGGGCTTGTTCGACATTGCAGGCGACAGTGCAGGCGATAGCCGACTGACAGATCTACAAAGAAAATTGCATCATAAATAACTACTCATTATTACTTGTACATCAGTCAGTCACAATTTACCCATGATGCATTACGTTTTTATTATCTCGAACACGGCCGCTGACTGTAATAAAATATCCGAAGACCTAACTTTACGAAAATACAACTCACCACCCACCATTTGTGCTCTAGTACGCTCAATAATGAGTTCTCTCATTCACCATCCTCAAGATTCCGTGGAGTTTTGCATACCGCGTTCGAATGACACTACACTGCTGAGACGCTGACCGTGCGCTGAAAGCTTTGTGCAAGTCTACTACTCGCCTCTCCCTGAAGCTTTGACATCAGTTTTGCCAGTCAGATTACCATGGAAACATGATGATTCCGAGCGACAAGACAATAGGAGAAAAAAAGAAAATGTGTTCAATAAATCCAAATACGATTATTTCAATAGACTACATATATATCACTGCCAATAAGTATTGCAATCAATGAGGGAAAAGTACAGTTAGACCATGTTGTCAAGACATTTTAGAATTTCCACAGCAACGTTTTTGAACCCCCTGACTTTAAACATGTATTTAGTAGCCAAGGCTATTGCATTTTATATAGCTTTAATTTAAGCCTGTCGCCCCTCCCTCTCGTTTCATTTGATAGGCATAACGGGACACTAAAATATTATTCGTTCAATTTATTGTGTATACACACGGTGTGCATTGAGGGGAAAACCCTGCACCATAATTGCTCATTATTAATATCCTAACTGACGTTTTATATACTGTAGAATACACCGAATGATGCAATCCATTCGACGGTATCTTTATTAAAAATAAACATCTTAAATTAAAAAATATATAAACGTAACTTAAATGTGGTGCATATTGTGACTTGAAATGTATTTCTTACAAGATGGCAAAAGGTTGAAATGTGCATTTTTATCAATATTTGATTCTCACATAAGCAGTATTTTTTCAATATGAAAAACAGCCGCCACTAAATATACCTTCTATGAACACTGTCTGTTTCAAGTGAATCTGGCTGTATTCAGAGCACGTTCTGAAAGTGGTGCCTGCTCGAGCTCACTGAGCCAAAAAGCCAAACACCAATTTCTACCTAACGCAAATGCCGATTCCTCATATTCACATTACATAATTGAGATGAAATTGTTACAAACAATAATGTCACCCTTACAAATGTATCATTATTAATCAATAATTAGGTATGACTTTGTTATGAGTGATTAGAACCTATTTCAAACCTCTGTATGCACCATAATTGCCCAAATTACATTCTCGGTCGACTTTTTTTTATTTTGTGATTTTGAAAGTAAAATTTGTTGCCGCGGCAAGATAATATTTTTCATATTTGTTACAATCTGAAAAAAATCCATTGTTTGACTCGTTTTTAAGCCTTGCCCACTTTCTGTGTGAGGACTCTGATTGGCTGGATCTGAGCGCGGATGCCGTCATCGCTCGGAATGCTCATTCATCTGTGCACTTGGGCGTTGGACTCCGCATCTTATTAGCAACAAGGGAAATTTCTCCATTTTCCACCCTGTCTACAGCGAAAGCCACAAATCTGGGATTTTTTATTACTTCTCTTCAGTTGGCAGGTTTTCTTCTGACATTTTCCCATTTTGTTCACTGCGACTGGACTTTGATTGCTTCTCCAGTAAACTTTTCAAAGAGGAACCTTCGCAAAGAGCTTGCGTTTAAAAAAGAGGCTAGTGGTCTTTGTTCGTTTTTTTTTGGATCTGTTGAGTTTCTTTGTTGGAGCGAAAGCATGGGAGCGCAATTCTCCAAGACAGCTGCAAATGGCGAAACCGCGGTTGAAAAGCCTGGAGAGGCTGCCGCTTCACCAACCAAGACCAATGGACAGGTAATTGCGTTTGTTAAAGGAAATATATGTATACCGTTGGTTTGCGTAAAAGTTCTCTCTGCGTTATTGTGGGCACTTATGGAGACGCACGCCGGGCTGTTGGAGCAAACGACCACGATGGGAAAACATTGATTCATAAGTCTACATGTTCTATATAATCAGTACTATTTAATCTAACATTTGATCATTGAGTTGAAATGTAATTTCTAAAAAATATATTAAGACAAACTGATTTGAATAATTATTTGGAGACAAATGTAAATTAAACACTCGTTTTCATTGACTCATTTGCGATGTGGGGATTTCCACACCGATAATGGGGTTACAGCCTTTGTTTGAAATGTCCGATTGTGAGACATTGGGAATTGGTATCACATTGTAGGGTTGGTCCATAGGTAGCCATGTATTGTTAAATGGCAATTGGATCGATTATGTTTTGAATCAAAATCATATTTAAAACTGAGCACAAATGTAATAACTTGATGCTATCGGTAAGTGAATGGGGGAGATGCACGACGCCAACAATGGCTTGCCACGGTCAGCTAACATCACCTCGCCTTTTGTTACAGATGCTCGAGTAGAGAGCAGGGACGGTTACTATGACACTGAAGGCAGGGGAGCCATATTCGAATAATGCGCCCGTCCTGTAGATCTTATAATAAGTGTTGGAAAGGGTGGTATTTATGAACGCGATATTTCAACCAAAAAAAAATACTGCTTGAAGGTTCTGTGTAGTTTTTTGAGATATCCATCTAGACTTTGCTCTGCGTAGTCGGGTGTATTAATGAGCATCTGCTGTTTTAATGAGCAGCTGCTTTGCGTTGGTGCCTCGGTATTGGAGAGACTGGCAGAGGCGCATCGCCCCCTAGTGAAACACCCGAAACATTGCCTCCGTCATTGCTGGAATCGGCTCATTCTCGCTTGTGATTAGTGYGAAAATGTTTCAATCACGAATCGCAAAAAAATTGTGTTGAATTCGTAAATCGCAAAGTAATTACCGCCGCGCGTTCCTGAAAGCCCAGTGATACTAAACAGGTAAAAACTTGAGATGAGGCTGTATGCTTTGGTCTCAGTTGAATTTGTGGTGTCTACTGCCCCTTGTGTAACTGTGTGGCAATGGTCCATGCCACACGTTATATTTCCACGTTTGCTTCTTGTATGATAAGACTTCAATTTCTCTTTAGGAAAATGGCCATTTGAAAGTGAATGGGGATGCCTCTCCTGCAGCTGCCGAGGCAGGCAAAGAGGTGCAGGCCAATGGCAGCACAACAGCTGAGGAGGCTCCAAAAGAGGAGGCTGCACCGGCAGAAGTGGCGGCAGTAGATGGGGTGAAGACAGAGAATGCAGAGATTGTGTCTCCAGCAGCCGAGGGTGAGGCCACCAAGCCGGAGGGAGCCACGGCTTCAACCAGCAACGAGACCCCCAAAAAGAAGAAGAAGCGCTTCTCATTCAAAAAGTCCTTCAAGCTCAGCGGCTTCTCCTTCAGGAAGACCAAAAAGGAGACTGGCGATGGGGCAGAGGGTGAGGAGGCTGCTGTGTCCACTGAGGAGGCCAAGGCTGAGACAGCCGAGGCCCCAGAGGTCACGGCAGAGGGTGAGGAGGCCAAGCCTGCTGAGGGAGAGGCTGCACCCGCTGCTGCTGAGGAGGAGGCTAAGGAAGCAGCTAGCCCTGCAGAGGCCAAGCCTGAGGAAACAGCAGCAGCCCCCGCTGAGGAGGCCAAGGTAGCCCAAGCCACTGAGGAGCCTAAAGCAGATGAGAAGCCAGCCGAGCCTGCTGCTGCAGAGGAGGCACCCATCTCGGAGGAGGCTGCACCTGCAACAGAGGCTGCATCCAGTCCAGAAGCCCCCGTTACTGCAGAAGCTGCTGTTGAGTAAAGCTGGAAACTCATAGCAAAACAGAATAAATTAAAATTTAAAAAGGAGAAAAAAAGATAATCAAAGAACATTTCCCTGTTTGTATGTTGGAGTGGTGCCAATTGATGGCTTTGGAGAACTTGTCTACAACCAGGGATATTTTAAAGCTTTCCTTTTTTTGGTTTTCCCTTCCCCCTCCACAAAACCTGTCTCGGTCCATTGTTACTACCATTCCAACGGGCAGAGGTGGGTGGCTTAAATGTAATACTACAGAAAGAATACATCCACACTCTGCCATATATTTTTTGCATCAGTATTAAATGTTTTTGGTTTTGCATTTTTATACAAAATGTAAACTTGTCAATGTATGGACATCCCCATGGTATGAAGGAGGTGGGGAAAAGTTGAGTTGTAAATGAAGGGGATTTGGGGTGGGCAGGGGATGGAATAGAAGGTGGCAAAATTGTGCCACAGACTGATGTAAAGAGTAATCTTAAAAATTTTGAATGAAACGACCAACATCTGTGTACCACGAGAGTACCATGCGATTTACAACACTAAGTCATTTATACTATGAGACAAAATATTAAATTCCCAGAGTTAGGTTTAGGAAGTCATTTAAAAGAAATCATAGGAGCTTTTCACTTCTCATTAGCTGTACCAGTCAGTGATTCAGTAGAAATACAAGTTGTATAGGCTTTATTGTTTATTGCTGGTTTTATGACCTTAATAAAGTGTAAGTATGTATAGGCGGGGTGTTTTTAACTGTGATTATTGTACAAATGAAATCTTGATCTCAAGAAGCACATGAAGTTTGCAGCTCTTTTTCCACCCGCTCATTTTTGTAAGATAACGGAAACAAATTCATCCTGGAAGACCTTTTAAGCAATTTTGAACTCAACCAAGCTGTGATAAGTGGAATGGTTACTGTTTATATACTGTGGTATGTTTTGATTACAGCAGACAATGCTTTTCAGTGGTCTTTGACGAATTAAGGAATCTCTATCAGATGCAATGTTTGTGTAGCATCTTGTCTCTTTCTTTTCTTTTGTAAATACTGGAGAAGGTTTTACCAATTTGACTTAGAGATGGAATGTAACTTTGCTTACAAAAATTGCTATTAAACTCCTGCTTAAGGTGTTCTAATTTTCTGTGAGCACACTAAAAGCAAAAATAAATGTGAATAAAATTTGTGCAGCATCTGTGTTTTCATTTAACCAATTTTTGTTCAGTTAACTGTAAAGATGGAGGTGGTAAATTGAGTAATTTCAACAGCTAAGTGAAGACTTGTCATCATTGGATACAAGTGTGTTAACAGTAGTGTATTCAGGTTAACTGCCTTTTCTACATACTCAAATGTTACGGTATGTTTGCAGAAGCACCTTGCCTTAAGCAACAACACCAAGATGGTTTTGCCTAGGATTTTAATTTATACTGTTACAGCTGATCACAGCCAGTGTCAATGCCCCTCGGTCTACAAAAGTCCAACATGGACTCCTCAATTGTTTGGCCAAATATATTTAATCTCACATTACAACTAACATAAACTAGGTCTAACTTGTTCAAAGCTTTTTAAAAGCAAGTATGGACCTGAATACAGTGCCTTTGGAGAGTATTCAGACCCCTTGACTTTTCCACACTTGATTGTTACAGCCTCATTCTAACATGGATTAAATTCATTGTTTTCCTCATCAATCTACACACACAATTTACGTAAGTATTCAGACCCTTTGCTATGAGACTTGAAATTGAGCTCAGGTGCATCCTGTTTCCATTGATCATCCTTGAACTGTTTCTACAACGATTGGAGTCCACCTGTGGTAAATACAATTGATTGGACATGATTTGGAAAGGCAGACACCTGTCTATATAAGGTCTCACAGTTGACAGTGCATGTCAAAGTAAAACCCAAGAAATAACGTTGAAGGAATTGTCTGTAGAGCTCAGAGACAGGCTTGTGTTGAGGCACAGATCTGGGGAAGGCTAGCAAAAAAATCATGCAGCATTGAAGAACACAGTTTCCTCCAAAATTCTTAAATGGAAGAAGTTTGGAACCACCAAGACTTTACCTAGAACTGTCCGCCCAGCCAAACTGAGCAATCGGGGGAGAAGGGCCTTGGTCAGGGAGTGACAGAGCTCCAGAGTTCCTCTGTGGAGATGGGAGAACTTTCCAGAAGGACAACCATCTCTGCAGGACTCCACCAATCAGACAAGATTCTCTGGTCTGATGAAACCAAGATTAAACTCTTTGGCCTGAATGCCAAGCGTCACTTCTGGAGGAAATGTGGCACCGGACTGAAAACCGATCAAACATCTCTTGAGAAACCTGAAAATAGCTGTGCAGCGACGCTCCCCATCCAACCTGACAGAGCTTGAGAGGCTCTGCAGAGAAGAATGGGAGAAGCTCCCCAAATACGTGTGCCAAACTTATTAACGTCATACCCAAGAAGACTCACGGCTGTAATCGTTGCCGAAGGTGCTTCAGCAAAGTAAAGGGTCTGAATACTTATGTAAATGTCTAAACCTGTTTTTGTATTGTCATTATGGGGTATAGTCTGTAGATTTGAGGGGGGGAAAAACAACTTAATCATTTTTAGAATAAGGCTGTAATGTAACAAAATGTGAAATAAGTCAAGGGGTCTGAATACTTTCAGAATGCACTGTACATGTGTTTGTCACAGGGATCAGGTTTTGTTCATTGCAAGTTCCACTATTAGAGTGCTATTCCACCTCAACATCAGATGCTGCCTACGTCACTGACATTAACTACGTTCACTAATTGTATTTTGACTGGTGTGAGATTGTAGAACAATAGTTATTCTCTGACTGGTACAATGCCAACTGAAAATTAAAAAAATGTCAGTGCAGCTCTATTGAGCAGCTCATTGCTCTAGCAAGAGACCGTCACTGCAGACTCAATACTTTGCAATGACGTTGAACAATGAATCAATCGCAGACCCACCCAAAACATTAAAAGAAACCATCAATACGGTGGTTTGAAGCTACACTTGGACAATGCAATATGCTTATCACAGATTTTGTTTCAGGGCCAGGGCTCCCTCCCGGCCAGGTTAGCTCACAAGTAACCTAGTCAAAGTTCCCAAGGTGCCCATGTTTAGAGACTAAAATGTACCTATTTTACAGTAGCTGGGTTAACACCTGGCAGTAGAAGGCCCGGCTACAGTGTTAACATTATATATGTTAGTTTCTA
Organism: Salvelinus sp. IW2-2015; assembly: GCF_002910315.2. Taxonomy (NCBI): domain Eukaryota; kingdom Metazoa; phylum Chordata; class Actinopteri; order Salmoniformes; family Salmonidae; genus Salvelinus; species Salvelinus sp. IW2-2015. The sequence goes on along the minus strand of NC_036868.1, from coordinate 8,923,826 downwards.
TTGTAGCTTATATGGGCCATATATTCTGTAAGGAGGTGTTCATTAACCTGTTACCATGCTCTTCAGCTTCAGAGACTCAATGAATGGTGTTGCAGACACAAAACATATTTTGATGTCAGATGCATTGGGTGCAAACCTTTCCAAGGAAAGGCCTATTTCACAACTGACTAGTCATTTGGCATCTGTTCCTGTTCATTTGCTGCAGAAATAGGAAAGATTTCATATTAGCCTAGTTTACCTACTACCTCATGAAGATTGTGGCTTCTTGGTCAAAACTGTGGCAGTGTGTAACGGCAGCCTTCCCTCTCTTCACTAGAAGAGGGGGTATAACAGGGATCAGACCAACACGCAGCGTAGCCAGTGCTCAACATGTTTAATACGAACGATAAACGTGAACACTTAACAAATACAAAATAATAAATGTGGCAAACCGATACAGTCCTAGCTGGTGCATAGAAAACACAAAGACAGGAAACAACCACCCACAAATCCCCAACACAAAACAAGCCACCTATATATGATTCCCAATCAGGGACAACGATTGACAGCTGCCTCTGATTGAGAACCATATTAGGCCGAACACAGAAACAGACAAACTAGACACACAACATAGAATGCCCACCCAGCTCACGTCCTGACCAACACTAAAACAAGCACAACACACAAGAACTATGGTCAGAACGTGACACAGTGGCCTGTGCAACAGGTTCCAAGTAAAGTGAAATTGGCAAATGACTCAATGAGCAGTTGGGGAGCTGCAACATTGTAGCATATATCATTCTGTATCAAGTTATGTTATACTACATTGCAATAATTGCAACAACTGAAGAGCATGTTATACATGCCTCATAAATTGTCAGTTAAGAACAAATTCTAGTTGCCCATAGTTGCAGGAAGTAGAGGTGCTGAGGGTGCTGCAGCATGCCCATATATTTGTTTTTTACCAACATTTTTTGGTGGTCACAGGCCTTTATTACTCCGGTCGTCGTGTTTTTTCAATCAAATCAGTGAACTACGCCTTTATGATTCCTGGTGAGAGCACCATATAAGCGAGGGTGGAAGGCCGCAACCCAAAACATCTTCCCACAGCTATGGGTAGGCCACAAAAAAGCATGTGCACATGCTACTCCAGCTTCCTCAAGTTTTTAAATCCACACACGCTCGTTTCCCGCTTGCAGGTGCATGTAATCACTAATACTAGTAAGTTACTGGACTGAAAATCTAAATATACTTTGTCTGTTCATCAGGTCTACAGTCCACACAACTCGAAGATCAAGGTTGTATTAGCTAGCAATAATGGCGGTTTAAATTGTAGGTGTGTGTTGATGAAAATAATGGCCTGTGTATTATTTGTTATAACGCCATCGTGTGGCTGCCATGTAATGCATCAACCACAAAAATCTCTAGTAGGTTTTGTATCTTAGATTTGACATAGTACATTATGCATATTTGCAAATACAGTACATTGTTTACAAATAATAGAGTAAAACAACCTTATATATTGGATTATGATAGGGTTGGTTACATTTGACCTAAACTCATGGCATTTAAAATGTATATTCTTCAAGACTCAATGGGTATAAATCATTTACATGATCATGGTGGATTTAGCATATTTAGCACATACTTTAACTGATTTCTAACTACTCCAATTCATACATTCACACTAAGAATTAACGTTAGTATACAAAGGTTTTAATTGGCAAATGCAAAATATCCCATTTTCAACAAATATGAAATGATAGTAGGTTCAATTACGGGAACACCCACATAATCTTCTCTAAAAACATTTCATTAATTAAAAGGTGGATATTTCATTCAGAAGATAAAGCACGTCACACTATAAGTGCATTCAAGGAGTACCAAAGGGAAGCACAGCAAATCCAGGTTGTTTTTGTGAATCCTAGAAATCAACTGTTACAGTACACAAAGGAAACTAAATCTTCACAACAACGTACAACTAGGACATATAGAGAGGATGAGGCGAAGGTAGTGTTTTTTTTGCCTAAAATCTGTCCATGAAAATAAGACCACGAATTTAGGCGTTGTTGTATGGAGGTCAATGAGAAAGTGTAGAAATTAGTCAACATAAAATGTAATTTCTAATTTGCTACYTGAGATTTATTTGATCAAATAGAACAGGGTTCCCCAACTGGCGGCCAGCGGGTTTTATTTCCCCCCCCCCAAGTTTTCTGAGCAATAAAAAAACCAAAAACACTTTTTTTATTTTTTATTGTTGGACATGACTGTAAAAACAATAAGTCAGCTCCAAGTGATTTTAATTTGGGAAATGATTATACCTTTATTTCAACAAAGGTATAACCTTGCACAATTTGTCTTCTATTTGTAGAGGACAAACATGTCCTGTTTCTATAGAGGAAGCCTAGCTTGATTTTTAGCCGTTTACAAAGTTCATCAACATGCATTTTAAAAGACAGTTTATCATCCAACCATATCCCTAAGTATTTATATGCAGAGACCTGATTAATTCGAGAGCCATCTAAGCTCGTACGTGCAAGTGTATTTTCAACCAACTTTTTGAATCTATTAAAAATCATAAAATGTGTTTTCTTTGCATTTAAAACATGTTTCAGCTGTAATAAAGACCCTTGTAATATCTTCAAATCTGTCTCCAATAGTGATAATGCTTGGTCAGCCGTTGAAGCGATAGAGTACATGGCAGTGTCATCAGCATATAAATGAAATTTACACTTTCTTATCTCATCACCGATATTGTTTATGTAGAGAGTAAACAGTATTGGACCAAGTATAGAACCTTGTTGGACACCTTTAACCAACTCCAATGGCTCCGACTGGATGCCGTCGACTTTTACAGCCTGACTTCTATCCTTTAGATAGTCATGAAACCAACGACAGGCATCCGATCCCAGTCCTATTAACGACATCTTACCCAAAAGTATCGCATGGTCTACAGTGTCAAAATCTTTAGACAAATCTATGAACAAGGCGGCACAGTACTTTCTATTATCTAGAGCATTAGTAATATCATTTACAACACGTACAGTTTAAAAACATCACAAATTTCAGTTCGGTCACTGATGATCCCAGATTCCGATGTAATTTGCTTCGGCAGGGAAGTCAAGGAGTTTCCTCGTTTAAGTGAGTTAACAGTGTTCCAGAATTTAGAGGGATCACCAGCAGACTCTGTCATAGCATCAAGAAAATACCTAGATTTTGCCTTTTTTATTCCTTCGGTCCATGTAACGGATTTCCTCTTCATCTGAAGAGGAGTAGCAAGGATCAGACCAATGTGCAGCGTGGTAAGTGTCCATAATAGATTTTTAATAAATCAAAATGAACACAGAACAAAAAATAACAAAACACAAACAAACAAACAACCGAAACAGTCCCGTATGGTGCAAACACTGAAACAGGAAACAACCACCCACAAAACACAATAGAAAACAGGCTACCTAAATATGGCTCCCAATCAGAGACAACGACTGACACCTGCCTCTGATTGAGAACAGTACTAGGCCAAACACATAGAAATATAACAACAGAACAAAACATAGAAAAACAACATAGAATACCCACCCCAACTCACACCCTGACCAACTAAAATAAAGCCATTAAAAAGGAACTAAGGTCAGAACGTGACAGTCCATTTATTTATAACAGCAGCCAATCAGCTGTTTCGCCAGTTTTCCTCACAAGGCCCATGCTTGATTCTTTTGCAGGAAAAGGATTTTCAAATCACAGGAGAATTAAGAATTAGTTAGATTTTTTTAGCCTAAGTCGCTTTAACGGGGTGTGTTTATCAAACATGAAGATAAAAATTGATGAAAAGAAAGAGAACGCTATAACTGGGTCCACTATGCAGTTTACGGATAAAAGCTCTGATAAAAATCTGTTCCCAAGAATTCCCATGGATAGACAATAGACACATGATCATGTACAAATATAAGCAAGATTAGAAATTATTATGTTTTAGTAAAAAAAAATATTTTTGGGCTTCTTGTGGTCAATTTGTAGTCTACAAATTATTTCTAATTATGTTCCGGCCCTATGACCATCTGCTCAAGAAAAAAACATTTGGCCCACAGCTAAATCTAGTCGATGATCCCTGATATAGAAGGTGTGTAATCGTTAGGTTGTTACGAATGCACTGACATAAGTGGACGCACGTGGCATTTCGGCAACTTTTAAAAAACAACTTTATATCAGAGTTGTCTGTTGTTCACATGCGTATCTGCCCTCTCATAAAATTGCTAGAATGGTCCCACCTGATCTTGCCTGCCTTCCATCTTTGAGGACATGCATTTCCATTGCTAGAGTGGTCCCTCAACCATCTTGTCAATATAAGAAATGATCTTTGATACAGATCAATGACAATAAATATAATGCTTCAGTTATGGAGTCTGACATGAGGGAGTAGAATCAGCTGAGATGAGCTGCCCTGACTGCCACACTCTGGACTGTCCATGGAGAGATCACAGTGCTACCATGTGGCTGAATCAGGCACTACTAGTCTGCTCATTCTTCACACTAGAAAGAACAGATGGAAAAATGAGAGTGCCATTTCACCTCCATAAGACACTGTCAGGTCTGAATAGATTTGTGACAACCTCTAATAAATCATAAATGCATGTTACAACTATAAGTGTAGTCCTGACAAGTGAATATAGCAGAGACTAGCATGGATAACACAGTCACTCTTACCTTTGTGTCAGTTTTCTCAGTGCTTGTTTCCTTTGCTTTCTCCTCTTTCACCTCTAACAGCACAAATATACACATACATTAGGAAGCTACATCACAAGCTGCATTACATCAAGCTATCACCACTTGGATGAAATATTGCTAGGTGCTTTTCTATTATCACATTGAACTCAGTGCTCTTGCAAGGTTTGTACTCAGGATAACCAAGTTCTGAATACTCACCAACTTACATCTCCTCTCGCTCTTTGTCTTCCTCTACCCGGGGCTGCTTCGTTCCTTTTTTGTTATCGGCCACGTTCCTCATTCCTCCTTGTCCCTTGTCCTCCGAGTCAGAGAACTCCTCATCGGAGGCTATCCTCTTGTCTGAAGCACTGACTGAAACGAGACAGGAAGTCACCATTCAGATGCTGCTGCTGGCAATAGGATCCAAAATGGGATCCAATATGATTGAATATGGAAAATACAGCCGCTGATACAATATGAATGGAGCCAAGGTCTCACTGGAAAACAGTGGAGTTTACTATCCTGGCAAAAAAATTACAAATGAAATGGAACACTCTGAGTGATATAACTGCAACAGAGAGTATTTACAGGGAAGGTCAATGAGATGGTTCAGAGGATGTGATGGGTTAGAGGAGGCGTGTCTTACTGGACATGCGTTTGTCAGGGTCCTCTGTATCCTCGTCCACTGTGTCATCAGGGATGGCGTCCTCAGGGATAGCCTGCATCTGCACCACTCCCGGGGCGTAGGGTAGCATCCGGTTCTCAAACAGACGGGTTCTCAAACAAAGGACAATGCGTATAGTTGATTTTATTAAAACACGTAGGGTATGTCTATATATGGAAAAATACACATTTAAAAAAGTTGACCGATCAATTGGTCGAAAGAACAGACAACTTTTGGTGGACCAATATATATTTTTGTCGGGGACTGCTCTAATGTCCTCACACACTTGGTGGAACAATGACATTCTGCTTAGTCAGCTCCCTGTAGGCAGCCGAATGTCAGGACCAGCACTATCCCTGCTTGCGTCCCAAATGGCACCCTATTCCCTGTATAGTTTACTGCTTTTGACCAGGGACAACAGGGCACTGGCCAAAAGTAGTGCACTATGTAGGGAGTAGGGTGCCATTTGGGACAAAGCCCCTGTCTAGTGTTGAGACCACATAGCATTTTCTCTTGAGACCCATCCCATATTTCAGGTGGAAAGAAGACATGGTGTTAAGTAAATCCTTTAAAGTATATAAATTAGTGACCCGCAGTGTTTGTAGAAAGCTTGTTTGTACAGCTTGTTTGTAGAAACTGTGCATATAAAATCATTCCATCTGAACTCCTAGGGTGTGGGGCTCTCTTTTTCTTTTTCAATTGTATTAAGTAAACCATGAAAGTACACAGGTCTCAGTGGCCTGATATTTTCCCTCCAGGATACAGGTCTAGGCACTTGTCACGCCCTGACCTTAGAGAGCCTTTTTATTTCTCTATTTGGTTAGGTCAGGGTGTGATTTGGGTGGGCATTCTAGTTTTCTATTTCTTTGTTGGCTGGGTATGGTTCCCAATCAGAGGCAGCTGTCTATCGTNTTGGTTAGGTCAGGGTGTGATTTGGGTGGGCATTCTAGTTTTCTATTTCTTTGTTGGCTGGGTATGGTTCCCAATCAGAGGCAGCTGTCTATCGTTGTCTCTGATTGGGAATCATACTTAGGCAGCCTGTTTTCCACCCTAGTTTGTGGGATCTTGTTTTTTCACAGTTGCTGTCTAGCCCTGCAGAACTTTACATTTGTTTATTCTTTTGTTGTTTTGTTGGTGTTCATCTTAATAAAGAAAGATGTACGCTTACCACGCTGCGCCTTTGTCTCCTTCTAACGACGGACATAACAGAAGATCCCGCCACCAAAGGACCAAGCAGCGTGGCCAGGAGGAGCAGGGATCCTGGGCCCGGGAGAAAAGTGAGTGGAGGACATCGTGGACATGGGAGGAGGTGATGGCAGGGGACAAGACCCTGCCATGGAAACAGGCTGAAGTAGCGAGGGAGGAACAACTTTGCTACCAGGAGTCACGGAAACGAAGCAGACACGAGAGGCAGCCCCCAAAATGTTTTGGGGTGGGGCACACGGGGAGTGTGGCAGAGTCAGGATTCAGACCTGAGCCAACTCCCCGTGCTTACCGTAGGGAGCCGAGGATGGAACCAGAACCAGTCGGGGTGAAATTGGAGGTGAGTGAAGGGAGCGAAGCAGAGACAGTGAAGGAGTTGATGGGGGGATTGGAGGAGAGAGTAATGAGAGAGTTGCTGTGTTGGTGCATGAGGCACGACATCCGCCCGACGGAGCGTGTCCTCGATTTGATGTCAGCTCTCCATACTCGTCCTGAGGTGCGTGTTAGCCGTCTGGTGAAGACTGTGCCAGCCCCACGCACCAGGCCTCCTGTGTGCCTCCCCAGCCCTGCACGTCTTGTGCCAGCTTGGCGCGGCAGACCTCCAGTGCGCCTCCAGAGCCCGGTGAGTCCTGCGCCGGCTCTAGGCAGGGTTTCCCCAGTTCGTCAGGAGGACCCAGTGCGGCCTGTTCCAGCTCCTCGTACGTGCCGGGCTAGAGTGGGCATTCAGCCTGGAAGTGTGGTGCCAAGGCTACGCACCAGCTCTCCAGTGCTCCCCCACAGCCCGGTTTATCCTGTGCCTCCTCCACGGACCAGGCCTCCAGTAGGTCTCCACAGCCTGGTGAGTCCTGTGCCTGCAACCTGTCCGGAGCTGCCAGAGTCTCCCTCCTGTCCGGAGCCGCCAGAGTCTCCCTCCTGTCCGGAGCCGCCAGAGTCTCCCTCCTGTCCGGAGCCGCCAGAGTCTCCCTCCTGTCCGGAGCCGCAGAGTCTCCCTCCTGTCCGGAGCCGCAGAGTCTCCCTCCTGTCCGGAGCCGCCAGCGTCCGCCCTCCTGTCCGGGGCCCGCTGCAAGGGTCCCCAGTCCGGGGTCGGCGGCGAGGGTCCCCGCTCCAGAGGCGCCACCTAAGTGGGCCAAGCTTAAGCTGGAGCGGGGTCCACGTCCCGCACCAGAGCCACCACCGTGGATAGATGCCACCCAGACCCTCCCCTATAGGTTTAGGTTTTGCGGCCGGAGTCCGCACCTTTGGGGGGGGGGGGGGGGTACTGTCACACCCTGACCTTAGAGATCCTTTTTATGTCTCTATTTTGGTTTGGTCAGGGCGTGAGTTGGGGTGGGCATGTTTTTGTTCTATGTTTTCTATTTCTATGTGTTTGGCCGGGTGTGGTTCTCAATCAGAGGCAGCTGTCTATTGTTGTCTCTGATTGAGAACCATACTTAGGTAGCCTTTTCCCACCTGTGGTTTGTGGGTAGTTGTTTTCTGTTTTGTGTCTGCACCAGACAGAACTGTTTCGCTTTCGTTCTCCTGTTTGTTGTTTTTGTTCGATTTCGTTTTTTGGATTAAATCATGAACACTTTAAACGCTGCACCTTGGTACACTCTTCCTTTAGCCCACGAGAACCGTTAGACTATGTGGATAGGGGGGTGCTCCCTCTGCTGTTTCCTGAAGTCCACGATCATCTCCTTTGTTTTGTTGACGTTGAGTGTGAGGTTATTTTTCTGACACCACACTTCGAGGGCCCTCACCTCCTCCCTGTAGGCCGTCTCGTCGTTGTTGGTAATCAAGCCTACCACTGTAGTGTCGCAAACTTGATGATTAAGTTGAAGGCGTGCATGGCCACGCAGTCGTGGGTGAACAMGGAGTACAGGAGAGGGCTCAGAACGCACCCTTGTGGGGCCCCAGTGTTGAGGATCAGCGGGGTGGAGATGTTGTTACCTACCCTCACCACCTGGGGGCGGCCCGTCAGGAAGTCCAGTACCCAGTTGCACAGGGCGGGGTCGAGACCCAGGGTCTCAAGCTTGATGACGAGTTTGGAGGGTACTATGGTGTTAAATGCTGAGCTGTAGTCGATGAACAGCATTCTCACATAGGTATTCCTCTTGTCCAGATGGGTTAGGGCAGTGTGCAGTGTGGTTGCGATTGCGTTGTCTGTGGACCTATTGGGGCGGTAAGCAAATTGGAGTGGATCTAGGGTGTCAGGTAGGGTAGGGTGGAGGTGATATGGTCCTTGACTAGTCTCTCAAAGCACTTCATGATGGCGGAAGTGAGTGCTACGGGGCGGTAGTCGTTTAGCTCAGTTACCTTAGCTTTCTTGGGAACAGCAACAATGGTGGCCCTCTTGAAGCATGTGGGAACAGCAGACTGGGATAAGGATTGATTGAATATGTCCGTAAACACACCAGCCAGCTGGTCTGCGCATGTTCTGAGGACGCGGCTGGGGATGCCGTCTGGGCCTGCAGCCTTACGAGGGTTAACACGTTTAAATGTTTTACTCACGTCGGCTGCAGTGAAGGAGAGTCCGCAGGTTTTGGTAGCGGGCCGTATCAGTTGCACTGTATCAGTGGCACTGTCCTCAAAGCGAGCAAAGAAGTTGTTTAGTATGTCTGGGAGCAAGACATCCTGATCCGCGACGGGGCTGGTTTTCTTTTTGTAATCCGTGATTGACTGTAGACCCTGCCACATACCTCTTGTGTCTGAGCCGTTTAATTGCGACTCTACTTTGTCTCTATACTGACGCTTAGCTTGTTTGATTGCCTTGCGGAGGGAATAGCTACACTTTGTATTTGGTCATGTTTCCGGTCACCCTGCCCTGGTTAAAAACAGGAATGAGAACTGTGGGGAAAGACACATCCCACCTACTGTTTGTGTTTCTGTATGTGTGTGTAATCCCCCTACTATTTTGTGTGTCGGTATGTGCGTGTAAGTAGGTAGGGGGGGAGAGTTATAAAATTACATGTCCTGGTATTATGGACTTCAGAACGTTCTCGTGAATAAAGAAACCAACCTTTTGCAGAAGTCTTTACCTAATTATTATTAAACCCAGGGTCTTACAAACCTCGGGGATTGGTCAAAGTTAAAATAATTGTCAGTTATTATCATTGGGATTAAAAATTCTCGTGACACCCTCTAATAATAAGATACTATATGTGGAATTATGTATTTGCTGAGATGTGTGCAATTAATGAAGGTACCAGGAGTTTCTAGAGGGGTAGGGGTAGGTCATCATCACTGATAACGTTGTTCCTGTCATGATCTGTTTGCATAGGTTCAGCATATGCATTCAACAGCCTGGCTGGCAAATGGCCTGTCCATAGTCCATATCTGACCCATCGCTATCACAATCACTCAGGACAGCATCTTTCTCATTTTGAGGGATAACTGCAATGTTGCATGCCTTGTCTGGGCAGTCACCTAGATCCAACATATCCAGAACTTGACTCAAAGTGAAACTAAAAGAAAGAACAGAGTAGAAAGTTAGGTAAAACAAGAACTATGTATGTGTATAACTATGTGTATACCTAGACGCACTGTGTTATCCCGCCGGTCACTATTGTTGCCGTCAACATGTTTACACATTCTATGACCACACTGAACAAAGTTGAGTAATTGCAAATGCATATATCAATACTAGACACCTTAAAGATGATGTGTACCAAAAATCTTTGTCCTAACTTTATGTTAACATACTTTACTAACCTTTTGTTTGGGAGCTTTGATGCAGCCATCCTCTTCTTGTGGTGCAACCAGGAAGTAAACAGCTCTGGTCATGTGACAATTTACACTAAACATGTGACACTGCACATCTTTCATTGAGACCCTTTATTAGTTCAATATTTGCTGGAAATGCATTGATAGATCATTCAGTAACATTTTTAGAGCCTTATAACTGAAAATGTTTTTTACGGTCACTATTGAGACCAATGGGATTAAATAGGTTAATGAAAGCATCAAGGAAGAGTCTCAGTCTTTGAACCACACAATAGATTACGAGACAAAACAGAAATAATGAATGACTCAGCTGACACGTGTTTAAATGTCATTTTAATTCAATCATTTTTTGTTACAGAACGACACACTTATGATACAGGATGGCTATTTGCACATAAGACAAATATGTTAATTGTAGTAGAATAAGCATGAGATGGTTTGACAGTAACTAACAAATTACTTTTTTACTGTGGCTTTTCACCAAGGGGAATGACAAACATGTCATTAATACTGGAAAAAAAGAATGAGAACAAAGTTACCACTTAAATCCCTTATTCAACATTTAAATGCTTGGCGTATGAGGACATCATCGGAGTCAGAATTTTATGAGAAATCTATGTTCCCATTCCCTCATGAGAATCTCCTATCCTTCTACAGATTTCTGGGATATATTACGGATACAAGTACGTCATGGTAGTTTGAGAAAAATAAAACTACCTAAAAACAACAGAGAAACAAATAAAGGTAGCACATGTTTAAAGAATGATACTGGAATAAATTAAATAACACAAAACTACATTAGAGAGCCAATGCTTTGTCAATTGTATGTTCAATACACATGCAGGAGAAAAGCAAAACCAAAATGAGAGGACTGTAATAAATACAAGACTATCACACTTAGAACTGCAAGACCACGTAAGCCTACGTCTTTGTCAAGGTTGTTTTTATATGAAACATTGACACATATATAGCTTCATGATATAGCCTTTAAATATGTTAAATGTATGTGTTGTTGACTGACAAGTCTTCTTTTATAATCCACGTGTTCACTTAACATAATCTCATGTCTATCACTCATTGTAGTATACCCTTCATTCAATATTGGCTGAGATGATGGCAAAATGCCGAGTTTATAACGGGCACAAGTGTCAGACAGGTGAATTATTATGAAGAAAGATCAGGTGCATTAACCTGAATTGTTTTGTAATCACACAACTCACAAACCCTTTTTCCTCTTATGCCACCTTACATATTAAGAAACAAACATACATTGATTCCATTACAGATTTTGGTCACATTGTCATTCTCACAGAGGAGAGTGGGGTATGTTGAGCCATTTTTTACATTCAGCCTCACTACAGTAATATGGTATTCTTTGTAACAAAGATATCTACATATATTTCAGGATGTTGTGTATCCCTGGAAATAATCATAATTCATGTAAACATAACAGTTTTAAAAACATAATTTGTCCKAAAAAATTGGTCTCTTTGCACAACTTATCCAAGAATAAATTGAGCATAGGGATAAAGTAAGTTGAGCCACCTTGGGATAAGTCGGTGTAGGTGCCCTGTGACAGTGGGTGATGGTGCTGGTTGGTCAAAGTTTAATTCATGGAATGGGGGTGAGGTATATTGTACTGTAAATTTTAAATGTATGCCTATATTCAGATATAGATGGATCTGTTAAATATGACTTACCCTTGCATTTCTTGACAAGTTGTCTGGGACAGTGATATTGTTTAGATGTGCCAATTCGTAGGCAAGTTCTCTGCATTTCAGGCTACTAAAGCCCATGAAGCTGGTCCGCAATATTCTTTATATGTTTAGCAAGCTCAGACTCCATGTCATCAGATACGACCTTGTGTGTCTCTGCTACTCTATCACAGCCTCTCTTTCACACAGGTACATGTTTGTTTTCATTTTTGTCAATGTACCTCTTCAGTGTCATTCAGTACATTTGTTCATCCCTTGGTGCTTCTGGAATGGACTTCTTCCCTTCTCTCACTTCCTTGGCTGCTCTCTCAGGGACCTGAAGGGYGGCTGGATCCCTGCATGTTTTACATTTGTATACACAGGGAATGATTAGGTCTGCTCTATAACAATACAAATGCAGTATATTGAGTTCATATGCATGACACATTGCAAAAATACTATGCATATTATGCATAAAACTGACTAAATGTAATCATAATCTGTATGGGGTATGGTGGCCAATGGCTCAATTTACCCCAAGGCAAACATGTTTACTATATTAGCCCACACAGGTACAAGGATGCGTTTTCATGCTAGGTTTAGGACCTCATATTGTAGCTTATAGAGACCCCAACTGATATACAAAACAATCCACCTTGGTTTAGATACAAGCTGCATGAAACCTATAACACAATACATTCATTTGCCCTAACTTGCTTACCACTTTTTCCATGTGTTTTTTTCTTTCACAGACTCCATGAAATGACGACCTCTTCCTTAATATTTGGTCACATGGTACATTTTGTGTATGGTTTCCTAGAAACAAGGAGTAGCTCAACTACCCTTCGGCTCAACTTACCCCACTCTCCTCTACGTATTAAATTCAATCAAAGTGCTTTTAATATCCTTTAATATTGTTGTGGTTGACATCTTGAAAATGCCAACAGAACAACTTCAGTTAAGAAGTTCATATAGGCTAGGCCTAGACCTTCCCTTAGTTTCTCAGGGCCAGTTGAACGTCCTCCCAGTAATCTGATAAAACTTCTGATTGAAGGGGTGGAAGAACTTCCTTAGTTTGGCCACCACTGAGGGGTCCACCTCAGGGTGGATGCGCCCCTTGCTGCCTGCCAGGCACTTGTTGAAGACATTGTTAAATCGCAGGCAGTAAAATCCCCTGGTGGCATTGAAATACAGGTTATACCGGCTGATCCTGGAGGGGAGGTTGAGGAAGCGCTCGACGAGCTGCAGCTCAGGCAGCGGGTCTGTGATCAGACGGTCACCGTCCACAATGTGAAAATGTTCCACGGGGAAGTACTTCAGCCAGCGTTCCAAGTGCTTGGTGTAAATGCTGGTCCGTACTGCCTTATACTTTGTGTTCACATCACACGTGTTGCCGTCGATGGCCAGCTTCTCAAACTTGTGGTAGGTCTTGTTCTTGCGCTCCTTGCCCTCCAGCACCTGTGTGTAGTCGGACACAGCTCTGGTGGTGGGCTCYCGCACYATYATCAYCAGCTTGATGGAGGAGTTCATCTTGAAGATGCGTTCGGGGACCTCRTCTGTGATGAAGTAGGCGGGGCTCTTCTCAATGGTGATCTGYTGSYGGAAYGAGAAGGGCATCTTCTCCCGGTACCAGTCGATGCCCCGGGCGTAGTTCTGMTCGTTGTCAAAGAAGTGGATCTCCTGCGAGGCCTTGACCACCGCCGGGTGCAGGTTGAGCATCTCCAGCAGGGCGCGCGTGCCCCCCTTGCGCACCCCGATGATGATGGCCCGGGGCAGTTGCTGTACCAGGTTGTGCAGGCGGATCTGCTCTTTGGTGGCATTGCCCTTGCGGATCTCGTGGAGCAGACCACGCTTATACTGCAGGGTCCGGAGAGGGATCTGCTCCGGCAGGTGAGGAGGGCCCAGTCTGCTCTCTATTGGGCAAATAGGCTGCAGCCTGGAGGAGACATTTAGTTATATATAATAATTTCATCAGTAAACTTTAGAGCACTTTAGAATTATCTTTAAACACATTGTTAAATACTATGAAGTCTTATCATAATCTAATCATATATGATCAAGATTTTGATATTTTAAAAATATATTAGATTATTTATATAAACTAAAATCATTCAATACTTGACATTCAACAGGCATTGCTTTCAGCAAACGACGTACCTATCCAAGCTCCCAACCCTGGCCACTAGATAGAGGAGACTCCCGATAGCAAGGCTGCCCAACAAGAAGAGCTTCTGTCTCAGCAACGCCTGCTGTTTGAATAGCATGGCCCTCCATCAATCTTCAGGACTGCGTCTTCAGCCTGGGGACGGGAGAGCAGAGCACATAAACCACTAATCACTGGCGAGGAGAGAGACAGAATAATGTTTATTAACACACACTCAATCAAGTCTTACAAGTGATTAAGCCAAACTCACAGGAGCCTGCAAAGTGCTGCAGTGCCATTAGAGCAGACGGCTGGGGTTTATTCATTAGTCCGGTTCCGTTTTAAAACGTTTTGTCTGTTGCAAAACGTTATGCAACAGAAACCATTTACTCCAAATGTAAAACGTTTTCCAACAAAAAAGATAGTTTCTATTGGGCAAATTCAGGTAGGTCCCTCCCCGTTTGGTTTCGTTTGGTTCGTAGAGTAAACAGTAAACGGTTTATATATATATATACAGTACCAGTCAAAAGTTTGGACACACTCACCCGTTCAAGGATTTTTCTTTATTTTTACTATTTTCTACATTGTAGAATAATTGTGCAGACATCAAAACTAGGAAAAACACATATCGAATCATGTAATAACCAAAAAAGTGTTAAACAAATCTAAATATATTTTAGATTTTAGATTCTTCAAATTAGCCACCCTTTGCCTTGATGACAGCTTTGCACACTATTGGCATTCTCTCAACCAGCTTCACGAGGAACACTTTTCCAACAGTCTTGAAGGAGTTCCCACATATGCTGAGTGTCACGTTCTGACCCTAGTTGTTTTGTTATTTCTTTGTTTTAGTGTGGTCAGGGCATGAGTTGGGTGGGTTGTCTATGTTCGTTTTTCTATGATTTTCTATTTCTGTGT
This sequence comes from Salvelinus sp. IW2-2015, assembly GCF_002910315.2. Classification (NCBI taxonomy): domain Eukaryota; kingdom Metazoa; phylum Chordata; class Actinopteri; order Salmoniformes; family Salmonidae; genus Salvelinus; species Salvelinus sp. IW2-2015. The sequence goes on along the minus strand of NC_036868.1, from coordinate 8,908,819 downwards.
TTGGCCTGATATGGTTCTCAATCAGAGGCAGCTGTCAATCGTTGTCCCTGATTGAGAACCATATTTAGGTAGCCTGTTTTCTAGTGTGTTTTGTGGGTGGTTATTTTCAGTCTTTGTGTGTCTGCACCAGACAGAACTGTTTTCGGTTGTTTCTGTTATGCTGGTGAATGAGGACCCAAAAGCGACGTAATAGTAACAGAGTCTTTATTCCAGTATAAAACAAATAATGATTCTCCTGGAAATCCAAAACAGGAAACTGAAATCCTCTCGTCAAAAGAGAGGAACGACTGCAGGTCGCTTCAGGAAGGCACTGGCCGTAGCTGACCTAGACACCTGCTCACACGCAGCATCTGAAGAAGGCAAAGAACACGACAGGGCGGAACAAGGACACAGGAACAGCAAACATCAAACAAGAATCCGACAAGGACAGAAGCGGAAAACAGAGGGAGAAATAGGGATCTAATCAGAGGGCAAAATAGGGACAGGGTGGAAAGAGTAAATGAGGTCGTTAGGAGAATGAGAAACAGCTGGGAGCAGGAACGGAACGATGAGAGAGAGAGAGCGGGAGAGGGAGAGAGGAGAGGAGAGAGAGAGAGAAAGAGAAAGAACCTAATAAGACCAGCAGAGGAAGCACAGGGACAAGACATGATAATCAATGACAAAACATGAACAGTACCCCCCACTCACCGAGCGCCTCCTGGCGCACTCGAGGAGGAACCCTGGCGGCAACGAAGGAAATCATCAATCAACGAACGGTCCAGCACGTCCCGAGATGGAACCCAACTCCTCTCCTCAGGACCGTAACCCTCAATCCCTAAGTACTGGTGACCACGTCCCCGAGAACGCATGTCCATGATCCTCCGTACCTTGTAAATAGGAGCGCCCTCGACAAGGAGCGGGGGGGGGGGGGGAAGACGAACGGGAGCGCGAAGAAAAGGCTTGACACAAGAGACATGGAAGACAGGGTGGACGCGACGAAGATGTCGCGAGAAAAGCAGTCGCACAGCGACAGGATTGACGACCTGAGAGACACGGAACGGACCAATGAACCGCGGAGTCAACTTGCGAGAAGCTGTCGTAAGGGGAAGGTTACGAGTGGAAAGCCACACTCTCTGACCGCGACAATACCTAGGACTCTTAATCCTACGTTTATTGGCGGCTCTCACAGTCTGCGCCCTGTAACGGCAAAGTGCAGACCTGACCCTCCTCCAGGTGCGCTCACAACGTTGGACAAAAGCCTGAGCGGAGGGAACGCTGGACTCGGCGAGCTGGGACGAAAACAGAGGAGGCTGGTAGCCAAGACTACTCTGAAACGGGGATAGCCCGGTAGCAGACGAAGGAAGCGAGTTGTGAGCGTACTCAGCCCAGGGGAGCTGTTCTGCCCAAGACGCAGGGTTTCGAAACGAAAGGCTGCGTAAAATGCGACCAATCGACTGATTGGCCCTTTCTGCTTGACCGTTAGACTGGGGATGAAACCGGAAGAGAGACTGACGGAAGCACCAATCAAACGACAGAACTCCCTCCAAAACTGTGACGTGAATTGCGCCTCTGTCTGAAACGGCGTCTAACGGGAGGCCATGAATTCTGAACACATTCTCAATGATGATTTGTGCCGTCTCCTTAGCGGAAGGAAGCTTAGCGAGGGGAATGAAATGTGCCGCCTTAGAGAACCTATCGATAACCGTAAGAATCACAGTCCTCCCCGCAGACGAAGGCAGACCGGTAATAAAGTCTAAGGCGATGTGAGGACCATGGTCGAGAAGGAATGGGAAGCGGTCTGAGACGACCGGCAGGAGGAGAGTTACCCGACTTAGTCTGCGCGCAGTCCGAACAAGCAGCCACGAAACGGCGCGTGTCCCGCTCCTGAGTAGGCCACCAAAACCGCTGGCGAATAGAAGCAAGCGTACCCCGAACGCCGGGGTGGCCAGCAACTTGGCAGAGTGAGCCCACTGAAGAACAGCCAGACGAGTAGAGACAGGAACGAACAGAAGGTTACTAGGACAAGCGCGCGGCGACGCAGTGTGAGTGAGTGCTTGCTTTACCTGTCTCTCAATTCCCCAGACAGTCAACCCGACAACACGCCCTTCAGGGAGAATCCCCTCGGGGTCGGTAGAAGCCACAGAAGAACTAAAGAGACGGGATAAGGCATCAGGCTTGGTGTTCTTATTTCCCGGACGATAGGAAATCACGAACTCGAAACGAGCAAAAAAACAACCGCCAACGAGCTTGACGTGCATTAAGTCGTTTGGCCGAACGGATGTACTCAAGGTTCTTATGGTCAGTCCAAACGACAAAAGGGACGGTCGCCCCCTCCAACCACTGTCGCCATTCGCTATGGCTAAGCGGATGGCGAGCAGTTCGCGGTTACCCACATCATAGTTGCGTTCCGATGGCGACAGGCGATGAGAAAAGTAAGCGCAAGGATGGACCTTATCGTCAGACTGGAAGCGCTGAGACAGAATGGCTCCCACGCCCACCTCTGAAGCGTCAACCTCGACAATGAATTGTTTAGTGACGTCAGGAGTAACAAGGATAGGGCGGATGTAAAACGCTTCTTGAGGAGATCAAAAGCTCCCTGGGCGGAACCGGACCACTTAAAGCAAGTCTTGACAGAAGTCAGAGCTGTGAGAGGGGCAGCCACTTGACCGAAATTACGAATGAAACGCCGATAGAAATTAGCGAAACCGAGAAAGCGCTGCAACTCGACACGTGACTTAGGAACGGGCCAATCGCTGACAGCCTGGACCTTAGCGGGATCCATCTGAATGCCTTCAGCGGAAATAACAGAACCGAGAAAAGTGACAGAGGAGACATGAAAGGCGCACTTCTCAGCCTTCACGTAGAGACAATTCTCTAAAAGGCGCTGGAGTACACGTCGAACGTGCTGAACATGAATCTCGAGTGACGGTGAAAAAATCAGGATATCGTCAAGGTAAACGAAAACAAAAATGTTCAGCATGTCTCTCAGTACATCATTAACTAATGCCTGAAAGACAGCTGGAGCATTAGCGAGACCGAACGGCAAGAACCGCGTATTCAAAATGCCCTAACGGAGTGTTAAACGCCGTCTTCCACTCGTCCCCCTCTCTGATGCGTACGAGATGGTAAGCGTTACGAAGGTCCAACTTAGTAAAGAAACCTGGCTCCCTGCAAAATCTCGAAGGCTGACGACATAAGGGGAAGCGGATAACGATTCTTAACCGTTATGTCATTCAGCCCTCGATAATCCACGCAGGGGCGCAGAGTACCGTCCTTCTTCTTAACAAAGAAAAATCCCGCTCCGGCGGGAGAGGAAGAAGGCACCACGGTACCGGCGTCGAGAGAAACAGACAGATAATCCTCGAGAGCCTTACGTTCGGGAGCCGACAGAGAGTATAGTCTACCCCGAGGGGGAGTGGTCCCCGGAAGGAGATCAATACAACAATCATACGACCGGTGAGGAGGAAGGAGCTGGCTCTGGACCGACTGAAGACCGTGCGCAGATCATGATATTCCTCCGGCACTCCTGTCAAATCACCAGGTTCCTCCTGAGTAGAAGGGGACAGAAGACACAGGAGGGATAGCAGACATTAAACACTTCACATGACAAGAAACGTTCCAGGATAGAATAGAATTACTAGACCAATTAATAGAAGGATTATGACATACTAGCCAGGGATGACCCAAAACAACAGGTGTAAAAGGTGAACGAAAAATCAAAAAGGAAATGGTCTCACTGTGGTTACCAGATACAGTGAGGGTTAAAGGTAGTGTCTCACATCTGATACTGGGGAGAAGACTACCATCTAAGGCGAACATGGGCGTGGGCTTCCCTAACTGTCTGAGAGGAATGTCATGTCTCCGAGCCCATGCTTCGTCCATAAAACAACCCTCAGCCCCAGAGTCTATCAAGGCACTGCAGGAAGCAGCCGAACCGGTCCAGCGTAGATGGACCGACAAGGTAGTACAGGATCTTGATGGAGAGACCTGAGTAGTAGCGCTCACCAGTAGCCCTCCGCTTACTGATGAGCTCTGGCTTTTACTGGACATGACATGACAAAATGTCCAGCAGAACCGCAATAGAGGCAAAGGCGGTTGGTGATTCTCCGTTCCCTCTCCTTAGTCGAGATGCGAATACCTCCCAGCTGCATGGGCTCAGTCTCTGAGCCGGTGGGAGGAGATGGTTGAGATGCGGAGAGGGGAAACACCGTTAACGCGAGCTCTCTTCCACGAGCTCGGTGACGAAGATCTACCCGTCGTTCTATGCGGATGGCGAGTGCAATCAAAGAGTCCACGCTGGAAGGAACCTCCCGGGAGAGAATCTCATCCTTAACCTCAGCGTGGAGTCCCTCCAGAAAACGAGCGAGCAACGCCGGCTCGTTCCAGTCACTGGATGCAGCAAGAGTGCGAAACTCTATAGAGTAATCCGTTATGGATCGATCACCTTGACATAGGGAAGCCAGGGCCCTGGAAGCCTCCTTCCCAAAAACAGAACGATCAAAAACCCGTATCATCTCCGCTTTAAAGTTCTGATAATCGTTAGAACACTCAGCCCTTGCCTCCCAGATAGCTGTGCCCCACTCCCGAGCCCGACCAGTAAGGAGTGATATGACATAAGCGATCCGAGCTCTCTCACTAGAGTACGTGTTGGGCTGGAGAGAGAACACAATATCACACTGGGTGAGAAAAGAGCGACACTCAGTGGGCTGCCCAGAGTAACATGGTGGGTTATTAACCCTAGGTTCCGGAGACTCGGAAGACCAGGAAGTAGCTGGTGGCACGAGACGAAGACTCTGAAACTGTCCAGAGAGATCGGAGACCTGAGCGGCCAGGGTCTCAACGGCATGACGAGCAGCAAACAATTCCTGCTCGTGTCTGCCGAGCATTGCTCCCTGGAACTCGACGGCAGTGTTGAGAGAATCCATAGTCGCTGGGTCCATCTTGGTCGGATTCTTCTGTTATGCTGGTGAATGAGGACCCAAAAGCGACGTAATAGTAACAGAGTCTTTATTCCAGTATAAAACAAATAATGATTCTCCTGGAAATCAAAACAGGAAACTGAAATCCTCTCGTCAAAAGAGAGGAACGACTGCAGGTCGCTTCAGGAAGGCACTGGCCGTAGCTGACCTAGACACCTGCTCACACGCAGCATCTGAAGAAGGCAAAGAACACGACAGGGCGGAACAAGGACACAGGAACAGCAAACACAAAACAAGAATCCGACAAGGACAGAAGCGGAAAACAGAGGGAGAAATAGGGAATCTAATCAGAGGGCAAAATAGGGGACAGGTGTGAAAGAGTAAATGAGGTCGTTAGGAGAATGAGAAACAGCTGGGAGCAGGAACGGAACGATAGAGAGAGAGAGAGCGGGAGAGGGAGAGAGGGAGGAGGAGAGAGAGAGAGAAAGAGAAAGAACCTAATAAGACCAGCAGAGGGAAGCACAGGGACAAGACATGATAATCAATGACAAAACATGACAGTTTCTTTGTTATTTTGTTATTCAGTGTTCTGTTTTGATGATTATTAAACGTCATGAACACTTACCACGCTGCACCTTGGTCCTCACCTTCTTCCACCGACGACAGCCGTTACACTGAGCACTTGCTGGCTGCTTTTCCTTCACTCTGCGGTCCAACTCATCCCAAACCATCTCAATTGGGTTGAGGTCGGGTGATTGTGGAGGCAGCACTCCATCACTCGCCTTGGTCAAATAGCCCTTACACAGCCTGGATGTGTGTTTTGTGTCATTGTCCTGTTAAAAAATAAATGATAGTCCCACTAACTGCAAACCAGATGGGATGGCGTATCGCTGCAGAATTCTGTGGTAGCCATGCTGGTTAAGTGTGCCTTGATTTCTAAATAAATCACAGACGGTGTCACCAGCAAAGCACCCCCACACCATCACACCTCCTCCTCCATGCTTCACGGTGGGAACCACACATAAGGAGATCATGCGTTCACCTACTCTGCATCTCACAAAAACACGGCGGTTGGAACAAAAAATCTCAAATCAGGCCAAAGGACAGATTTCCACCAGTCTAATGTCCATTGCTCGTGTTACTTGGCCCAAGCAAGTCTCTTCTTCTTATTGGTGCCCTTTATTAGAGGTTTCCTTACAGAAACTCGACGAGCAAGGCCTGATTCACGCAGTCTCCTCTGAACAGTTGATGTTGAGATGTGTCTGTTACGTGAACTCTGTGAAGCATTTATTTGGGCTGCAATCTGAGGTCCTGTTAACTCTAATGAACTTATCCTCTGCAGCAGATGTAACTCTGGGTCTTCCCTCTGGGTCTTCCTTTCCTATGGTGGTCAACTTGAAAGCCATTTTCATCATAACACTTGATGGTTTTTGCGACTGCATTTGAAGAAACTTTCAAAGTTCTTGAAATGTTCTGGACTGACTGACCTTCATGTCTTAAAGTAGTGATGGACTGTCATTTCTCTTTGCTTATTTGAGTTGTTCTTGCCATAATATGGTATTTTACCAAATAGGGTTATCTTCTGTATACCACCCCTACCTTGTCACAACACAACTGATTGGCTCAAACGCATTAAGAAGGAAAGAAATTCCACAAATTAGCTTATAACAAGGCACACCTGTTAATTGAAATGCATTCCAGGTGACTACCTCATGAAGCTGAATGAGAGAATGCCAAGAGTGTGCAAAGCTGTCATCCAGGCAAAGGATGGCTACTTTGAAGAATCTCAAATATAAAATATATTTTGATTTGTATAACACTTTTTTTGTTACTACATGATTTCATAGTTTTGATGTCTTCACTATTATTCTACAATGTAGAAAATAGTAAAAATAAAGAAAACCCCTGGAATGTCCAAACTTTTGACTGGTACTGGTATATATATATATATATATATATATATATATATATAGTTAAATTAGCTAGAATAAGATCAAGTTTAACTTTCTAGATTACTGTGACTTCCATTCAATTATAACGTTTCAGAGGATTGAGGAGCTAAAGAAAAACCAGCAGTCTAGAATACATACTGTAAATTGGTGCCACGTGAAAATAGTTCACCTCAAAGAAAGTCTGAAAACAGGATAGAAATGGTATATTTGGATGTTGTTAACTAGATGTTCAAACCATTCTGTCACACACACACACACACACACACACACACACACACACACACACACACACACACACACACACACACACACACACACACACGCACTATCATGTTCTATGAAAAGAAAGCATCACTGTGAGAAGCTGCTGCATAGGAACAAAACAAGAATGATCAAAGGAAACAGAAAAACCTGACCTCAATTCATTGTCGGCTACACTTCATCTACTGTTCCAATCTAGAACAGATCCTAGTGTTCACAACATTATATGTGTGTTTTTTATTTTAGAGCGGAAAGGGATTAATCCCCAGGGCCGAGTTTTGCAAAAAAATATCTATCTTGATTACGGCCATCGAACAGGAGCACATGCATAGAAATAGAATGAATAGAATGTACAAATAATTTACTTGAATGGGGACCCCCATTAAACAAATAACTTACTTGAATGGGGTCTCCCATTATACAAATAATTTACTTGAATGGGGACTCCCATTAAACAAATAATTTACTTGAATGTGGACTCCCATTATACAAATAATTTACTTGAATGGGGTCTCCCATTATACAAATAATTTTCTTGAATGGGGACTCCCATTATACAAATAATTTACTTGAATGGGGACTCCCATTATACAAATAATTTACTTGAATGGGGACTCCTATTATACAAATAATTTACTTGAATTGGGACTCATTCTATTCATTCTGAATTGGGACCCATTCTATTTATTCTATTCCTATCCGGTAGACGAAACCCAGATTGATCATTTTTGAAAAACTGCGCCCAGAGACTACTGTTGGTGCTAATAGTGTAAGATCATCAATAACTATCTGCCTCAGCACATCTCCCTTGTGATTAGCATACAAAATAAAACTGCTGTGTCTTTATCATGTACAGCATGACTCGTTTGACCTTCAATGATGGAAAACTAAAACCTGTTCCCCTGTTAAACCAAGCGGGGGCAGTATTTCATTATCTAAGAATGACATCAAAGTACAGTGACTCTCACAGACATCACTGTTTTTTTTCTACAAGTCTTTTATCCTGCTCCAGGTTGAGACATACTAGTGGTTTTTAGTAGTTGCAGATGTTAGAACAATTATAAGAGGGAGCAGTAGAACACTTGACATTATTGACATTTGACATTTGAGTCTAGAGAGATCATTTTTGCAGGTCTGCAACATACTGATGTTTGTAGGCTTTACAATAGAATGTAACTGCTGTTATGATCAGCAAATGGAAGCCCACTTCCTCCCCAAAGAATAACCACCAACTGACAAATTACACAGCCTTGACTGTTTACCCCTGTGGACCCAGAGAGATCAGTCTCCAAAACCAATTAGCAGATGGCTTAGATCAGTGGTTGACAAACTTTTATAGTGCTGTACCCGTTCAAACATTCAACCTCCAGCTGCGTACCCCCTCTAGCACCAGGGTCAGCACACTCTCAAATGTTGTTTTTTGCCATAATTGTAAGCCTGCCACACACACACACACACACACACTATACAATACATTTATTAAACATAAGAATTAGTGAGTTTTTATCACAACCCGGCTTGTGGGAAGTGACAAAGAGCTCTTATAGGACCAGGGCACAAATAATAAAATAATAATAATCAATCATTTTGCTCTTTATTTAGCCATCTTACATATAAAACCTTATTTGTTCATAAAAAATTGTGAATAACTCCACACAGGTTAATGAGAAGGGTGTGCTTTAAAGGATGCACATAACTCTGCAATGTTGGGTTGTATTGGAGAGAGTCTCAGTCTTAAATAATTTTCCACACACAGTCTGTGCCTGTATTGAATTTTCATGCAAATGAAGGCCGAAAATCCACTCTCACATAGGTACGTGGTTGCAAAGGGCATCAGTGTTTGGATGCCAAGGCAGGATACTCTGAGCGCAGCCCAATCCAGAAATCTGTCAGTGGCTTCTGATTAAATACAATTTTCACAGAACCGCTTGTTGCAATTTCGATGAGGCTCTCTTGTTCTGATATCGATACGTGGACTAGAGGCAGGGCATGAAAGGGATAATGAATCAAGTTGTTTGAGTCGTCTGTTTCGGAAAAGTACCTGCGTAATTGCGCATCCAACTCACTCAGGTGTTTCGCTATATCACATTTGACATTGTCCGTAAGCTTGAGTTCATTTGCACACAAAAAAATCATACAATGATGGAAAGACCTGTGCGTTGTCCTTGTTAATGCAGACAGAGAAGAGCTCCAACTTCTTAATCATAGCCTCAATTTTGTCCTGCACATTGAATATAGTTGTGGAGAGTCCCTGTAATGCTAGATTCAGATCATTCAGGCGAGAAAAAACATCACCAAGATAGGCCAGTCGTGTGAGAAACTCGTCATCATGCAAGCGGTCAGACAAGTGAAAATTATGGTCAGTAAAAGATAACTTTAAGCTCGTCTCTCAACTAAAAAACAAACGTGTCAATACTTTGCCCGTTGATAACCAGCGCACTTCTGTATGTTGTAAAAGCGTTACACGGTCGATGCCCATATCATTGCATAATGCAGAAAATACACAAGAGTTCAGGGGCCTTGCTTTAACAAAGTAAATCATTTTCACTGTAGTGTCCAAAACGTCTTTCAAACTGTCAGGCATTCCCTTGGCAGCAAGAGCCTCTCTGGATGCTGCAGTGTACCCAAGTGGCATTGGGAGCAACTGCTTGCACGCGCGTTATCACTCCACAATGTCTCCCTGTCATGGCTTTTGCGCCATCAGTACAGATACCAACACATCTTGACCACCAAAGTCCATTTGATGTCACAAAGCTGTCCAGTACTTTAAAAATATCCTCTCCTGTTGTCCCGGTTTCCAGTGGTTTGCAGAAGAGGATGTCTTCATTAATTGACCTCCCCCTTAAACGTAACGGACATATACCAGGAGCTGTGCCAGGCCCTCCACGTCTGTTGACTCATCCAGCTGTAACGCATTGAATTCACTGGCTTGTATGCAAAGCAGTAATTGTTTCAAAACATCTCCTGCCATGTCACTGATGTGTCGTGAAACAGTGTTGTTTGATGAAGGCATTGTCTGTATAGTTTTTTGGCCTTTTCCCCCAGCATTATCCCAGCCATATCAACGGCAGCAGGAATAATTAAGTTATCCACAATAGTATGGGCCTCGCCTGTCCTAGCCACTCGGTAGCTCACCATATAAGACGCTTCTAGCCCCTTCTTATTCATGGTACCTGTTGCTTTTATACAGGTCTTACTACTCGAAAGTCATCTTAATTCTCGCTCCAAAAACTGCCGTGGCTTATTTTTCAAATTGGCATGTTTCGTTTCTAAATATCTGCGCAAGAGTGAACGTTTCCCGCGAGAGAGTAACGGTTAATGTGATAGGATGTTCATTATTTGACTAGGCTACCTATATTTGACATTGTGTTGTTATTTTGCTGAACACTAGATGGTTTAATTTTATTTTTGGCAGTGAAACGAGGCTACTAAGGAGAAAAAAAATATACACCCAAAATGTATAGCCCCATTGGAAAATCTAAACGAATTATTTGAATATGTGAATCACATTTTTATTTGGCGTACCTCCGGCGGCATTGCGCATACCCGAGGTTGGGAATAGCCGGCTTAGATCTTCCAAATACAATATGAGGAAGCCCGTTGGATGTAGCAGGGCTTGCAAACTATCACGGATTACCAAAGCAAACCCATCCGCGAGCTGCCCAGTGACGGGGCCTACCAGATTAACTAAATGCCTTCTACGCTTGTTTCGAGGCAAGCAACACTGAACCATGCATGAGAGCAGCAGATGATCCGGACGACTGTGTAATCACGCTCTCCGTAGCCGATGTGAGTAAGACCTTTAAACAGGTTAACATTCACAAGGCCACAAGGCCAGATTACCATCTTAAAGGTCTTACTCGCATCGGCTACGGAGGGCGTGATTACATCGCCCTATAGCACTCACATCTGTTGCCATGAAATGCTTTGAAAGGCTGGTCATGGCTCACATCAACACCATCATCCCTGGACCCACCCTGGACCCACTCAAATCCGCATACCATTCCAGCAGATCCACAGATGATGCAATCTCCATTGCACTCCTCTATTGCACTCCACACTGCCCTCTCCCATCAAGCTCATCACAAAGCTAAGGACCCTGGGACTGAAATATTCCCTCTGCAACTGGATCCTGGACTTCCTGACAGGCCGCCCCCAGGTGGTGAGGGTAGGCAACAACACATCCGCCACTCTAACCCTCAACACAGGCGCCCCTCAGCGGTGCATGCTTAGTCCCCTCCTGTACTCTCTGTTCACCCACGACTACGTTGCCGCGCATCACTCCAACAACATCATTAAGTTTGCTGACGACAGGCCTGATCACCGACAATGATGAGACAGCCTATAGGGAGGTCAGAGACCTGGCAGTGTGGTGCCAGGACATCAACCTCTCCCTCGGCAAGACAAAAAGGAGCTGATCGTGGACTACAGGAAATGGAGGACCGAGCGCCCCCCCCCCATTCACATCAAAGGGGCTGTAGTAAAGTGGGTCGAGAGCTTCAAGTTCCTCTGTGTCTACATCACTAAGGATCTATCATGGTCCACACACACCAACACAGTCATGGGGCACGACAACACCTCTTCCACCTCAAGAGGCTGAAAAGATTTGGCGTGGGCCCTCAAATCATCTACAGCTGCACCATTGAGAGCATCTTGACTGGCTGCATCACCACTTGGTATGGCAACTGCTTGGCATCCAACTGCAAGGACCTACAGAGGGTAGTGGGTACGGCCCAGTACATCACTGGGGCTGAGCTCCCTGCCATCCAGGACTTCTATACCAGGCGGTGTCAGTGAAAGGCCCAAAATGTTTTCAAAGAGTCCAGTCACCCAAGTCCTAGACTGTTCTCTCTGCTACCGCATGTCAAGCGGTATTGATATGCCAAGTCTGGAACCAACAGGACCCTGAACAGATTCTACCCCCAAGCCATAAGACTGCTAAATAGTTAGTTAAATAGTTAACCAAATAGCTACCCAATAGCTACTATCATTGACCTGTTTTGATTTAACTTTATTTAACTCATCACATATGCTGCTGCTACTGTTTATTATCTATTCTGTCGCCTAGTCACTTTATTCCTAGTAAGATGTACATATCTACCTCAATTGCCCCGTGCCACTGCACATCGACTCGCTACTGCTACCCCATGTATATAACCAAGTTATCGTTACTCGTTGTGTATTTATTATTACTTATATTATTATGTGTTATTACTTTCCTATTATTTCTCAAWTTTTTTTTACTCTGCATTGTAGGGAAGGGGTGTTGTCGTGCCACATGTTGTGCTCTGCACTGTAGGAAGCATTTCACTGTTAGTCTACACTTGTTGTTTACAAAGCATGTGACGAATAGCATTTCATTTGATTTAATATAACACATAACAGGCATGTCGAGTGGGCTTTTGACTCTCGCTGTAACTACAAAATAAGTCATATTGCCTTGCCTGGCCTCTAAAGGGACTCTAGCCAAGCAATTGCTATTTTATCAGTCTAACAATATAGGAGAATAAACCCATTTAGCCAGAGGGCCAGTTCAGTCCCCTTGTTTGTGGATTCCCATTTGGAAATGAAATGTTTTTCATTACAGGTGGTATCTTTGAGAGGGCTGGGGAGCGATTCACAGATCTCCTGGGGAGAGCTTTCATTTTAATGGCTCTTTGGTTTATAGAGGGTGTCATTTGCAGAACAATGCTCCTACTTACAATGCTGAAGTTGACTCTCTCAAAATCAATGTACTGTTTTTTGATGTCCCAACCTACTTTAGAGTACACTTAATGTACACCCTTAGAATTCCAGGGTGTCCATTCTTTCCTATCCTCTACTACGTTATGGTCAGGGACAGATGACCTACATTTGACTCAATTGTAGGAAATCTGTGGGAAACATTCCCCTGCTACCCCCATATCTCTAGTAGTCTTACCAAATACTGATGTATTTCAATTCCTTCTATTCACTCAGACTGTTGAATCCACAGTGTTAGTCTAATCGTGTCTGAATTAATTGCCTCTTTCACAGGATGAACCCTGACTTATTTTAGCACTGCAAAGATGTCTGAGAGACTTGTGGTCCAATTAGTTTTAGAGTAGAGTAATGTATCGTAAATTGCCTTTCAGACAAGTTTTCTTGACCCATGTTGTGAACCTCTGCAACATGATCGTGTTTGCGCTTATCAGGACATGTTATATTTACATTTTGGTCATCAAGAGCTAAGAAGAGTTGTGTACTGGCCATATGCGGTTTCTCTATGAATCCCCAGTGTCAACATAAACAGTCAACACTTTATTATGAAATGTATTTTATCAAATATAAAAGTTCTTTACAGATGCTCAGTCTAAAACCTCAAAGAGCAAGCAATGCAGAGGCAGAAGCACAGTGCCTAGTGTGACGGCCCCACCCTGCTCTGCCTTCTGGGTTTTGCTGTGCTTACTTCCTGCAAGAGATTGGTGGGCGGAGCTGGGAGGGTCGTCAGTGCTGATGGGGCACACCTGTGAAAACTCAGCTGTGGCATAAAGTCCCCCCCATACTCAGCAAGATAATCCCTCTCTCCATGCATACCTTTGGTTGTGGCTTCGGCAGTTGACACTTAATTTACTGACCATGCCTCAGCTGATTATTTTTGTGTTTACTTTATTTATGGAATACATTCATTTTGTTATTCCTTTACTCAGTGTGTGGTTTCCCATTGTTAGTTACAATCTTGAGCCAGATTGTAACACTAGGAACAATTCCCAAGAAGGCAGGCACGTAGGCAGAAACTTTGAGGAACACGCTCCAAAGGGGTGGCCAGTATTCTTCTGACTGTACTTTAGTATTACATTGCCATCAGAAAGTATTCATACCCCTTGACTTATTGTACATTTTGTTGTGTTACAGCCTGAATTCAAAAAGGATTAAATAGATTTTTGTACTACACCTTTACACAAAATACCCCATAACAACAGCACAAACATGTTTTCAAATGTATTGAGAATGAAATGCAAAAATATCGAATTTACATAAATATTCACACCGCTATGCTATGACAATCCAATTTGTGCTCAGGTGCATCCAATTTCCCATGATCATCCTTGAGATGTCGCTACAACTTGATTGGAGAGAGCTGTTAGTGACCATATTACCACCACACCAGCGGTCATGAGTCATGGCGGCAGTCTAATTCCATTGTGATTAGGCTTCTCCAAGCTCTGATGCTGCTGATGGTCATTAGTAGCCTACCAAACTTGCTAACTGCCTGGTACTCAGCCCTCTATTGTCCCTCTAATCACTCTGACATCAATGCAAATGTAATCAAAAATGTAATCAAACATTTCATGAGACCCCATGAGCTCATGTTGCGCAACATTTCTATAGGCTATGCAATTGCGTGAGAAATGTGATGGCCTCTATAAAAAAAAGGAGGATCCCATCAGCTTTCTTATAGGCTAGGCCTAATCTATGTATTTCTCAACTTTCCTAATATTAAGCACATTGCTTCTCTTTACAACAGGAGTGTAGCCTATCTGGCTGGCATGAAAATGAACCATTGGAAAATAATCCCCCATTCGCTATTTAAGTGCATAGATGACATGCACTTTTTTCCGCTGTCCCTGTTTCGAGACAGGTGCATGATAATGGTCCATTCTAAATCAAAACAAATTTCACACATATATGATTTAGTATATGTAAAGACAATTTTAAATCAAGAATAGTCTGATGGGTGACAATATTAAAATATCATTTTCATTTTTGCTGTTTGTTAGGCCTACTCATCTTGACGAAAAGTAAATGTGGACAGTTCTTCCAATATCTTCATGCGCCTCAGAATTGGTTAAGGACACACGCAGTTGCGTCCCAGATGTCTGTCTTCCCTTGTAGCCTGTGAGAAAGACCTGATCACTTGATGGAGAGCCACGTGAGTGAGAGGTGCTTTGGAGCATGCAGCCGGGAGAAGGGAATTATCAGTGGTGGGAAAAGTACCCAATTGACATACTTGAGTAAAAGTATAGGTACCTTAATAGAAAGTTACTCAAGTAAAAGTGAATGTCAGCCACTAAAATACTACTTACATTTACATTTTAGTCATTTAGCAGACGCTCTTATCCAGAGCGACTTACAGTAGAGTGCATACATTTTTTTTTTTTTTTTACATACTGAGACAAGGATATCCCTACCGGCCAAACCCTCCCTACCGGCCAAACCCTCCCTAACCCGGACGACGCTATGCCAATTGTGCGTCGCCCCACGGATCTCCCGGTTGTGGCCGGCTGCGACAGAGCCTGGGCGCGAACCCAGCCCAGCCTGGGCGCGAACCCAGAGACTCTGGTGGCGCAGCTAGCACTGCGATGCAGTGCCCTAGACCACTGCGCCACCCGGGAGATCTACCGACTAAAAGTCTAAATGTAATTAAAAAAATATACTTAAGTTTCAAAATAAAAAGTAAAAGTATAAATCATTTTAAATTCCTTATATTAAACAAAGCAGACGGCACCATTTTCTTGTTTGTAAAATGTACAGATTGCCAGGGGCACACTCCAACAAAAGATGCATTTGTGTTTAGTGAGTCCGCCAGGCCAGAGGCAGTAGGGATGACCAAGTGTTCTCTTGATAAGTGTGTGAATTTAACCATTTTCCTGTCCTGCTAAGCATTCAAAATGTAACGAGTACTTTTGTTTGTCAGGGAAAATGTATGGAGTATAAAGTACAATATTTTCTTTAGGATTGTAGTGGAGTAAAAGTAAAAGTAGTCAAAAATATAAATAGTAAAGTACAGATACCGCCCCAAAATACTTAAGTAGTACTTTAAAGTATTCTTAAGAACTTTACACCACTGGGAATTATAATTATTATATTCAGCCCAAGGACCCAACACTGGCCGCAAAAGGCATGCATTTTTTAGGGGGCATTACGGCCACACAAAGGGAATTTGAGGCATTATCAAGTGCTTGTCAAATTGTGAATGAAAGACTGATGAAGTGTGTACAGCCTGCGCAAAAAAACCAAAGCAGAGCTCATGCCCTTCATGCAACTTTAAAAAAATCATCATTAGAGTCGCATCATGCAGCCTTAGAATGTATAAAAAATCTAAACATATAGCCAAACATTTGTTTCACAAATAAAGTTACATAAATAACTCAAAGTTAAGCATATAGGAGTACCTGTTTCTTTGTTAACCGCTCAGCACAGAATAGCCGCATGTGCACACTTCTTCAAATTGCTTGGAGAAAATATCCTTTCTATTTTATTTAGCTATGTTCAGTTTTATTCTTCATACTATAAAATAATACAAATAATGCCACAGAATTCTAAACAAATCTTGTCTGCTAAATGAACTAGTGTAGCCCACAGCCATATAGCATAGCCAGATCAGGGCCGAACATAAGGACAACTCAGCCTTGAAGATTACTGTTGATTACTGCTGATACAGACATACCCAAGACTACTCAAAGCTGTAGTCGCTGCCAAAGGGGCTTCTACAAAGTATTGACTCGAGTGTGAATACTTATATACATTTTATATTTCTGTATTACATTTTCAATAAATGTGTGAGAATTTCTAAAAACATGTTTTCACTTTCACTGTCATTATGGAGTATTGTGTGTAGATGGGTGACATAAAAAATATATATATTTAATCAATTTTGAGTTCAGGCTGTAACACAACAAAATGTGGATTATGTCAAGGGGTATGAATACTTTCTGAAGGCACTGTATATATAGTCTATAAACGAAGTTAGGAGCACAATAGTCTCAGAAGGCAATCGAGCAGCAGACTCACACAATGTGACCTAAATAAACCAAGATGAGCCTCTGAGATATTCCCTTTGATGGACTTGACAAAGAGAAAAGTTTGAACAATACAGAGTAGAGAGTGTACAGCTACTAGTGACAGAGGGAAACGAAGACTGACATATTTGTTATGCATTTGTAAGCAGGCAGGTCCTTCGAGAGAGAAATGGAATTGTATACAAATAAATTGAACAGCAGCATCAATACACATTTTGAGAAGGAATCACTTTCACCTTGACAATTTTACTAGATTCTGGAAGCAAGTTTATGACAAGATGCATTTATTTTTAGTTCCTCAGTTTTACAAAAAATCTTGCTCTGTCCAACTCTGAGCCAATATGCAGTTTAACAGACAACACAAGGAATTGACATTAATGTATGGGATTCTAGTCTTAAATCTGGTAGTCTCTTGTGTTGATTTTTTTTACATCAAAGCATGGATATCCATAATAAGGCACTCTGATATTTCAGTTCTCGGATAAATAACCTTTTACTCAGTCATTTTACATTTTCTCTCATCTATGCTCCTGACCTTTTGTATACTTTTTAGCCAGTAGTTCAGAAAGTAACGTTCACAAGCCAAAAGTGGTCCCCGAAAATTGCGTACTACATCACATTTGTGCAGACATGTGCACCATGTCATTGCTCCCTCTCTCGCTCTGCTATTTGTGCATCTTGCTAGCTGTCACTSAAATGGAGAGGGGCTGAATCTCATTGGCTGGAACTCAAATTGCTAGGGGGCTAGTCCATGTGTGMGMGMGMGGGGGGGGGGGGGGGGGTGTAGGGAAAATAGCACCGCATAGCTTCCAGTAAACAGTAGGGATGTTACGATACCAGTATCACAATATTTTTCTCTCTTTGGTACTTTAAAAACCTGCTGTATGTAACTGGATGACAACATAATGATGTTTGTTTCCAACAATAGGGCTGTTTTCCTAAAGAAGTCAAATCCACTTCTTGTTTTGTTTCCTTGCCACGATACTAACGAGTATCACAATACTAGTATCGTCCTGGCCCTAGTAAATAGTTGCTTTCAAACTAAGGATTTCATGGCTAATTGAGGTAAGCCAGTAATTCTTCTCATAGATTACGCATGTCTGGACTACACATTGACACATCCAGCCCAAAGCGGGAGGTTTAAAAATTACTTACTAGTCGAAAAAGTTCCAGAGCATGTCTTTAACTGTCTCCGAGCATTCTTACCTCTCAAATATTTATTGTATGCAAATCAGAGATAGAGGAGAGAAAATTTGTTTCCTACATTAATTTTGACTGACATGAGTTCTGAAGTACAGCATAGGCTTCAAAATACAATGTTTTTTTTTTACCACAATGCGTCCTCTGCAATTGCAAATAGCATGGAGATCATTATATGCTACATCGAGTAAATGTTTAATATCCACAGGCTACATAATAACAGTCATTTCAATATAGACTATTGCACCCTATAATAAAGCACTCATATTAGTGTACTGTAGCATGTGCTTATAGACAGTGATACTGCATAAAATCTTGTTGACTTATTAAGGTGCCTGCTGTGTTCTGCTAATTATGTGTACACCGCTACGCTGCTGTTCTAATTCTCAGGACATCATGCTGTGGCCGGGTGGTAAAAATAGATCAGTGCTGCAGTTGGTCTCAGTGGAGTCCATGGATGGTCGTCTGAGATCATAGTAGAACACCTGAGTGGGCCAGTGTTGATAGACAAGCCAGGGAAGACTCCCAGCACCCCCTATCCCCACCCCAACCCGCCCTAGTCTCTGGTCCTGCCTGCCCCCCAACAGCCTCACAGAGTAGGGTCTCAGGGCTACTGGCTGCTAGGCTACTCCCTGTTTGTCACAAGGACCATGAGGACAGACAGTCAGAAGGGCACAGGGACACCTGCAGTAGCAGCAAAAGCAACAGTCAGAAGCTGTGGAGTGTCACATCACATGGATACCGTAAGAACTGTCTAGAGAGACACATTGTCTCTGATCCAAACTATCATGTCAGATCAATACCATTTTCTCCACTTCAAATAAACCATTGGGGAAACAGAATGTCTATGGGATGGAGCGGAACATTAGGAAATGGTAATGATCCACACAAAGAAGTGATATGAGGAACTATTTCCAGGAGGAACATTTTTCCTCAAACGAGTTGTTGTTCACACCCATGAAGCACGCAGCAAATTACTATATTTTATTCAGAATCATGTCCCATCTTGAGTTATGCTCATGTAATGTGACTGCTGAATATTAGAGGCGAAATTCACTTACTTTTGGGGCAAGTACATTGAGTTGAGTGATTTACCTCATACCATTTATTTGTAACACTGCTGCTGGACAAGAGACTACCAATAGAAATGACAGTCTACTTGACACAGGAATAGGAATCTCATTCTCCATAGCTGACAGAAGACTGGGATTAATAGGAATCTCATTCTCCATAGTTGATGGAAGACTGGGATTAATAGGAATCTCATTCTCATAGTTGTATGGAAGACTGGGGATTAATAGGAATCTCTTCTCCTAGCTGAAGAAGACTGGAATTAATAGGAATCTTATCTCCATAAGCTGACAGAGGACTGGGCGGGATTAATAGGAATCTCATTCTCCATAGTTGATGGAAGACTGGATTAATAGGGAATCTTATTCTCCATAGCGACAGAAGACTGGACTTAAAGGAATCTTATTCTCCATAGCTGACAGAAGATATAAAGGAATCTTATCCACAGCTGACAGAAGACTGGATTAAAGGAATCTTAGTCTCCATAGTGAGGTAAGACTGGGATTAATAGGGAATCTTATTCTCCATAAGCTGACAGAAGACTGCGATCAATATGAGATGGCTATTCTCCATAGCTTGACAGCAAGACTGGGATTAAATAGGAATCTTATTCTCCACAGCTGACAGAAGACTGGGATTAATAGGAATCTTATTCTCCATAGCTGACAGAAGACTGGGATTAATAGGAATCTTGTTCTCCATAGCTGACAGAAGACTGGGATTAATAGGAATCTCATTCTCCATAGCTGACAGAAGACTGGGATTGTGCAGTAGTGCACAAGGAAGGATACAGACTATTGATGTAGGCAAAACAACATTCCATCCCATTCATCTGAACATATTCATATACAAACTTTATTGGAACTCTCACATTTCGAAGTGGCTCTTTGTTAATGAAAAAATCCCAATGAAGTTTAATGGAGACAGACTTTGGCGCCATTATTCCATCTAATGCCCAGTAATGCCACCTGAGGACAACGTGGAGGGATGAAAGAGATGAAAAAATACAGAATGGTTATGAATAATTCACCACTGTGTGTGAGGTTTATTATTATTATTGATCTGTATGCTTATGCACTGGGGAATGATTTTACTGTTCTGTTTGCATCCAGCCTCCACCCGAGCCCTTCCACCAGGCTCTCCAAGCCTCCATTTTGTGATATTACACCTACATTATTTATCACCAGCACACTGCATTGGTTTTGTCCTGAACTCTCCTCTGGCACCAACGTGTCTGCGTGCCTCAGTCCGCCCCTGGCTGCAGCCAGCCCAGCTGCCACCCCTCATTGTCCACAGACACACCCCCTCACACACACGCACACACTCACACACACGCTTGCTTGCACGCACACCCCTGCTTGTGCCCATCCAGTGTGTCAGCTTTGAAGCTCTATACCACACTGACATGGACAGTGAATGACCCTATACTCAATAAGTCCACGCTGTGCTGCATTCTGTTAGGGATTTTGTCTCTACATCAAAGGAAATGTAACTTTTCAAAATACATTTCAAAAGTGCTGTTCATGTCCATGGAGAGGATCCCACTCCTCACACTCCAGCTGTATGTGACACAACAGTGAGAGAATTATCAACATGTCATTTGAGGGAAATATACACCAGAGAAGCCATGAACATTGGGATAATGTTATGATTTACATATCAAAAGAAGCAGTTGGTGGCTGCTTTGGCTACACAGTAAAGACAAACACAGTACACAATGGAACATAATAAACTAATATCAAAATGATACACTGAGTATACAAAACATTAAGAACACCTGCTCTTTCCATGACATTGACTGACCAGGTGAAAGCTATGATCCCTTACTGATGTCACTTGTTAAATCCACGTCAATCTGTGTTGATGAAGGGGAGGAGACAGGTTAAATAAGGGTTTTTAACCTCACTGGTGTAGGGGGCAGTATTTTCACGTCCGGATGAAAAGCATGCCAAGAGTAAACTGCCTGCTACTCAGGCCCAGAGGCTAGGATATGCATATTATTAGTATATTTGGATAGAAAACACTCTGAAGTTTCTAAAACTGTTTGAATGATGTCTGTGAGTATAACAGAACTCATATGGCAGGCGAAAACCAGAGAAAAATCCAACCAGGAAGTGGGAAATCTGAGGTTTGTAGTTTTTCAAGTGATTGCCTATCCAATATACTGTGTCTATGGGCTCCGATTGCACTTCCTAAGGCTTCCACTAGATGTCAAAAGTCTTTAGAACGTTGTTTCAGGCTTCTACTATGAAAGGGGAGCGAATAAGAGCTGGTTGAACCAGTGGTCAAGCTGAAAGCCTTAAGTTTAGTCACGCGCGAAGCCGTGAGCACGAGCTCCGTTCCCTTTCATTTCTAAAGACAAAGGAATTGTCCGGTTGGAATATTATTGAATATTTATGATAAAACATCCTAAAGATTGATTCTATACATCATTTGACATGTATCTACAAACTGTAATGGAACTTTTTTGACTTTTCTTCTGGACTTAGTGCCCGCGCCTTGTGCATTTGGATTACTGGTACTAAACGCGCAAACAAAAAGGAGGTATTTGGACATAAAGATGAACTTTATCGAACAAAGCGAACATTTGTTGTCTAACATGGAGACCTGGGAATGCCATCAGATGAAGATCATCAAAGGTAAGTGATTCATTTTAACGCTATTTCTGACTTTTGTGACACCTCTCCTTGGCTGGAAAATGGCTGTATGGTTTGTATGTTAGGCGCTGACCTAACATAATCACATGGTGTGCTTTTGCCGTAAAGCCTTTTTGAAATCTGACACAGTGGTTGCATTAAGGAGAAGTTTATCTTTAATCGTATGTTAAACACTTGTATCTTAGATCAATGTTTATGATGAGTATTTCTGTAATTTGATGTGGCTCTCTGCACTTTCACCGAACGTTTGTTTGAGACAATGCATTTCTGAACATAACGCGCCAATTTCAAATGAGGTTTTTGGACATAAAGATGAATTTTATCGAACAAAACACACATTTATTGTCTAACATGGAAGGTTAGTGATTCATTTAATTGCTATTTCTGACTTTTGTGAGCCCTCTCCTTGGCTGGAAAATGGCTGTATGGTTTTCTGTGACTAGGCGCTGACCTAACATAATCGCATGGTGTGCTTTCGCAGTGAAGCCTTTTTGAAATTGGACACTGTGGTTGGATTTACAAGAAGTTTCTCTTTAAAATGTTGTATAATACTTGTATGTTTGAGGAATTTTAATTATGGGAATTCTGTTGTTTTGAATTTGGCGCCCTGCAATTTCACTGGCTGTTGTCGAGGTGGGACGCTACCGTCCCACTTGTACCTGTAACGGCGTTCCTCTCTCTCTTCATAAGAAGAGGAGGAGTAGTGATCGAACCAAGGCGCAGCGGGTTGTGAATACATGATGAATTTTATTTACAAGACAAAACGAAACAAACATATCTTGAATAAACTAACAAAATAACAAAACGATGTAGACAGACCCGAACAAACGAACTTACATATACACGAAGCACGCTGACACAGGAAACAGACTACATAAACGCACGGAAACAAACCGAAACAATCCCGTATGGTGAACATAAACACAGACACAGAAGACAATCACCCACAAACAAAACATGTGAACACCTACCTAAATATGACTCTCAATCAGAAGAAACGCAAAACACCTGCCTCTAATTGAGAGCCATACCAGGCAACCCAAAACCAACATAGAAACAGACAACATAGAATGCCCACCCAAACTCACGTCCTGACCAACTAACACAACAAAACAACAGAAACAGGTCAGGAACGTGACAAACCCCCCCCTCAAAATGCGTACTCCGAACGCATCACCAAAAAGTCCAGGGGAGGGTCTGGGTGGGCATCTGACCACGGTGGTGGCTTAGGCTCCGCGGCGTGGTTCCCACCCCACCATAATCAATCCCCGCTTCCTTACCTCCCCACAATGACCACCCTCCAAATAACCCCACCTAAATTTAGGGCAACCACCAAATCAAGACAGCTCTGGGACAAGTAGCTCAGGACATAGATAGCTTCAGACAGAGGATCGCTTAGGAGAGAGAGGTAGCTCAGAGCAGAGAGGTAGCTCAGGATAGGGGCAACTCCGGATAAGGGCAGCTCCGGACAGAGAGACAGCTCGGACTGAGGGGCAGTTCTGAATTACTAGCCGCTTTCTGGCTGAGGACAGCTCATGGCTGACTTGACGGCTCTGGACGCTCATGGCAGGCTGACGGCTCTCTGGACGCTCATGGCAGGCTTGACGGCTCTGGACGCTCATGGCAGGCTGACGGCTCTGGACGCTCATGGCAGGCTGACGCTCTGGACGCTCATGGCAGGCTGACGCTCTGACGCTCTGGCTGGCTGACGGCTCTGGCTGCTCATGGCTCTCTAACGGCTCGGCTGCTCAGGCTCTCTACGGCTCTGGCTGCTCATGGCTCTCTGACGGCTCTGGCTGCTCATGGCTCGCTGACGCTCTGGCAGATCCTGTCTGGCTGGCGGCTCTGGCAGATCCTGTGGCTTGGCGGCTCTGGCAGATCCTGTCTGGTTGGCGGCTCTGGCAGATCCTGTCTGTTGGCGGCTCTTGCAGATCCTGTCTGGTTGGCGGCTCGGCAGATCCTGTCTGGTTGGCGGCTCTGGCAGATCCTGTCTGACGGACGGCTCTAGCGGCTCCTGTCTGGCGGGCGCTCTAGCGGCTCCTGTCTGGCGGACGGCTCTAGGCTCATGGCAAGACGGGCGGCTTTGCAGGCTCATGGCCAGACGGGCGGCTTTGCAGGCTCATTGCAGACGGATGGCTCAGACGGCGCTGTGGAGAGCGGGATGGCTCTCCGGATAGGCGCACTGTAGACCTGGTGCGTGGTGCCGGAACTGGAGCACCGGGCTAAGACACGCACCTTCTACTAGTGCGGGGAGCAGGGACAGGGCACACTGGACTTCTCAAAGCGTACTCTATACCTGGTGCGTGGTACCGGCACTGGTGGCACCGGGCTGAGGGCACGCACCTCAGGACTAGTACGGGGAGAAGTGACAGTGTGTACAGGACTTAGGAGACGCACAGGTGGCTTAGTGCGTGGGGCCGGAACTGGAGGCACCGAACTGGATACACGCACTATAGGGAGAGTGCGTGGAAGAGGAACAGGGCTCTGGAAACGCACTGGTAGCCTAGTGCGTAGTGTAGGCACTGTAGGTACTAGGCTGGGGCGGGGAGGTGGCGCCGGAAATACCGGACCGTGGCGTACTGGCTCTCTTGAGCATTGAGCCTGCCCAACCTTACCTGGTTGAATGCTCCCGGTCGCCCGACCAGTGCGGGGAGGTGGAATAACCCGCACCGGGCTATGTAGGCGAACCGGGGAAACCATGCGTAAGGCAGGTGCCATGTATGCCGGCCCGAGGAGACGCACTGGAGACCAGACGCGTTGAGCCGGCCTCATGACACCTGGCTCAATGCCCAATCTAGCCCTACCAGTGCGGGGAGGTGGAATAACCCGCACCGGGCTATGCACACGTACAGGAGACACCGTGCGCTCTACTGCGTAACACGGTGTCTGCCCGTACTCCCGCTCTCCACGGTTAGCCTGGGAAGTGGGCGCAGGTCTCCTACCTGCCCTTGGCCCACAACCCCTTAGCCCCCCCCCCAAGACATTTTTGGGTGTTACTCACGGGCTTTTCGGGCTTCCGTGCAAGACGCGTCCCCTCATAACTCCGGTTCCCTTCTCCGGTTGCCTCTGCTCTCCTCAGTGCCTCCACCTGTTCCCATGGGAGGCGATCCCTACCAGCCAGGATCTCCTCCCATGTGTAGCAACCTTTCCCGTCCAATACATCGTCCCAAGTCCATTCCTCCTTTTTCTGTCCCTTACTCCGTTTACTCCGCTGCTTGGTTCTCGATAWMTGGTGGGTGGTTCTGTKAKGGCGTTCCTCTCTCTCTTCATAAGAAGAGGAGGAGTAGTGATCGAACCAAGGCGCAGCGGGTTGTGAATACATGATGAATTTTATTTACAAGACAAAACGAAACAAACTATACTTGAATAAACTAACAAAATAACAAAACGATGTAGACAGACCCGAACAAACGAACTTACATATACACGAAGCACGCTGACACAGGAACAGACTACATAAACGCACGAAACAAACCGAAACAATCCCGTATGGTGTAACATAAACACAGACACAGGAGACAACCACCCACAAACAAACATTGTGAACAGCCTACCTAAATATGACTCTCAATCAGAGGAAACGTCAAACACCTGCCTCTAATTGAGAGCCATACCAGGCAACCCAAAACCAACATAGAAACAGACAACATAGAATGCCCACCCAAACTCACGTCCTGACCAACTAACACACAAAACTAAACAGAAAACAGGTCAGGAACGTGACAGTACCAGAGAGGTTAAGGGGGGTTATAATCACATCATTGACAGGTCAACTGACTAAGCCATTCATGTCTTTGTGAAGGCTTGATCCTCCCAGGACATGACTAATGTCAAGCGACTTTACTAATGTCAGGCTCAATTAGACAACCTGAAAGTGCTTCAGCTCTTCATAAATGCCAGCCTTCCCTTTTAACTCCAGGCAAGCTGCTATCAGACACATCGCCAAATATAAAGACACTAATTGGTAGAAGTCCCTTTGAGGGGTCTTTAGAATATCCATACAAAGGTCATGCAGACATGGTCGGAGGAAGTTAACTAGTGGGGTGAAATAATAAACAGCATCACTGCAATTAACTCAAAAGACAATATCTGCTTTATTGCTGACTATGCTGCGACCTTGATGCAATAAACTCACAGCCTGGAGATAGAGAGGGAGAGATACAAGGTTTATGCTTCTACCCCTCAAGACAAAGTCTGTCTATAGTGTGGCATTTACTCTACATCTAATTTCCCCACCCCTTCTGAAGATGATATGAATGGCACCATAGATCCCAGACACTGATGGAATACACATCATATGTGCGCAAAAAAACGATATTCACAACCTCATTTTGTCT
Source organism: Salvelinus sp. IW2-2015 (assembly GCF_002910315.2). Taxonomy (NCBI): domain Eukaryota; kingdom Metazoa; phylum Chordata; class Actinopteri; order Salmoniformes; family Salmonidae; genus Salvelinus; species Salvelinus sp. IW2-2015. The sequence goes on along the minus strand of NC_036868.1, from coordinate 8,882,682 downwards.
ATGTAAACTGGAGATATCCCTTGAAGTCAATTGCTTGATCACACTTGCAGTCACCCTAATTCTATCACATTGTCTTCCGACAGGTGGCGTAACTCCTACGAACGCTCGTCCCTCAATCGAGTACAGACAGCGTCGTTGCGAGGTAAGACAAATACTTTCTCTATTTCTGTGACTTAGACTTAGCTTACTTCACAGAGGAATGAGATCTCATTTACAAATGAGGCACAGGAGAGCACCACACCTCCATTTAAAGACATCTGTTTGCATTAACAAACCTCAGCAAAACCACAGCTAACTGCATTCGGAGCAACCATGTTCTCTATGTGGCTGTGGTTTGCTGAGGTTTGTTAATGCAAACAGACATCTGTAACTGGAGGTGTTGTGTTGTGAACTGACATTAGATACCCTGCATCATCACAGACACTGACGACTAATGAGATATCCTGCATCGTCAACTAAGGGGCCTAGCCCGAAACATGAAAAGCAGCCCCAGACCATTATTCCTCCTCCACCAAACTTTACTGTTGGCACAATGCATTGGGGCAGGTACCGTTCTCATGGCATCCGCCAAACCCAGATTTGTCCGTCGAACTGCCAGATGATGAAGCATGATTCATCACTCCAGGGAACACGTTTCCACACTCCAGAGTCCAATGGCGGAGAGATTTATACCAGTCCAACCGACGTTTGGCATTGCGCATGGTGATCTTAGGCTGTATTTGGCTGCTCGGCCATGGAAAACCGATGGGTTCTTGTGCTGATGTTGCTTCCAGAGGCAGTTTGGAACTCAATAGTGAGTGTTGCAACCGAGGAGAGACAATTTTTACTCGCTACACGCTTCAGCACTCGGGGTCCCGTTCTGAGCCGTTGTTGCTCCTAGACGTTTCCACTTCACAATAACCACACTTGACCGGGGCAGCTCTAGCACGGCATAAATTTGATGAACTGACTTGTTGGAAAGGTGGCATCCTATGACGGTGCCACGTTGAAAGTCCCTGAGCTCTTCAGTAAGGCCATTCTACTGCCAATGTTTTTCTATGGAGATTGCATGGCTTTGTGCTCGATTTTATACACCTGTCAGCAAACAGGTGTGGCTGAAATAGCAGAATCCACTAATTTGAAGGGCGGTCCACATACTTTTGTATATATAGTGTATGTACAGTTACCACATGGTATATACTGTCCAACTAAATGCTTACTTGCAGGTTCCTTCTCAACAATGCAACAACAATAAAGAAATAATAAAAGAATACGAACATATCGTAAATGACTCAGTAGAATAGAATAGACATTTTAGCATCAGTATAATATAGGAAGGCACAATTTATAGTCCAATATTTACACGTGTATCAGGGAAGGGGGGATTTTACCATTGTAGTTAAGTACGCTAATAGAAGAAGGCCTTTTTTACTTTTATAGTTAAATATGCAAATGTTACTTGTGAGAGGGGGGCACGTGATGTACTTTAGTTGTGTGGGAATGCAATAGGGTGGGGGTGTACGAGGGGGTTATGGGGCGCCTCTGGCTGCCTCTCTACCTCTGGGGAGAACCTGGGCCACATCTGACAGATGGGCTCTGTTCTGGAGCAGCTGGCTCCCCTAACAGTTGTGCCCCCCAACCCCCTTCCCTATCAGCAGACTCTCCTCTGAAGGCCGGCTGGGCCATGTAGGCTGGCTGGCTGTGCTCAGTGCTCAGTAAAGCGCCCGGCTCGGCCATCGGCAGGCTGATGTCCGTATGTCTGTCTGTCTGTCTGGTACTCCACCAGAGGAGCAGTGCTGCACAATCACAACCTCCCGAGAGCCAGAGCCACTGCTGCTGCTTCAACCCCTCTGATTCAATTCCATTACTGCTACATGCACTTTGTTCCCTGGTTGTACTGGGCTCTGCTCTGCCCCCCACTATTACAGCTAGCTGGGAGACTGGGCAGGCACTGCTAAAACAGAGGTTGTCAAGTGGAAACAACTTAATCCAGATATCCAGGGGAGACAAGCTTAGTTCTGTAGAACAGTGTCGTGCCTGCATGTTTCCTAGACGGATACCATCATCTAGACATAGCACGCTGATTAGAGGGCTTTTTTGTTGGCAGGATCTAATAGGAGACATGCCTGCATAAGCGTGCATTAATGTGTGTGTGTGGACTGTGTGTGTGTGTGTGTGTTTTAAGCACACCTCTATGGTTCCGGGGTTGCACTGGCGCCGTGAGGTAGCCTAGGCAGATAGTTTTTTTGTTGATATATGAACTGAAATATCTGGTGGTGACCCACGGAATTGCAGGACTGATTACGGCAAGTCCGTTTTTATTTGGCTTGGCTAGCTAGCCATTTGAATGATGCAGCAAAACCAGATCAACAGCATCAGCTTTTTGGCTCGCTGCCCCAGTAACTAGAGGGAAGTGGACTGCGGTGTGAGGGGATGCAAAGGCTCGCTTCGTAGAGGGTTTTTCTGGACCACTGCTGAGGTGTGGTGGTGTTACTGTTGCTTTTACAGTCGCCGAAGCATCACCCAGGTGGCTGCTACATTTCAGTAGTAGACGATCCAGCCTACCTCCAGACGAGAAGCTATGGCTATTGAAGACAACGAGGTGCCCGATGAAGAGCTTAGTGGCCTGTCTGTCAGATATCTCTACCTCCCTGTCTGGCTGTACCATAGACGCTTCCTCCTCTCAAGATACTGGGCGCTGTCAGATCTGTCAGGCGTCAGCAACGCCTAAGCTCCAGAACGCGGCCACTACCTTTCTGAACTGCCTATCGTCTAAAGCTATGGAAGACCTTCGCCCAAGACTGCAAGATCCCTACATTTGTTTTGTTAAATTGTATATATCAAATACATCTATTATTATTAATCTGTTATTAAGGTATTTTCATATTTGTTCCAGTCAGCAAACACTGGATCATCTTGCAGATCAGCAACAATGCTTTTCCCATGATATGGCACGAGAGAGAAACAAGCAGGTGTTTTATCAAAAGATGAAAGCACATTTGCCAGTAGCCCAGTGATAACAAGACCAGATCTTATCAAGGGCTTATGCATGTACACACTTGGGTAAATAAACTCTGCCATCCACACACAGCTCAGAGTGAGAGGGCCTATCCTAACAGGATCATCGGTCTCACATGGTGTGAATCCCAAATGGCACACTATTCCCTAAAAAGCACTGCTTTTGACTAGGGCACATACAGCTGGTCAAAATTAGTGCACTATATGAGGAATAAGGGGCCATTTGGGATTTGGGATACATCCATGATTTAAAGCTGGCCTATGAAGGGTCTGAGGGACAGCAGATCAAGGCAAGTGCATGTGGAGGTTAAAAGCTGACTAATGTATCAGACTCTGAGGCTCTTGTCAGAGCTCTGGTCAAAAGTTGTGCACTATATAAGGAATAGGGTGCCATTTGAGATGCAACCCTCTGAGTCATGTGAAACATATCCCAGCCTTTTGGGTCAGCATTTCCTCATACTGACTGCTTCTTCCTCTCTGAAGGTTTCATGTGCAATGCAATGCAACATCCAAGGGTATCTGCATTTAAGAAGGTTTTATATCCTAGTGCTTAAGCATCAGTACATTATATAAAGATATCAATTTCAGACATATTGCACACGATAATGTATCACAAGATGTTGGTCTGAAAATGGAGTAATGTAACTACTACTATGGTAATGTATGTGCACACAGCTCTCAATTGTCATCCAGCAGTGGTGAATGGGCCCAGGGTCGATTTGGTGGGGGAGAGGTGTGGGGGAGAAGGGGTTCTGGGTGGGGGGACCCTCTGGCAAGAGAAAACAAAATGCACATGGACCTTTTTAACCCATATATGCAGCAGGCTCTTCTTACCCAGAACATTCTCTGTGTACAGCCATCAAGATCCTTCTGATTCTCAGTGACAGGTCTGCTGCTCTGCCTTGCATAAAGAATCTACCCCACCAAGCTGTTTAACATTTCATCCATTCCGATCAGCAGAGACCTATTGGTGCCCAGTATTTCATTGCTCTATCAGGTTGTCAGCAAACAGCCCATCTCAGCACCACAGGACATCCCTATTAATGCTGTTATAGTCTTATCTCCTATGTCTTTAATAGTAGACCAGCCACGTACAATCAAATCAATATTAGCATTTTACACTTTTTTCATTTGGGGTGGAAAACAATGATATTGAATCAAGCGCCGGATCAATAGATTCAATCTCAAGTTTCAATCACACAAGCAGTTTGTTCTCGCAGGGAATCTAAATGGAAATTCACAGTGGAGAACTGGACTGAGTGAGATCCCCATCGCTGTTCCCTGCACTTGAATGGTTGTAGATACTTATCCCCTGCTGTAACGGACTGAAGCGAAGCAAGAACTCCTTCAGTCCCTGTAATGAGCTGATCCTGAGCACCATGTTCTCTCTGTAATTGGTTCCTTGTTAGTGTGCACCGCTCAAGGCCTCGTCTGGTCTACGAGAGTGAAAAATGGGAGATGTGAACAAGGTGGAGAAGACAAAATGGGCTCCAGGGCAATTGCCTCAGTGGTGTCCGCTGTCCAGATAGCTTTAACCCTGTTGAGTTTAATCATCACTGTTATAACTTAATAATCATGAACAAATTTGAAACTAGGAACATTCATTAAAGTCTCACCACCATTACCATTAACAAAAAATTACTCAAGTAAAAGTGAAATTCACCCAGTAAATACTACTTGAGTAAATGTCTAAAAGTATTTGGTTTTAAATATACTTAAGTATCAAAAGTAAATGGAATTGCTCAAATGTACTTAAGTATCAAAAGTAAAAGTTAAAGTATAACTATTTCAAATTCCTTATATTAAGCAATAATTTTTTTATTGACGGATAGCCAGGGGCACACTCCAACAATCAGACATAATTTACAAACAAAGCATTTGTGTTTAGTGAGTCCGCCAGATCAGAGGCAGTAAGGGATGACCAGGGATGTTCTCTTGATAAGTGTGTGAATTGGAACATTTTCCTGTCAAAATGTAACGAGTACTTTTGGGTGTCAGGGAAAATGTATGGAGTAAAAAGTACATTATTTTCTTTAGGAATGTAGTGAAGTAAAAGTAGTACTTCAAAGTATTTTAACTTAAGTACATTGCACCACTGATAACGTGCTTCCTTTTTGGATTAAAATGTCGGGTGACAATAGCTAAACCTACATAGAGTACATAGCTACTGTAGTCCCAATGTTGGTCAGTTCTGTTTACATCATGTATCCACTCCTTTAACAATTCATTGTCTCTAGACTCTCGTCCTCCTCCATCACACTCCATCAAGCCCAGTCAATGTCTCCGGTCAATCAGGCGATTGATCGTACTGACCAACCACAGCGTGGAGATTGGCGGATCGGCTGATTAGTGGAACCGTCACACAATGTTAGACCCCCACTGTTAGACCCCCTCTCTCTACCACTGAACACTGGGGACATTCACACCATCTAGGCCAATAAGTGTGCCTAGTGTGCTGTCGCCCCGGGTGGGCAGCTTTTGGTGGTTTGCCACACTCTAAACTAATTGGCGGCACATTCGGATTCTTTCCTTAAGTGCTTGTTTCACCATGTTGCCAAACAAAGTCCATCCTGGTGTCATTATGCATTAGCTTAGAGGATTTGTCCATCACTACTAAAGCCTACTGCTAAAGGTAAAACAGAATCACCTGGGGGAGCGAAATAGAAAATTAGTTCCAATGGATCACCCCTCACTCCCGACTAATGGTGTCACTGAAGAACTGGCTCATAAGATCCATCTCATACTCAAATCAAATTGAGTCTTCGGAGAATACTAACGCATTAAATAGCTGATGTGCTATTAATAATGTATTCTAAATATATACAGCCATGTTTTTCTGTTTGTGGAATACCTCTCAACTAGGAATGAAATATTTATTCTGGCCTGTTTGTGCTCTGTCGATGTCGTCTAATACAGACTTTGAAACAGATTCACTTTTAGAAAGAGGCTCTGTTTTATTTTTGTCAGACACAATCAAACTGATATATACATGATGTCCATCTACAAAACCCCATGTGAGAACATTGTTTGCGTGCTTCTTTCGTAAATCATATCGCAACGTGTTATCATATTTTGGGGTATTTGTGAATTTGTTGCAGGCTCTTTTCTCTCTAAAATCTATTAGCAGTATGATTAAAACTAGCTCACTAGCTGCATATGAAACAGAATAAAGTAGCAAGGAATAACCCACAATCTATGTTGTTAACCTCTGTGTGCATGTCACATTCTGACCTTAGTTCTTTTGTTATTTCTTTGTTTTAGTATGGTCAGGGCGTGCGTTGGGTGGGTTATCTATGTTTGTGTTTCTATGTTGGTTTTTTCGTTTGGCCTGGTATGATTCTCAATCAGAGGCAGGTGTCGTTAGTTGTCTCTGATTGAGAATCATACTTAGGTAGCCTTTTTTCACCTGGGTTTAGTGGGTGGTTGTCTTCCGTGTCTGTGTGTTCCACACGGAACTGTTTCGGTTTTAGTTCGTTCAATTTCTTGTTTTGTATTTCATTGTTCAGTTTGTTCTATTAAAGTTTCATCATGAACACTTACCACGCTGCGCTTTGGTCCTCCTCTCTTTCTCCAGACGAAGATCGTTACAGTGCATCCCTACTCCTTCATCAGAGACGACAACATGGGCAGTAGCAGCTCCTGTCCTATACCTTCTTTTCAGCCGTCTGTTAGAACAATCATTGCTCAAAGCCACACGGAGAAGTATTACCTAAAAGCTCAAAGTAGTAGAGTCTATAGTCAATCCATGTGTCACAGTGTGGAGAGGTGGATTTATCTAATGCATGGAGAACAATAATGAAAAAAAAAATCTCTGCGGAGAGACAGCACTGATGGACCACGCACTTGTCCTAGCTGAGAATTTGGAGCTCAGTGGAAGACTGAAAGGGAAGGAAGAGAGAGAAAGAGAAGAAAGAAGAAGAGGTACAGATATTGCTCTGCATAGTATAGCTTTGCTCAAATAGGTTCTGACATTTGTTCTGCTTCCAAAACTTCCCTTAAGTTCCACAGCACGTGGCTCTGGTGACTTTATGAACGACTTATAAAGCTTTGTATAAAAACATGCATTACGCCCCATATTATATCCATCATAACATTTGCACAATTGAAGTGATAAAAGGAAAGGGCATTAACGCGGAGGTAAAAACCCTGCTATGTGGAGTAGAAGTGCAGCTCTGAAGCCATGCTAGAGAGAGAAGTCGAGTCTCAAAAGAACTAAAGCCTTCTCTATTATTAATGTGCTCTGGCCATTTCCAGACATATTTGCCAGTTCTGGAATGCCAGGGCAATGCAGAGGGAGGGAGGCAATAAAACATAGAAGCTTGGACGCTCCACTTATTACAATTCATTATTTATAAGGCCACATTAGCTAGGCAAAACCCACAATTTCATATAGAAGGGTGCTCTGCCTCCAAAGCCGGGTGGATGGAATCGAAAAGCCTTGTTACACGAAATGAAGACTGCAGTGAGTACACGGCTCATGAATAATGGATTCAGTGTGTTGCTGTGTTCCTAAATAATACCATTCCTCCCTCTCCCCTCTCTCTCTCATTTTGTGTACGTGCCTGGTGAACCCAGTGCTTGCTAAACATATCTAAGCCATGCATTGACTGTGATTTTAGGAATATCTCATAGAGTCCAAGCACTCTGGGGTAGGATAAAGACTTCATACATTCGCTCTTGCATACCGTAGCACTGTACTTTACAGGCTCTGTCTAGAAGATGTCACTAGTGGCCCATTAGGAGATATTACAGTCTATACGTTCTACCAATGTAGGCAGAGATCAACTCTATGAATTGTCCATGTATTGGAGTGCAATGAAATATAGTATGTATCCAATTTCCTACTTCAGTGAGAGGATGCACAGTATAATCCTGTCAGTAGAAACTAGACAAGCATATGATTAGAATCAGTTGAATATTTGGGGGGTGAAAAAAAACACACAAAAAACAACATGCAATGTGTGATAGTGTGAATTGGAACTCCAGAATATAATATATTGTGTTTTCCCAATCTGGGGTATAGAACCTGCAAGCCATTTAGACTGTTAATTAATCACCTGTGGAATTAAACTGTTAACATATATTGCTATTTACTCTCAAACCTGAACAAATCTATTTCAACTCAAACTTTATTTCTGACAAAGCTAATCAGACAAAACCTTCCGTAAAAACCTCTTACTGTTGTAGTCTCCTACAAGATAAAGTCTAGTGCATGTGAAGAGCACTGTCATACATATACAGTACGTCAGAAGAACACAGTCATTCAACTCTCTTTAAAAAATCTGTGTTGTCCTTCAAACTACATTCTCTTATAGCTAATACAGCACTGTACATCTCAAGCAAAATGATAACAATAACCTCTATACACAATGTAATTATGCCAAAATAGCTAAGGCAAAGGCCTGTTTGAAAGGCAGTGGTTTATGCATCCATTTCGCCACTGTGTACCCTCGCCCCGGTGGCAGTAGTTTATAATGTATACAGCAACGGTGACTGCTCGGTTACACCAGTGTGTCATCTGGCCACGTGCTGGATGTATTCCTCCGATGACCTCGTCCTGTTCCTCTCATGATATCAACTTCAATTATGGCTCTCCACAGGAAGGTTGCCTAGCACCGGGATACAGCAATATAAAGCCACAGTGCCTGGAGCAATGGCCCTGAATATTCCTTCGTTTTATGAAACTCCTGAATAATAGGAAATATGGAAATTATAACAGGCTGATTATAAAACAGGGGAGTGGTCTTTTTCGATTATTTGTCTCAATAGAAGACATTACTGAGGTTGTGATGCAAAAGCTTGCTGTGTTCTCTTGCAGACCCTGATGTTAATATCTGTTATTTCCAAGAACTGAGTGCAATGTGTATTGTTTAAAACTACATACTGTATTACCAAAACCTAAAACAAGCTGAAAATCTCTTATAGTTTAAGTTTGAACATCTGTATTACACCCCCTTGTCAGGCCCTGATCTGTTTCACCTGTCCTTGTGCTTGTATCCACCACACTCCAGGTGTCGCCCATCTTCCCCATTAACCCCTGTGTATTTATACCTGTGTTCTCTGTCTGTCTGTTGCCAGTTCGTCTTGTTTGTTCAAGCCTACCAACGTTTTGGCTCAGCTCCTGTTTTTCCCTAGTCTCTCTTTTTCTCATCCTCCTGGTTTTTGACCTTTTCCTGTTCTGACCCTGTAACCCCCCACCACCTGTCCACTGCCTGTCCACTGCCTGTCTCTGACACTGAGCCTGCCTGCCCTCCTGTACATTTGCTCCTGCTCTGGATTACCGACCTCTGCCTGACCTGACCCTGAGCCTGCTTGCTGTCCTGTACCTTGGCCTCTACTCTGGATTATCGACCCCTGCCTGCCTTGACCTGTCGTTTGCCTGCTCCTGTGGTTACAATAAACATTGTTACTTCACACAGTCTGCACTTGGGTCTTACCTTGATTCCTGATACCCATGACTAGTCCAGTAAGGTGGGATTGACTCCATTTCCTTATTAGCAGAGACTGATGGATACTCCTTGATTCACCCTGAAGTGTGGAGCGATCGGGAGATGCAAGGGCAGTTCCAACCAACTCTCTATTCTTCTTGAGGTAATCATCTGACATTTCCATGCTGTACAGCACACCGAGATAGCAACCAAGCAAATCTGTGCAACGGCTCCTATGTTAGTCATTTGTGCTACATCAAGCTTTAACATCGGGGCCAAAGTATTCTGTCTCCTACAGTGAAAATTAACAGGCCTTCAACGTACACTAACCCTATGAAGCAAACGTTCTTCAGTACCGGGGCTAGTGTGAAATGGTCTCCCTCCAACAGAAGAATAACCTCCATTCTGACAGCCAGGCAGCATCTACAGAGTAATTCTCTGGTCCTACAACCTTTAACCAGTCTGCTGTTATACATGGTGAAATACATTTAATTATTGGTGTCCTAGCTGTGTTGCCTTGGCTTAGAACTCGTTGCATTGCACTTGGAGCAGCTATTGATTTCAGCTTGTGTTCTGCCTCATTAGAGCGTGACCGAGCTCTGCCCTGCAAACTAAAAGGGAACACCGTCGATCCATAAATAAGCCAGCCTAACAATATATTCTATTGAGTTGATGAAATATTGCAGCACCTGAAGGTGAGAGAGGGGCAGTAAGTAGTGCAGAACTTTGATATTTCTGCTGGAACATTTAGGGTACAGCAGGATGGCCGATGGCCGCCTTTGATCGCATTGATTGAACGTTTCAGGTCTGGGGCCTAGGCATCCCATTTGCATAGAATTAAATGTCATTGCATCATTACTGTTAGTACCATTTGCTTGTGGCCAGTCACTTGCATACAAAAAATGTTCCAAAAGGTGAGCTAACACTGTTATCCCTCCATCGTGATTCAACAGCCAGCTGATCATAAACATATCAGAAAATGCAGACTTCATAATGCCATTGTCCTTCAGCTGGTCTTGTGAAAGTGATAATGATTCAGCTGATGAAAATGTAAATGGCCTAAATGATGTATGTTTCTCTGTCAATACAATTAGCCGCAAGCTGTTGTCACATTTCAGCCAAGTTTAGTAGGCCTAGCACAGATACCCTGTGTATGAAAATAACCCGACTGAGGGGAAGATAATATCTGAAAGCTCAGATGGAATAATCTGTTTCTCATATTCTTGAATAATTCTGTTTATTTGATTTTTTTCCATAATTGCTGTCATCTGTCAACACGCTTAGGACAGCTTACAGAACTCCATTTATATCCCACCCTTCCTGCTTCTTAATCGTTGTGCAACGCATTCTGGGTAAACGTGAGATAAATCCCTCCAGTTTCAAAGAGAAATTAAGAATATTGATAGGTAGGCCTCTGTCTCACAGATGCCTGTATTTTATGGCGGATGGAAAGGAGAAAATTATTTCTCTGGTAGATCTGAGAAATTAAATTCCAGCCCCCTTCAGTAGCAAGGCTAAATCCATCCTGATGGGTGATAACTCAAACATGCTTGAACAGTCTGAAATATGGTTACAGAGCTGTGCCAAAAGAATGTGTTTGAGATGGAGCTTATTTCACGTTTTTTCGGCGGATTCAACACACTTTAACTTCATGCATATGCAGGTAAGTCAGATCTCAGACTGTAAGCGTTTCTCTACAACTTGCACAGTAAAAATCCTTCCCCATCTGTCTGCTACACAGCGGGGCTACTGCAGGGCCTTGCCTTGGATTAGACTCCAATGGGAGAAGCTCCCTCCCTTCCCTCCCGTCAAAGTGCTTCACACTTCCACCAAGTTGCCAAACTTACCCTGACAAACTTTCAAGTAGTTACACAACAGAATGCTCCCTGTGACTTGATACAAGCTCAAAGTAAATATGCTCTGGATAAAGATGTGGGTTGAAAATATTACTGAGGTTTTAGAGAAATACTTAGAAGTAAAAAGTTATGGAAAACTGACAAAAAAGATATATAAATAAATTCTGATCAGAAAAGTTTCTCTCAAAACAAACTTTGTAGAGCTCATCTGTATAACATGTTCTTATACAGTGCATTCGGAAAGTTTTCAGACCCATTCACTTTTTCCACATTTTGTTTCTTTACAGCCTTATCCTAAAATTAATAAAATATATATTTTTCTTCATCAATCTACACGTAATACCCTACAATAACAAAGCAAAAACTGATTTTTAGAACTGTTTGCAAATGTATAAAAAAAACTGAAAGATTACATTTATATAAGTTGTCATGTTTTGTCATTGATTATCATGTCTTGTCCCTGTGCTTCCCTTCTATTCGTTTCCCTCTGCTGGTCTTATTAGGTTCTTTCCCTCTTTCTATCCCTCTCTCTCCCCCTCCCTCTCTCCCTCTCTCGCTCTCTCTCTCTATCGTTCCGTTCCTGCTCCCAGCTGTTCCTCATTCTCCTAACTACCTCATTTACTCTTTCACACCTGTCCCCTATTTTGCCCTCTGATTAGAGTCCCTATTTCTCCCTCTGTTTTCCGCTTCTGTCCTTGTCGGATCCTTTCTGTCTGTGGGTCTTGTTTGTGTTTTGCTGTTCTGTGTCCTGTTCCGCCCTGTCGTGTTTTTGCCTTCTCAGATGCTGCGTGTGAGCAGGTCTATGTCAGCTACGCCTGTGCCTTCCCGAAGCGACCTGCAGTCTGTGGTCGCGTCTCCAGTCGTTCCTCTCTACTGACGAGAGGATTAGTTTCCTGTTTTGTATTTACCTAAGATAATATCCAGGAGTATCGTTTTTGTTTAAGACTGGAATAAAGACTCTGTTTCTTTAAGTCGCTTTTGGGTCCTCATTCACAGCATAACAGAAGGATCCGACCAAGAATGGACCAGCGACTACGGATTCTCGCAACACTGCGTCGAGATCCAGGGAGCAATGCTCGGCAGACACGAGCAGGAATTGTCTGCTGCTCGTCATGCCGTTGAGACCTCTGGCCGCTCAGGTCTCCGACCTCTCAGGACAGTTTCAGAGTCTTCGCTCGTGCCACAGCTACTTCCTGTCTTCCGAGTCCGGAACCTAGGGTTATAAACCACATGTTTACTGGGCAGCCACTGAGTGTCGCTCCTTTTCACCCAGTGTGATATTGTGTTCTCTCTCCAGCCAACACATACTCAAGAGAGGAGTCGGATCGCTTACGTCATATCACCCTTACTGGTCGGGCTCGGGAGTGGGGACAGCTATCTGGGAGCAAGGGCTGAGTGTTCTAACGATTATCAGAACTTTAAAGAGGAGAATACGGGTTTTTATCGTTCAGTTTTGGAAGGAGGCTTCCAGGCCCTGGTTCCTATGTCAAGGTGATCGATCCATAACGGATTACTCTATAGAGTTTGCACTCTTGCTGCCTCCAGTGACTGGAACGAGCCGGCGTTGCTCGCTCGTTTTCTGGAGGGACTCCACGCTGAGGTTAAAGATGAGATTCCTCCCGGGAGGTTCCTTCCAGCGTGGACTCTTTGATTGCACTCGCCATCCGCATAGAACGACGGGTATTTCGTACCGAGCTCGTGGAAGAGAGCTGCGTTAACGGTGTTCCCCCTCTCCGCTCTCAACCATCTCTCCCACCGGCTAGAGACTGAGCCATGCAGCTGGGAGGTATTCGCATCTCGACTAAGGAGAGGGAACGGAGAATCACCAACCGCCTTTGCCTCTATTGCGGTTCTGCTGGACATTTTGTCATTTATGTCAGTAAAAGCCAGAGCTCATCAGTAGCGGAGGGCTACTGGTGAGCGTACTACTCAGGTCTCTCCATCAAGATCCTGTACTACTTGTCGGTCCATCTACGCTGGACGGTTCGGCTGCTTCCTGCAGGTCTTGATAGACTCTGGGGCTGAGGGTTGTTTATGGACGAAGCATGGGCTCGAAAACATGACATTCCTCTCAGACAGTTAGGGAAGCCCACGCCCATGTTCGCTTAGATGGTAGTCTTTCCCCAGTATCAGATGTGAGACACTACTTTAACCCTCACAGTATCTGGTAACCACAGTGAGACCATCCTTTTTGATTTTTCGTTCACCTTTTACACCGTTGTTTTGGGTCATCCTGGCTAGTATGTCATAATCCTTCTATTAATTGGTCTAGTAATCTATCCTATCCTGGAACGTTTCTTGTCATGTGAAGTGTTTAATGTCTGCTATCCCTCCTGTTTTTCTGTCCCTCTTCTCAGGAGGAACCTGGTGATTTGACAGGAGTGCCGGAGGATATCATGATCTGCGCGGTCTTCAGTCGGTCCAGAGCCAACTCCCTTCCTCCTCACCGGTCGTATGATTGTTGTATTGATCTCCTTCCGGGAACCACTCCCCTCGGGGTAGACTATACTCTCTGTCGGCTCCCGGATCACGAAGGTTCGATGGAGTATTTGTCCTGCTGGTCGTCTCCTTTCTGACGGGACATCACTGGTTCTGGCAGCGGACCTGATCGCGGTAGGAATAGGGAGCGGAACGATTGTCTTTGAGTTTACAGCCTTACGTGTCATTCAAAAGTTCTTTCGATCTGGTAATTGGTTAAGCTTTCATACATATAGGGTGATACAATAACGTGTATATAAAGGAAACCAACGTCCAAAAGCTGGTCCTAAAATACGTGTAGTAATAGAATCATACAAGAATATTTGTCTGTGACTCTTATTGTCTCACAGTGGTGCCTTTCCGCAGCTCTCCGCGGATCAGCGGAGGCGGGGGCGGAGGAGTATCCTTCTTGCTGTTACAAGAACGAAGGGGGTATCCCTGCCGCCCCGCAGTGGATCTATCGAGGGCTGAATTGTACATAATTGGTTAAGAATCGCTTTATTCGCATTCCTTAATTGTAACGTCAGAACCTTCGAGATTATGTCAACTGGAAGAGCCGTCAGGGTTTGATCTTCTCTTACTAAGTTGGACTCTCTTTGTCGGGTACGGCTGTTGCACACTCTCGTGCACGATGCAGAGACGGCGCGGAGAACGTGTTGGAAATAGGCGCTCTGGTTGAACATCTCGCAGGTATAGGCGGCCACGGTGAGCGCTTGGCCTTTGGCGGCGCTAATTTTTCGGTGACCAATACCGGGTCTTCGCCGTACGGGAGGGGAGTAAAAGCTCTCAGTCGGCGAGCTATTCTCTGCTGGCATTGCGTGTCTTTGTTCCAAGATGCACACGATTAGTAATGTCGATATGTAGACGGAGCGAGAGACCATGCTGAGAGCATGTTTGTCTTTCGGGTCTAGGTTAGGTAAGGATCTAACGACCTGGACGTTTTATGTTTCACGTCAACCTACGCTGACGATTTCCATGTTCAGTTACGGTGTCGGGGAGCGTGGTGCTCTCAGCGTGGTGTCCTTCAGGAGAGTAATCATGCTCTCATCTCCAATACGTAAGACGGACGATAAAGTGGGCGCATTACTCCGAGTGTTTCTCAATCTCCTGATATGAATCACACGCATTGAGCTTCTGAACAGCTCGTCTAGTACTAGCAAAGTTTGTGGTCTATTTAGACAGGTGCATTGTCTTCTGTCAGTAATCTTGGTGCAAGAAGAGAGAAGCAATACATTTATTAACAAAGTCATTCAATGCTGACTGTATGGATATCCTTAAATTCAACTAGAGCTGAGAAGTCACAACAAAGACTGCTAATGTGTCCAAAGGACTCAGTTAATGCGACTCACGAGTGAACACGAGCGTTCCAGGCATAAGTCCATCTATGTATGAGGTGTATACTTACACTCTGGTTTGATGGGCGCGCCCAGCTTAGTAGATTAAGTTTGCTGGTATTCGGTTATTCCGCTAGTGGAACATCACTTATCTATTTATTTGCTGGTGGGACTCGACGGCTAGGTTCTAATGGATGCTTAATGAGATTCACTGCTTTAGTAACAATGACAGTGTTCTAATTTTCTTCCGCGCTCGCAGACACGCTGGGCTGCTGACAGAAACGCTACACTCGCACGAAAATGCTAGCTTATAGACATATGTCGGTAGATCTACGAACATGTGGTCTGTGATAAACTGATTACTTCAATTGCTCGGGTTGCCGAGGTTCCGCGTTCCTATGACTGAGAGATTACATACTCTTGAGTAATGCTGTGTATTCCAACGATAATCACTGGAACACGCAGAGAGCATATTTTTAGCTTAAGTGTACAACTCTATGGCACGACAAGTATGATTATCATTAAGCAAGATGTTGATTTCTCTAATTCTTTTTAGATTATCACACCTGATGATGACGCTTAGAGAACTACCAAAATCATGTGAGTCAGCGGAGCTTTAAGCACCAGGCTCACTGTGCTAGGTAGTGGGTCCGAGATGGAAAGCATGCAATAATAATACGAAGAGGTACACACAGTAAACTGTACGTTTGTCTACGATTTCACTGAATCTTTGAGTGAATTGACGCTCATTCCACATTTAGCGCTTGTAGAAGTGAGTCTTCTCAATCAGAGCCTGTATCGCTCATCTCCGGAAAACGCGTGAACTTAGATGTAATGTGCGTTAAGGGGCATGAACAGACTCCCGCAATAGGCGAAGCACTGCTTCGGCGGCATGCCCGCAGCGGTAGTACTCCTCCCTATACGGGACTGCACAATCTGACGATCGCGACATCGTATAATACGCCGTATCCCGACCGGAGCCCATGCCTTCGCCATAAAAACTAGACCCATACAGCCCAGATTTCGTAGCGTCGAGATGGCCTGACAGGAAGGTCGAGAGAAGCTCCCGATTGGAAACGGAGAGTTGGATAATGCAAACGAAACGCTTAAAGGGTCATAATTGGCAGTCACCACAGAAAGTAGACCTCAAGATAGATTACACACATATAATTTAGAACTGGACTGATTTAGCAACGAGGATTTGATGGAGAGATCCTGGAAGGTCCTAAATGACGGCTCAACACTACTCAAGTAGCCATACAAAATAGCTTACATGGAATGTGCCAGAGTGGAACTGCAACAAAAGAGCCTCTGGCGTATTATACACTTTTGACCTACATAATTCGTGTAAGCATACACAGGTGGGATATGAGGCTACTAAAAGTATACAACACAACTCCCCATAAGCATTTCTGTCTCCTCGCCGGTTTGGTCAGTGTCGTTTCTTTTGACGCAACTTAGCGGGCCGGGCGGGGTGATTCTCGTTCCCTCGCCGTAGGGTTCGTGCGTCGACGCAGCTAAACCGACCGCTGGTGCCATGGTCGGCGTTGCATCTGAGCCCGCTAGTGAGGCGGCGAACATGAGTCCTTATGAAATACATGGCCAGTGGGAATCCACCGTGCAAGCGACTTAATGCACGTCAAGCTCGTTGGCGTTGTTTTTTCGGCCTTCGTTTCGGAGTTCGTGATTTTCTTATCGCCCGGGAAAATAGAACACCAAGCCTGATGCCTTATCCGCTCTCTTAGTGTCTTCTGTGGCTTCTACCGACCCCGAGGGGATTCTCTGAGGGCGTGTTGTCGGGTTGATTGTTCGGTGAATTGAGAGCAGGTAAAGCAGGTAAAGCAAGCACTCACTCACACTGCGTCGCCGCGCGCTGTCTAGTAACTTCTGTTCGTTCCTGTCTCTATTCTGGCTGTTCTTAGTGGGCTCACTCTGCCAAGTTAGCTGCACCCGGGTTCGGTACGCTTGCTTCTATTGCCAGCGGTTTTGGTGGCCTACTCAGGAGCGTGACACGCGCGTTTCGTGGCTGCTTGTTCGGACTGCGCGCAGACTAAGTCAGGGTAACTCTCTCCTTGCCGGTCTCTCAGACGCTCTCTTCCATTCGACGTTCGTCACATCGCTCTCGACTTTATTACGGTTTGCTCGTCGGCGGGAAGACTGTGATTCTTACGGTTGTCGATAGGTTCTCTAAGGCGGCAATTTCATTCCCCTCGCTAAGCTTCCTTCCGCTAAGGAGACGGCACAAATCATCATTGAGAATGTGTAGAATTCATGGCCTCCCGTTAGACGCGTTTCAGACAGAGGCCGCAATTCACGTCACAGTTTTGGAGGGAGTTCTGTCGTTTGATGGTGCTTCCGCAGTCCTCTTCCGGGTTTCATCCCCAGTCTAACGGTCAAGCAGAAAGGGCCAATCAGACGATTGGTCGCATATTAGCGCCTTTTCTTTTCGAAACCCTGCGTCTTGGGCAGAACAGCTCCCTGGGCGAGAATACGCTCACAACTCGTTTCCTTCGTCTGCTACCGGGTATCTCCGTTTCAGATAGTCTGGGTACCAGCCTCCTCTGTTCTCGTCCCAGCTCGCCGAGTCCAGCGTTCCCCTCCGCTCAGGCTTTGTCCAACGTTGTGAGCGCACCTGGAGGAGGGTCAGTCTGCACTTTGCCGTTACAGGCGCACGTGTGAGAGCGCCAATAACGTAGGATTAAGAGTCCTAGGTATTGTCGCGGTCAGAGAGTGTGGCTTTCCACTCGTAACCTTCCCTTACGACAGCTTCTCGCAAGTTGACTCCGCGGTTCATTGGTCCGTTCCGTGTCTTCAGGTCGTCAATCCTGTCGCTGTCGCGACTGCTTCTTTCGCGGACATCTTCGTCGCGTCACCTGTCTTCCATGTCTCTGTGTCAAGCCTTTTCTTCGCGCGCCCGTGTCGCTCCCTCCCCCCCCGTCCTTGTCGAGGGCGCACCTATTTACAAGTACGGAAGATCATGGACAGCGTTCTCGGACGTGGTCACCAGTACTTAGTGGATTGGGAGGGTTACGGTCCTGAGGAGAGGAGTTGGGTTCCATCTCGGACGTGCTGGACGGTCGTTGATTGATGATTTCCTCCGTTCTGCCAGTGTTTTCCTTCCTCGACAGGTCCTCGTCCGGGGAGGTAGGCGGCAGTGAGTGGGGGGTATGCGTCATGTTTTGTCATTGATCTATGCTCTTGTCCCTGTGCTTCCTTTCTATTCGTTTCCCTCTGCTGGTCTTATTAGGTTCTTTCCTCTTTCTATCCCTCTCTCTCCCCTCCCTTCTCTTATCTCTTCCATCGTTAGACAAGCATCAGATATCTCCCTTGAGTTTAGCGTGTAACATTCAAAAAACAGAAAATGAAATCCTGTCCGCGGTTAGCTTAGACGTAGCCAAGGATACGGCGCGTACCACAGATCTCGCGAATCCGGTCTTATCTCGGGAGCTGAGCACTAAGAGCCCGTAGCGGACAGACTATTCTATCCTTCATTACCGATATTAGAAGCCACAGGAAATGACTTACAGTATTCTTGCCTCTAGAGGTTATGAGTTCCTATTTCTCCCTCTGTTTCCGCTTCTGTCTTGTGGATCCTTGTTTTGATGGTTTGCTGTTCTGTGCTGTCGTGTTTTTGCCTTCTTCAGATGCTGCGTGTGAGCAGGTGTCTATGTCAGCTACGGCCTGTGCCTTCCCGAAGCGACCTGCAGTCTGTGGTCGCGTCTCCAGTCGTTCCTCTCTACTGACGAGAGGATTTCAGTTTTCCTGTTTTGTATTTACCTAAGATAATATCCAGGAGTATCGTTTTTGTTTAAGACTGGAATAAAGACTCTGTTTCTGTTAAGTCGCTTTTGGGTCCTCATTCACCAGCATAACATAAGTACTCAGACCTTTTACTCAGTGCTTTGTTGAAGCACCTTTGGCAGCGATTACAGACTTGAGTCTTCTTGGGTATGACGCTTAAGCTTGGCACACCTGTATTTGGGGAGTTTCTCCCATTCCTCTCTGAAGATCCTCTCAAGCTCTGTCAGGTTGGATGGGGAGTGTTACTCACAGCTATTGTCAGGTCTCTCCAGAGAAGTTCGATCGGGTTCAAGTCCGGGCTCTTGCTGGACCACTCAAGGACATTCAGAGACTTGTCGTGAAGCCACTCCTGCTTTGTCTTGGCTGTGTGCTTAGGGTGTTTGTCCTGTTGGAAGGTGAACGTTCGCCCCAGTCTGAGGTCCTGAGCACTCTGGAGCAGGTTTTCATCAGGGATCTCTCTGTACTTTGCTCTACTCACCTTTCCCTCTATCCTGACTAGTCTCCCAGTCCCTACCACTGAAAAACATCCTCACAGCATGATGCTGCCACCACCATGTTTTACCGTAGGGATGGTGCCATGTTACCTCCAGATGTGACGCTTGTCCTTCAGGTCAAAGAGTTCAATCTTGGTTTCATCAGACCAGAGAATCTTGTTTCTCATAGTCAGAATCCTTTAGGTGCCTTTTGGCAAACTCCAACAGAGCTGTCATGTGCCTTTTACTGAGGAGTGGCTACTGTCTGGCCACTCTACCATAAAGGCCTGATTGGTGGAGTGATGCAGAGATGGTTGTCCTTCTGGAAGGTTCTCCCATCTCCACAGAGGAACTCTGGAGCTCTGTCAGTGACCATTGGGTTCTTGTTCACCTCCCTGACCAAGGCCCTTCTCCCCCGATTGCTCAGTTTGGTTGGGCAGCCAGCACTAGGAAGAGTGTTGGTGGTTCCAAACTTCTTCCAAATAAAATGATGGAGGCCACTGCATTCTTGGGTACCTTCAATGCTGCAGAAATGTTTTGGTACCCTTCCCTAGATCTGTGCCTTGACACAATCCTGTCTCGGAGCTCTACGAACAATTCCTTCGACCTCATGGCTTGGATTTTGTTCTGACATGCACTGTCAACTGTGGGACCTTATATAGACAGGTGTGTGCCTTTCCAAATCATGTCCAATCAATTGAATTGACCACAGGTGGACTCCAATCAGGTTGTCGAAACATCTCAAGGATGATAAATGGAAACAGGACGCACCTGAGCTCAATTTCGAGGTTCATAGCAAAGGGTTTGAATTCCTATGTAAATAAGGTATTTCTATTTTTGCTTTGCTATTATGAGATATTGTGTGTTGATTGATGAGGAACATTTTTTATTTAATCAATTTTAGAATAAGGCTGTAACGTAACAAAATATGGGTAAAGTCATGGGGTCTAAATACTTTCTGAATGTACTGTATAGACAATAAACATGTCCCCACTGGCTAATAGTAAACTGATTATACACACACTACATGTATTTGATATCCGGTGAACAACAGCAGCACTACTGGCCAATAAAGTGTTAAAACAACCATGTTCAAAGATTTATTTACAATGTAGAATTATATTTGTGTTGTTTCCACATGCCAGTGATCTTAATTTGGTGATATGTTAGTGTGGAACTGTCACTTGATCTGAAAATAATCCTATAAACCAGTGACGGTGCTGACACATCAGCAGAGATATGAGAGGTGGGATTAATCATGCAGCCCAGGAATTGTGTAGACAGAGAGGTTTCTTAGCCTCTGCTGAAAGAGAGAGGGGGAGAGAGGGAAGGTGAGAAAAAGAGAGCGAGAAAGAGACAGAGAGAAAGAGAGCGAGATAGGGGAGAGAGAGGAAAAGAGAGAGCGAGAAGAGAGCGGAAATATGGGAAGATTGATGGATGAGTGTGGGGGCGATTTAGTGGCCTGCCACCCCCCAGCCCAGACGATGCTGGCACCCAACCACCCCTCACAGTGTGTACAAAGCCAGGCAGCAGGGCTCGCCAGCCATCTCCCCTCTCAGATCAACTTTTGACAAGTGAACGCGGAACAGGACAAAGTCACCACCAAGGACAGGTAACCTGCAGCAACATAAACAGTCACCTAGGCCAGACAACAAGGTCAGCTAATCCTGCGCCGTAATTTTCACTGCATCTGTTAAGCAACACTTACTACGACCATATAAACATGTGCAGTACTCAAGTAAAAGTAAACTCACCTACATACATCTATGTCACCTTGAGACAAAAATACATGGAGTTTCATAATTCTTTCAGGACTACATCTAATATTAATGGTATGTAATTAAAACACTTTTATAAAGGAACCATTCTAGAATGCCCTTCTAACCAATCAGAAATGAGTATTCAACAATACTGTGCTATAAATCATAGTAAACATCTGTAAATTAAATTATTAATACATCTCTTTACCTCACACGCAGGGAGAAGCTCATTCAGCTCTAGCAGGTATGATAAATAGACTGGCATACACCAGGGGGATWCTGTGCTGTGTTAAAAGCGTCCAAGCAGACGAGAATAACACAGAACTCATCGCTATAACAAAACATTAGCATAAACACAAGCAGTTTTATCCGGGAAGCTTCTGGAAATAATTTATTTACAACCACACTGCTTGTACTTATATGACTTAATTATTATGCTTTTAATGCTGTTTCTCTCTCCGCTGAAACAATCTTGGTCCGCCAAGCGTCTGGACACCCTGGAAACAAGGGGTTTTAAGTATGATTCAATTTGACTTTCAGACAACATTATGTAAACAGATGGGCCACAGTGGTTGGTTACACAGCAAGTCTACAACCTTGTAATTACTATTGCCTTCACCTTCAACCACATTGACCATCACAAAAGTATCAAACTGTAAATTGAACCTGCCCAGGCAGGCTGTACTGCTAGCTACATTCTCCCAGACAATAGGAAGTCTCTGA
Organism: Salvelinus sp. IW2-2015; assembly: GCF_002910315.2. Lineage (NCBI taxonomy): Eukaryota > Metazoa > Chordata > Actinopteri > Salmoniformes > Salmonidae > Salvelinus > Salvelinus sp. IW2-2015. Next base: position 8,860,832 of record NC_036868.1, on the reverse strand, counting down.
GCTTAAAGATCTGAGGCTCAGGGGGGAATGCAATACAGACATGAAAGCACAAAACCCCCCAAAAAATTATTCACAGACCTTTCTCTTTATATAATGTATTGATTTGAACTGGCTTTAAGCCTCTCCAAAATGTATTCCATGCAGACTGATGCAATGGGACTATGCTCCATCACAAGAATATTATAACATCAGTTTGGAGTAGGGGGCTCATGACAATCAATAAGACTCATTTGCTGGGCTCTATTTCCTTGATCCTTATGGACTAGTAGCAGAAGGCAGAGATGGAGATAGGAGGAAGGCAGGCAATATTGCGATTACAGAGCAATACAATGACCCCAAAGGTCACAGGGTCAAAAGGTCAAAAGGAACGGGTGTTGTTGGTCTGACCTCAAGGAATGCACAGTACTTGAATCACTTAAAATAGTTAGTGTCATGACAGCATTGAAAGGAGATTAATCATATATGATAAGGTCATATATAACGCCATTGAACTGTGTCCTCTCTCTGCTATCAGTGGAGCTATGGAGAATATTGCTCCTGTAGGATCCACAAAAACGCGCACATTGCAAGTAAGAAAGCTTATACACTGTTAGGAACGGGAATGTGTTTGCCAAGCGGTGCAGAACAAATATTAATTTAATTTATGCAAATAGGGATAAGAGTATATTCATTTTAATAATTCAAAAAGAGACAGCTCTCCATGAAACAGATTGCCGTGTCTTACACCAACCTAATTATGAACCACAGCCCTGTGTTTTGATGAGGAAGAATACAACCTGTGAAGCAGGCACAGGAATACAGGATATATCACAACATTCGCCCGTAGAGACGATAACCATCTTCACACTACTCGCAGGTGCAGTGTTGATTTCTGCAGTCAACTACAGTGCATTCTGAAAGTATTCAGACCCCTTCCCTTTTTCCATATTTTGTTACGTTACAGCCTTATTCTAAAATGTATTAAATAAAAAGTATTCCTCATCAATCTACACACAAAACCCCATATTGACAAAGCGAAAAGAAGTATTCAGACCCTTTGCTATGAGACTCGAAATTGAGCTCAGGTGCATCCTGTTTCCATTGATCATCCTTGAGATGTTTCTACAACCTGATTGGAGTCCAACTGTGGTAAATTCAATTGATTGGACATGATTTGGAAAGGCACACACCTGTCTATATAAGGTCCCACAGTTGACAGTGCATGTCAGAACAAAAACCAAGTTATGAGGTCGAAGGAATTATCCGTAGAGCTCCGAGACAGGATTGTGTCAAGGCACAGATCTAGGGAAGGGTACCAAAACATTTATGCAGCATTGAAGGTCCCCAAGAACACAATGGCCTCCATCATTTTTAATTGAAAGAAGTTTGGAACCACTTACACTCTTCCTAGAGCTGGCTGCCCAGCCAAAATGAGCAATCAGGGGAGAAGGGCATTCCACCAATCAGGCCATTATGGTAGAGTGGCCAGACGGAGGCCCCTCCTCAGTAAAAGGCAAATTACATCCCGCTTGGAGTTTGCCATAAGGCACCTAAAGGACTCTCAGACCATGAGAAACAAGATTATCTTGTCTGATGAAGCCAAGATTGAACTCTTTGGCCTGAATGCCAAGCGCCACATCTGCAGGAAACCTGAAACCCTCACTATGGTGAAGCATGGTGGTGGCAGCATCATGCTGTGAGGATGTTTTTCAGCGACTAGTCAGGATTGAGGGAAAGATGAACAGAGCAAAGTACAGAGAGATCCTTGATGAAAACCTGCTCCAGAGAACTCAGGACCTCAGACTGGGGTGAAGGTTCACCTTCCAACAGGACAACGACCCTAAGCCAAGACAACGCAGGAGTGGCTTCGGGACAAGTCTCTGAATGTCCTTGAGTGGTCCAGCCAGAGCCCGGACTTGAACCCGATCGAGAGAGACCTGACAGAGCTTGAGAGGATATGCAGAGAAAAATGGAAGAAACTCCCCAAATACAGGTGTGCAAAGCTTGTAGCGTAATACCCAAGAAGACTCAAGGCTGTAATCGCTGCCGAAGGTGCTTCAATAAAGTACTGAGTAAAGGGTCTGAATACTTATGTAAATGTGATATTTCAGTTTAGTTTTTTTATATAAATTTGCCGAAATTATTAAAAACCTGTTTTTGCATTGTCATTGGGTATTGTGTGTAGATTGATGAGGGACATTTTTTTAATCAAGAAACAAATTGTGGAAAAAGTCAATGGGTCTGAATACTAACAATGTAAAATGGCGGCGACAGATAGGGCAGCCATGCTTCTTGTTCTGAGGCAAATTTGCAGTATTTAGTTTTTTATGTGTTATTTCTTATATTATTAGCCCAGAATTTTGTTTGTTTTATGACAGCCTGGAAGAACTTTTGGATATCAGCATTACCAGCATTATGACCAGGAATATGACTTTCCCGAATCGGATCCTATGTAGGTACCCCCCAGGGCAATTGAACTGATTCCAGAAGCTGATCCCAAACACCGCCGGCGGAAAAGAGGTATTTGGAGTGGAATTCTAGTCCGACTCAGGAGGCGTACACACTGCTTACGAGAATATTACTTGCTAATGTTCAGTCTCTGGATAATAAATTTGACAAACTCAGGGAGAGGATTTCCTTCCAGAGAGACATCAGGGATTATAACATACTCTGTTTCACGGAAACATGGCTCTCTTGGGATATACTGTCTAAATACGTACAACTAGTTGGATTCTCAGTTCATCACGCAGGCAGGAATACATATCTCTCCGGGAAGAAGAAGGGCGGGGGTGTTTGTTTCATGATTAACTACTCATGGTGTGATTGTGATAACATACAGGAATTCAAGTCCCTTTGTTCACCCGACCTAGAATACCTCACAATCAATTGCCAACCGTATTACCTCCCAAGAGATTTCTCTTCGGTTATAGCCACAGCCTTGTATATTCCCCCTCAAGTCGATACCACGACGGCCCTCAAAGAACTTCAATCGACTTTAAGCAAACTGGAAACCACATATCCTAAGGCCACATTTATTGTAGCTGCTGATTTTAACAAAACAAATTTGAGGAAAACACTACTGAAGTTCTATCAACAGGAAGAGTAGCTGCTGCTTTTGCAATAGCTAATGGGGTACCTAATAAAATACCAACAAAAATACAAACACATTGACTGTAGTACTCGCGCTGCTAAAACACTCGACCACTGCTACTCCAACTTCCGGAATGCCTATAAGGCCCTCCCACGCCATCCCTTCGGCAAATCTGATCAGGACTCCATTTTGCTCCTCCCTTCCTATAGGCAGAAAACTCAAACAGGAAGTACCCATGCTAAGGACTATTCAACGGTGGTCCACGCTTCAAGATTGTTTTGATTACGCGTACTGGGATATGTTCCAGGTTGCCTCCAAGATTAGATAGACGTATACACTGATACAGTGACTGAGTTCATCAGGAAATGTACAGGAGATGTTGTACCCACTGTAACTATTAAATCCTGCCCTAGATGGCAGCATTCGAGCAAAACTGAAAGCGTGAACCACTGCTTTTAACCATGGCAAGGTGACTGTGAATATGGCAGAATACAAACAGTGTAGTTATTTCCTCCATAAGACAATCAAACAGGCAAAACGTCAGAATAGAGACAAAGTGGAGTCGCAATTCAACGGCTCAGACATGAGACGTATGTGGCAGGGTCTATAGACAAACACAGACTACAAAGGGAAAACCAGCAACGTCCAGGATTGTTTTTTTTGAGGACACTCTTTTCAATGGGATTTCTATGGGGATCTAGATTTCTAAGGCACTTGCTTGCAGTTCCTATCGCTTCCACTGGATGTCAACAGTCTTTAGAAATTGGTTGATGTTTTTCCTTTGAGAATGAAGAAGTAGCCCTGTTCAGAACGAGGGTCGAGTCTAGTGTACTGTTGTGGTTGGTGCGCGTGACCTGAAAGCTCGCTCCACTTTGTTTTCATCCTGTATTGAACGCAGTTTATTCCGTCTTAAATTGTATCGATTATTTACGTTAAAACATACCTAAAGTTGTATAAGGAAAGTTGTTTGAAATGTTTTGACAAAGATTACAGTTACTTATTAGGTATTTTGTAGTCATGTTGCGCGAGTTGGAACCAGTGTTTTTCTGGATCAAACGTGCCAAATAAATTGACATTTTGGAGATATAACGACGGAATTAATCAAACAAAAGGACCATTTGTGATGTTTATGGGACATATTGGAGTGCCAACAGAAGAAGCTCTTCAAAGGTAAGGCATGAATTATATCGTTATTTCTGAGTTTTGTGTCACGCCTGGCGGGATGATATATGATTGTCTGTGTTTGTTTCATGGGGTGCTGTCCTCAGATAATCGCATGGTTTGCTTTCACCATGAAGCCTTTTTGAAATCTGACACCGTGGCTGGATTAACAAGAAGTCAAGCTTTAATTTGACATATTGCATGTGTATTTTCAAGAATGTTAAATATTTACAATTCTGTAGCTCTGAAATTTCACTGGATGTTGGCCAGGTGGGACGCTACCGTCCCACGTACCCTAGAGAGGATAACTTTTATTATGATGATAGTATTACCATATTAATTAGATTGTATAACCCAGAATGAAGGGTTTGAAAATATGAAGTGTCTGGTTTTATGTTTTGATTTCCCTTACTTTAATTGAAATATGATATAGAAGATAAACATGAAATGCTTACATTAAAATGTAATGATTATTATCACACAAGTAATAAAAGGATGGAATGTGATGGAAATATTTATGCTTTTCTAAATAACTAATTTCAGTGTTCTGTTTGTGCTTTTCTATCAACTAATTTCTGTGTTCATGCAAGTGACTGATTGAACGCCAGTTTCAAGGTCTCAGCTTGGAGAGAAGAAGCCTCGTGAGGTATTGGTCTGCCACATGCATGAACCAGTATTGGTCGGTCACATGAATGAAGCAAACGTTAATTAATTATGAATGATGAATAAGCTAAATCATGCAAATATGACAGTTCACTATGGTGCATCAAGTTTGTTGGAACCTCTCTAGCGCTCTGATAATAAACAATGATTCATTTAAGATTGACTTCGAGTGTCCCTGTGTAAGAATTTCCACGACACATGCTATGCACCCGCTATTCGTTTTGGGTGAAGATCAAAGAAATTAAGGTATAGCGAAGGTGTGTCCATATTCTGACCTTGACTTAATTCCCTCATAATTCCACCACATTTTATGTGTGATGAAACAATGAATAAGGTTGAGCAACCTATTGGTTTCAAGTGGAACAACATCTCCTGTAATTTGCCCAATATAAATAACACTATAGTCACTGCATGAGCAATTCGCATGCATACTAAACCCTCCGGCAGCCAACTTCGATGCAACCCCTACAGCAGCTTGCCTGATGGACCTAAGTGTGTCTCTGGCACTTCACTCATCAGAGATTATGCCAATGATGAGGGAAGCAGTGTTTTGTACTTCAGAAAATCTGAGCGTACAGCCGTGGGGCAGCAGGACACCAGGAATCAAATCAAATTTGTCACATACACATGTTTAGCAGATGTTATTGCGGGTGTAGCGAAATGCTTGTGTTTCTAGCTCCAACAGTGCAGTAATATCTAACAAGTCACAACAAAACACACTACACACAACCTACAAGTAAAATAATGGAATTAAGGAATATATAAATATAAGGATGAGCAATGTTAGAGTGGCATAGACTAAAATACAGTAGAATAAAATACAGTATATACATATGAGATGAGTAAAGCATAAATATGTAAACATTATTAGAGTGACTAGTGTTCCATTATTAATTCTTGTCAATAGGGGGGCGCTGTTTTCACTTTGGAAAAAATCGTGCCCAAATTAAACGGCCTCGTACTCTGTTCTAGATCATACAATACGCATATTATTATTACTATTGGATAGAAAACACTCAGAAGTTTCTAAAACTGTTTGAATTATATATGTGAGTAAAACAGAACTCATTTGGCAGCAAACTTCCAGACAGGAAGTGAACATTCTGAAAATGGGTCTCTGTTTCAGGGCCTGCCTATTCAACTGGCTTTTATTTATCGATATGTATGCACTTCATACGCCTTCCACTAGATGTCAACAGGCAGTGGAAGGTTGAATGGGGTGTCTAGCTTAATCTGAGGCCGAATAAGAGCTTTTGGAGTGACAGGTCKGSRATTTTGTRWGTTTTCSACMYCGCGCGYYGGASCTCSACATTGTCTTCTGAAAAGCGTTCGGTATACACGGCGAATATCTCCGGCTCTGATTTTATTTGATACATATGAGAAAAACATCATAAAGTATTTTTCAACCGAGTTTGATCAGTTTATTCAACGTTTATTGGGACTTTTGGAATTTTCCGTTCTTTACGCCAAGAGATGATGGGAATGTTGCGCCACAATGCTACCAAGGTTGCTAATTCGACAGAAGAAATGGAATTCTAAAACCAAACAACGATTTATTCTGGAAATAGGACTCCTTGCACAACATTCTGATGGAAGCTCAGCAAAGTAAGAACAAACATTTTATGTGTTTATTTCGTATTTCTGTGTAATATGTTGACTCCTTATTCTCCGCCGTGTTGGTGAGCGCTGTCTTCACAATAACAGCTGTGTATGTTCTACTAAAGTTATTTTTTTAAATCTAACACAGCGGTTGCATTAAGAACCAGTGTATCTTTCATTTGCTGTACAACATGTATTTTTTAGTAAAGTTTATGATGAGTTCTTTGATTAGATGACTGTCCAAAATATCTCCGGAGATTTTGGTGAATCTTTGCTACGTATTCACAATGTATAACCACGATTTGCAGCTCTAAATATGCACATTTTCGAACAAAACATAAATGTATTGTATAACATGAGTTTATAAGACTGTCATCTGATGAAGTTGTTCAAGGTTAGTGATTAATTTTATCTCTATTTTGTCGGTTTTGTGCAAGCTATTTTGGCGGGGAGTAAATTGCTTGTGTGTTTGGCTATGTAGTGAGCTAATAGAAATATATATTGTGTTTCGCTGTTAAAACACTTAAAAAATCGGAAATATTGGCTGGATTCACAAGATGTTTATCTTTCATTTGCTGTACACCAAGTATTTTTTCATAAATGTTTTATGATGAGAATTTATTTATTTCACGTTGCTCTCTGTAATTATTCTGGCTGCTTTGGTGCTATTTGTGATGGTGGCTGCAATGTAAACCAGGATTTGTAGCTTATAAATATGCACATTGTTCGAACAAAACATAAATGTATTGTATAACATGATGTTATAAGACTGTCATCTGATGAAGTTGTTCAAGGTTAGTGATTAATTTTATCTCTATTTGTGGGTTTTGTGAAGGCTACCTATGCGGTGGAAACATGTTGAAAATATGCCGTTGTGTGTTTGGCTATTGTGGTTAGCTAATATAAATACATAGTGTTTTCGCTGTAAAACATTTAAAAAATCGGAAATTATGGCTGGATTCACAAGATGTTTATCTTTCATTTGCTGTATTGGACTTGTGATTTCATGAAATTATATTATATGATATCCCTGTCCCGTTAGGCTAGGCTATGCTAGTCAGCTTTTTTGATGAGGATGCTCCCGGATCCGAGATGGGTATGAAGTAAAGGTTAAAGTGGCCAGTGATTTCAAGTCTATGTATATGGGGAAGCAGGCTCTAAGGTGCAGGGTTACGTAACCGGGTGGAAGCCTCCTATTGATGGCTATTTAACAGTCTGATGGCCTTGAGATAGAAGCTGTTTTCCAGTCTCTCAGTTCCAGCTTTGATGCACCTATACTGACCTCACCTTCTGATAGCGGGGTGAACAGGCAAAGGCTCAGGTGGTTGTTCTCCCTGATGATCTTTGTGCGCTTCCTGTGACATCGGGTGCTGTAGGTGTCCTGGAGGGCAGGTAGTTTGCCCCCGGTGATGTCTTGGGCAGACCGCAACATCCTCTGTTGCGCCTTTTTCACCACACTTCACCACACTGTCTGTGGACTATTTCAGATCGTCAGTGATGTTTATGGCGAGGAACTTGAAGCTTTCCACCTGCTCCACTGCGGTCCCGTCGATATGGATAGGGGCGTGCTCGGGACGATGCCAGCATGATGAATCCAGCAAGCATCTTGACCACAGTGCTTCAGAAATATAGCTTTCTCACATCAAAGTTTGTGTCTGAGGTCACTGTCCAGCCGGAGGGGCAACCTGGCAGGGCATTAAGTGCCACGTGTAAGCTGCGGAACGCATGTGCACACACACACACACACAGGCTGTGAACTGATAGATTTGTGAAAAGTGTTGAATTGCTTATGTCTTTGCTGTTGTTGCAGCTATTTTTATTAAACCTATTTGAAGGGGTTAGTCAGTGATACATGTTTAATATTGTATAAACATAACATGTCGAATGTGCCATGACTTATAGTTTTTTCCTCTTCTTACATCTACTACTAAAGTTAAAAAAGCATTGGATTGGAATGAACATGGGCAAGAGAGTTTCATTCCACCATATTTCTTGCACCAGTCTAGGCGCTTATCCTTTCGATCCAAGTTAGGATTGATTTAGAAATTAAACCTAACCAATCCTATGTCCTGGCCATGGAGTTTTATGGAGTCCTCTAGTGGCCAAAATCCTGTGTTAGCATAGGTACCGCCATTGAGGACTTTCGCCATTTTGACTTAGTCAACTGTGCGAGACTTCCAACTTCATTGGCTGATCCCTCCTGATGACCCAGTTGGCATGACCTGATAACCAGGTTGGAGTCGTGACAGCCGGGTCATCAAGAGGGATCAGCCAATGAAGTAGAAAATAGACTATTTCAAGATGGAGATGGCCTCAATGGCGCTGCCCATGCTCTCACAGACACCACCATAACACAGATAGAGAGATAGAGAGATGTTATGTCTATCCAAGTCTTCACGACTGTGCGCTGTGAGTTGACCGTGATTTGGACACCAAGGAACTTGAAGCTCTCGACCTGCTCCACTGCAGCCCTGTTTATGTGGATGGTTGCGTGTGTACCCCCCCCCGTTTCCTTTAGTCCATTCAGCTCCTTGGTTTTACTGACGTTGAGGGAAAGATTGTTGTTCCGGCACCACACTGCCAGGTCACTGACCTTCTCCCTATAGACTGTCTCATAGTCGCCGGTGATCAGGCCTACCACCGTTGTGTCGTCAGCAAACTTAATGGTCTTGGAGTCGTGCGTGGTCATGCAGTCGTGGGTGAACAGGGAGTACAGGAGGGGACTAAGCACACACCTCTAAGGCCTCACCCGTGTTGATGGTCAGCATCCCTCACCTCCTGGGGTTGGTAAATCAGGAAGTCCAGGATCCAGTTGCAGAGGGATATGTTCAGTCCCAGTTTCCTAAGCTTGGTGACGAGCTTGGAGGGGACAATGGTCTTGAACGCTGAGCTGTAGTCAATTAACAGCATTCTCACATAGGTATTCCTCTTATCTAGGTGGGTGAGGGCAGTGTTGGGTGCAACTTAGATTATGTCTTCTATAGATATGTTGGGGTGGTATGCAAATTGGAGTGGGTCTAGAGTGTCTGGTATGATGGAGTTGATGTGTGGCATAACCAGCCTCTCAAAGCACTTCATGATTACAGATGTGAGAGCTACAAGGCGGTAGTCATTGTGGCATGAAGCTTTAGAGTTCTTGGGAACAGGAATGGTGGTGGTGGTCATCTTAAAACATGTGAGTATTACAGACTGGGACAAGGGGAGGTTGAAAAAATCTGTGAATATGCCTGTCAGCTGTTCTGCACATGCTCTGAGAACGCACCCTGGAATACCACCGAGCGTTGCGGCCTTGCGGGTGTTGACCTGATTAAAGAGCTTACTCACGTCGGCCTCAGAGAGCAAGATCACCCAATCCTCTAAGTCGGTGGCGGCCCTCACACCAAGCACGATGTTATTATTGTCGAAGCGTCCATAAAATGCATGGAATTTGTTTGGTAGAGAGGCATCGTGGGCAGGTCATGGCTGGATCTTCCTTTGTAATCCGTAATGGAGTGTCAGAGCCTGTGTAATATGATTCCACCTTAGTCCTTTTGCTCGGTTGATGACTCTGCAGAGGTCATAGAGGGACTTCTTGTATCAAGTGTCTTGATGACGCGAGAATAAAAATCTTCGGCAACCAGAAAAGCAGCCACTGGATGTACGTCTTCCTGCTTGTTTATAGCCTTGTACAGTTCATTAAGGGCCAGCTTGTTATTTTTATTGTACTGAGGTGGAATGTATACAATAGTCAAGACAACAGCTGAAAATTCCTTCGGGAGGTAGTAGGGTCGGTATTTGATCATCAGGTATTCCAAGACGGGTGAACAATGGGTCGACACTTCCACCACGCTAGAATCAGCACACCAGTTGTTGTTGATGAAGAGGCAAACCCCTCCCCCTCTCGATTTGCCTGACTCCACTGTCCTGTCCGCACAGTGAATGGAGAACCCATCGAGTTGGATAGCTATTGGGGGTATGTTGTCCGAGAGCCATGTTTGAGAAAAGCAAAAAATATTGCAGTTTTGGGAGTCCCATTGGTAGCAAATCCGTGATCGAAGGTCATCCATCTTATTATCAAGTGACCAGTAGAACAGAGGGAAGAGGTGGCCGGTTAATCTCGCCAGGATCCCCCCTCTATTTTTTGAATGCCTTTTGACCCAGCAGTCAATTTTTTTATGATAACAAATGGCTTTAGCATCCACTCAGGTCTTATCCATTCTTTACAGCTGTGAGGCAGGGTTTTTCCACTTGCTCTAATATGGGCTGTTGTTTTTATCAGGGTAGGGAAAGGGAAGGGAGACCAAATGCTAATCCACTAATTTATAACATGATCTGGCATTGGGCCAAGATGAAGACAAAGAAAGGTTGGTGAGGAACTGCAGGGTCACCCAGTGAGTCCACTTTTAGCCCTCCTGCATCAAGTTACTGTATTTATGTGCTGATCCAGCCTGGGGAAACATATGTCCTTGAGTGCCGGACTCTAATTATTAATAGCTGAGAAGTTCCACACTTTATCCCAGTCAGGGCTGCTTAGAGGCACACTCTGGGGATGCGTCCCCATAGGGCCTTGGTCAAAAGTAGTGCATTATTAAGGGAATAGGCTTCCATTTGGGACCCCAAAAATGTGGGATGCAACCTGGGCCAGGGCCTTGGTCACCCTGTGCCAGAGCAGGATCCAGGGACATCTACGCAGCAACACAAGTCATAAATCAACTCCACTTTGAGTATATTAATATGGCAGTACAATGTAGCATGCTACATACAGTGCCTTAGGAAAGTATTCAGACTTTTTCCACATTTTGTTACATAACAGACTTATTCTAAAATGGATTAAAGAAATAAAAATCTTTGGCAATCTACACTCAATACCCCATAATGACAAAACAAAAACATGTTTAAAAAAAAACAGAAATACCTTATTCACATAAGTATTCAGACCATTTGCTATGGGACTCGAAACTGAGCTCAGGTGCATCCTGTTTCCACTGATCACCCTTGAGATGTTTCTACAACTTGATTAGAGTCCACCTGTGCTAAATTAAATTGATTGGACATGATTTGGAAAGGCACACACCTGTCAATATAAGGTCCCACAGTTGACAGTGAGTGTCAAAACAAAAATCAAGCCATGAGGTCAAAGGAATTGTCCGTAGAGCTCCGAGACAGGATTGTGTCGAGGTACAGATCTGGGAAAGGGTGCCAAAACATTTCTGCAGCATTGAAGGTCCCCAAGAACACAATGGCCTCCATCATTCTTAAATGGAAGAAGTTTGGAACCACCAAACTGAGCAATCGGGGGAGAAGGGTCTTGGTTGGGGAGGTGACTAAGAACCCGATAGTCACTCTGACGGAGCTCTAGAGTTCTTCTGTGGCGATGGGAGAACCTTGCATAAGGACTACCATCTCTGCAGCACTACACTAATCAGGCCCTTATTGTACAGTGACCAGACAGAAGCCACTCCTCAGTAAAAGGCAAATGTTAGCCGGCTTGGAGTTTGCCAAAAATGCACTGCAAGACTCTCAGACCATGAGAAACAATATTCTCTGGTCTGATGAAGCCAAGATTGAACTATTTGGCCTGAATGCCAAGCGTCACGTCTAGAGGAAACCTGGCACCATCCCTACGGTGAAGCATCATGCTGTGGGGATAGTTTTCAGTAGAAGGGACTGGGAGATTAGTCAGGATCGAGGCAGAGATGAATGAAGCAAAGTACAGAGAGATCCTTGATGAAAACCTGCTCCAGAACGCTCAGGACCTCAGACTGGGGTGAAGGTTCAACTTCCAACAGGACAACAATCCTAAGCAGACAGCCAAGACAACGCAGGAGTGGCTTCGGGACAAGTCTCTGAATGTCCTTGAGTGGCCCAGCCAGAGCCCGGACTTGAACCCGATCGAACATCTCTGGAGAGACCTGAAAATAGCTGCGCAGCAACTGCACAGCCTATCCAACCTGACAGATCTTGAGAGGATCTGCAGAGAGGAATGGGAGAAACCCCACAAATTTGTATTTATTTATTTATTTAACCTTTATTTAACCAGGTAGGCAAGTTGAGAACAAGTTCTCATTTACAATTGCAACCTGGCCAAGATAAAGCAAAGCAGTTCGACACATACAACAACACAGAGTTACACATGGAGTAAAACAAACATACAGTCAATAATACAGTAGAAAAATAAGTCTATATACAATGTGAGCAAATGAGGTGAGATAAGGGAGGTAAAGGCAAAAAAAAGGCCATGGTGGCGAAGTAAATACAATATAGCAAGTAAAACACTGGAATGGTAGATTTACAGTGGAAGAATGTGCAAAGTAGAGATAGAAATAATGGGGTGCAAAGGAGCAAAATAAATAAATAAATACAGTAAGGGGAGAGGTAGTTGTTTGGGCTAAATTATAGATGGGCTATGTACAGGTACAGTAGGAGCTGCTCTGACAGCTGGTGCTTAAAGCTAGTGAGGGAGATAAGTGTTTCCAGTTTCAGAGATTTTTGTAGTTCGTTCCAGTCATTGGCGGCAGAGAACTGGAAGGAGAGGCAGCCAAAGGAAGAATTGGTTTTGGGGGTGACCAGAGAGATATACCTGCTGGAGCACGTGCTACAGGTGGGTGCTGCTATGGTGACCAGCGAGCTGAGATAAGGGTGGACTTTACCTAGCAGGGTCTTGTAGATGACCTGGAGCCAGTGGGTTTGGCGACGAGTATGAAGCGAGGGCCAGCCAACGAGAGCATACAGGTCGCAGTGGTGCGTAGTATATGGGGCTTTGGTGACAAAACGGATGGCACTGTGATAGACTGCATCCAATTTATTGAGTAGGGTATTGGAGGCTATTTTGTAAATGACATCGCCGAAGTCGAGGATCGGTAGGATGGTCAGTTTTACAAGGGTATGTTTGGCAGCATGAGTGAAGGATGCTTTGTTGCGAAATAGGAAGCCAATTCTAGATTTAACTTTGGATTGGAGATCCACATATTGGTCCACATATTCTACGTCAGAACCGTCCAGAGTAGTGATGTTGGACGGGCGGGCAGTTGGATCGGTTGAAGAGCATGCATTTAGTTTTACTTGTATTTAAGAGCAATTGGAGGCCACGAAAGGAGAGTTGTATGGCATTGAAGCTCGTCTGGAGGGTTGTTAAATACAGGTGTGCCAAGCTTATAGGGTCATACCCAAGAAGACTCAAGTCTGTAATCGCTGCCAAAGGCGCTTCAACAAAGTACTGAGTAAAGGGTCTGAATACTTATGTACATGTGATGTTTCAGATTTTTTTTAAATTATTAGCAAAAATGTCTAAAACCTGTTTTTGCTTTGTCATTATGGCTATTGTGTGTAGATTGATGAGGGGGGAAAACTATGTAGTCAATTTTATAATAAGGCTAATACCTAACAAAATGTGGAAAGTCAAGGGCTCTGAATACTTTCCGAAGGCACTGTAACAACAATCTAACGACACGTACAGCAAGGAAATGTGGTTATTTAGTATTAATGCATTTCAAATTGATCACCAATATTTTAATATATAACCAATACATTAACATGAATTGATCATTTATTTTGGTAAAAACCTTTCTTAAACCAAAGTTAATGCATTGCAAATTGATAACCAATATTTTAATATATAACCAATACATTAACATGAATTGATCATTTATTTTGGTAAAAACCTTTCTTAAACCAAAGTTCAGGCCAGAGATTCTTCAAATATAGTGGTCTAATGTCACCAATTACCAAGCTGCTCGTGACATAGATTGCCCTCGGACTTCAATATTCAGAATAAGTATTACATCAATAAGTTGGCAATGCAGTTCACTCTTGCAAGGCAAGGCGCTCACACTAGAAACTAATGATGCCATAAGCCAATAGATCATAAAGCTAGGGAACCGGCTAGAATAAATTGCAATTACCTTTCAAAAACTAGCAGCTTTTAAAAATATTAATTTCCACTCCACCTTATTGTATAGGACACGTAGGTGCCAGGCAATATTTTTTATAGGATTGCCTTGTCAGGAGTGTAGATTTGTCTTTGGAGGCAGAGTGATCTTTAGTGCAAAATGACAGTGAATCATGGAAATGGATCTTCTTAAAACATTATTTCCCATAAATTACTGGAACTCTGCTCAAGGTCAGCTGTAAAACTGACAGCCTTCAAACAGCAGCGGCAGCAGCCCACTACTAGCCAAGGCTTCATCTCCTCCTCATCTCCCAGTTTATCACCTGTTGCCAGTGACACATGATCACTGACCAGCTTTAAAAATAGCACTTAGTGGCTACATAGTATCATGCTGAGGCCTTTAAAGCTGGGTCAGTAAAATGCAGGACAGTTCTGTATGTGGCCAGAGTACAGACCCATAAGGACAGCCAATTAGCTGGTGTGAACAGTAAACCATAAAGATTTAAGTGACTTTGAACTTCACCTTTGGTTGGTCTACCTCCAGTAGCATGCTGTACTTTATGAACGATCTCCATGGGAACAGGAAATACTGTACCCGTTTTATTTTACTGGGTGCATAATAAACTCTCTCTACTTGTTCTTCAGTTGGCTGGTAGCAACACATCTGTGACAGCAGCACTCACACCCGGAAGTCTAGTTCTCTGACAGCATCACTCTGAGAAACCCATAAGAAAAACCCATAATCACTCAATTTTCATCATTAATTTTCCCTTTTATTTCTGCTGCATCAGGCTTTGTGAGTGATTTATGCGAATCAACTGAGCTAATGGTATTTCACTGACATATAAAAGTGGCCAATCAAAGCCAAGTTATGCAAATGCCTTCTGCCTTCTGTGTTTGTTTGTCGATTATGTTCAAGTGCTTTGGTTTTCTGGTAAAACTTAAAGCTGGAACTTGTGTTTTAATAAATAAATAAAAAGCATCTCTATTGTCAGCACCCAAGGCAGAGCTTACAGTGCCTTCAGAAAGTATTCAAACCCCTTGACTTTTTCCACATTTTGTTGTGTTACAAAGTGGGATTAAAATGGATTTAATTGTCATTTTTTGTCAACGATCTGCACAAAATACTCTGTAATGTCAAATATGTTTTTATTAAATTATAACACTCATACATTTTGATTACATAAGTATTCAACCCGCTGAGTAAATACGTTAGAATCACCTTTGGCAGCAATTACAGCTGTGAGTCTTTCCAGGTAAGTCTCTAAGAGCTTTGCACACCTGGATAGTACAATATTTGCCTATCATTCTTTTAAATATTCTTCAATCTCTGTCAATCATTTTCAAGTCTTGCCCTAGATTTTCAAGCCGATTTAGATCAAAACTGTAACTAGGCCACTCAGGAACATTCAATGTCGTCTTGGTAAGCAACTCCAGTGTATATTTGGTCTTGTGTTTTAGGTTTTTGTCCTGCTTAAAGGTGAATTTGTCTCCCAGTGTGAGGACAGACGCTGGAGACGAGAAGCAAGTGCAGGGAGTGAACATTTAATGAAACACGGACATGAACAGAATACGGACAGCGTCTGGACAAGGGAAAGCAAAACGACAATAATGCTGACACAGGGATCTAACTGAGGAACAGACAGATATAGGAGGGGTAATCAACAAGGTAACAGCTAGTCCAGCGAGCGCTGATGCGGGTAATGATGATGACAGGTGTGCGTAATGATGGGCAGCCTGGCGCCCTTGACTGCCAGAGAGGAGGAGCGGGAGCAGGCGTTACACCGTGTCTGTTGGAAAGCAGACTGAACCAACTTTTCCTCTAGGATTTTGCCTGTGCTTAGCTCTATTCCATTTATTTTTATCCCCCCCCAAAAACCTAGTCCTTGCCGATGACAAGCATACCATAACATGTGCAGCCACCACCATGTTTGAAAATATGAAAAATGGTACTCAGTGGTATGTTGGATTTGCCCCAAACATAACGCTTTGTATTCAGAACAAAAAGTACAATTTCTTTGGAGTATTACTTTAGTGCCTTACTTCAAACAGGATGCATGTGTGGAATATTTTTTGTCATTTATGTTAGTATTGTGGAGTAACTACAATGTTGTTGATCCACCCTCAGTTATCTCCTATCACAGCCATTAAACTCTGTAACTGTTTTAAAATCACCACTGGCATCATGGTGAAATCCCTGAGCGGTTTCCTTCCTCTCAAGCAACTGATTTACACCATCCAAAGTGTAATTAATTAGAGCACCATACTGAAAGGGATATTCAATGTCTGCTACCAATAGGTGCCCTCCTTTGGGAACAATTGGAAAACCTCCCTGCCCTTTGTGGTTCAATCTGTGCTTGAAATTCACTGCTCGACTGATAGACCATACAGATAATTGTATGTGTGAGGTACAGAGATGAGGTAGTCGTTCAAAAATCATGTTAAACACACAGAGTGAGTCCATGCAATTTATCATGTGATGTGTTAAGCACATTTTTACTTGAGTTGAATACTTATTGACTTATTGAAATCTTTTTGTAAAAAGTTCTAAAAACATAACTCCACTTTGACATTATGGGGTATTGTGTGTAGATCATTGACACAAAATCTCAATTTAATACATTTTAAATTCAGGCTGTAACACAACAAAATGTGGAAAAGTCTAAAGACACTGTAACTAGTTGAAATTTCAGGAGGATTGAAGGGGACATTAAATGAAGACAAAGACTGAAAGGGCAAACACTAAAGTTTGAATCATGTGTGAGATGTGACTGATAAAACTGTCAGGCCAAGTCCTCAGTGTCTACGTGTCAATTACTCCGATAGAGTTGATCAGGGAGATCGTTGTGTGATCGAGTCAGTAATCAGTGAAACAATACAGTCATTTAGGGCAAGCGCTATGTTCACAACCAGCACGGTAAATCTAACTGCATAGCTGCTACTATGTCATTGTATATGTGCGTTGTATGTCTTGTGAAGACATTGTGGTCTATTTATACATAGTGAGGTCCTTTTTTAACATATTTGGGCATTTAATAGACAGCAAAAACAGAGCAAACCCATCAGAAGTGAGTCACTAGCTGTGTGGCTACCTCACATCAAGGCTTGACATTCACTTTTTTTGCCATTTGTCCTTTGGACAAGACGGACAGATTTTTTACTAGTTCAAAAGCTATATTTTTTCAACATAGAGAATCAGACAAAAATGTAAGCTACACTCTGCCTATTGGCTTCTTTGCATATTCAGGCCTGTCTCAAATCACTAACCTGCCCCTTTAAGGCTTTCTTGGAGGATGGTTGGCCACCTTTGGTACCCTATAAAATATTGCAATATTACAATTACAACCAAATACTTTGTCTTTATAAAATAATTCCAACCATGTATGTCATCCCTTGGGCAAAATAATATGTATACGATTCAAAAAAGACTATGGGACAGTTCAGGGTTGACAGATCAACAATGCACACATGGCTGTAGGCTACACGCAAATGTTCCAAAATGCAATTAGCGGGTAAACACTGTTTACACACTGCAAGTGGTTTCACGTGACTGAGGTGAAAATATCAGTTCAAAATTATGTTGTTTTAATTTCTATTTAATATGTAAAACAATTTGAATGACCTTCTGTTTTTCAGTTTGTGTTGGAAAGAGAAGGGTTAATACTGAAGAGAAAAAAATATAAAAATCACGATTTTGTTTTTGAGGTATCTGAGTAGAAACATCTAGCTAGCTCAGCCAGCCATTGGCTAGGCCTTCAAACGCTGGACAGAAGGCCTCAGCAATTCAACTGTATTAGGGCAGAATTTTGGAGTGACAGTGGAATGAACCACTCACATTTTGACTTGCAATGGGTGGTAGTGACAATGGCAGTGGCTGTAGCAGGTGTTGTTGAGAAGGATGTGGTGTTTAATTTAAGATCACCCTTTTCAAGATTAACTTTCAACAAGAAATGAAATGGGGGAGACCAACACCAGCACAGCCAGGAGTGGTGCAACGAAGAAAGATCTTTGAAAGGCATTTCAAGCTAAGAAGTATGAGTGCTATCCATGGATGACTGGGTGTGAGCAAACCAAGAAGCTGTACTGCTGGGATTGTCTGCTCTTCAGCACCAACAAGCAAGTCAACCAGGGCCAGTACTGGTTGGTTTCAAAGAGACCTAGCCCGTTTTACAGTTTTACAAAGTCAGCGCTCATCTGCGAGCTACGGGGACATTTGGGGACACCAAAGTGGACCTTCTGCTTAACAAGCAGCAACGCAGAGAGATGCTTTCTCACAACGATGAAATCTTGTTCCAACACAACTATTTAGTGACTTTTATAGTGTTAACTTTTTAGGGATAGGGGGCAGCATTTTCACTTTTGGATGAATTGCGTGCCCATAGTGAACTGCCTCCTACTCTGTCCCAGATGCTAATATATGCATATTATTATTACTATTGGATAGAAAACACTCTGAAGTTTCTAAAACTGTTTGAATTATGTCTGTGCGTATAACAGAACTCATATGGCAGGCAAACTTCCAAACAGGAAGTGGAAATTCTGGGTCTGGTTGATGTTAAACTCATCGTCTATTCACATCCCAGTAAGATATGGATCTGTTCGCACTTCCTACCCCTTCCACTAGATTGTCAACAGTCAGTAGAACGTGGAATGAAGCCTCTAGTGTGATGTGGGGCCGGATGGCAGCTATTTGAGTCAGTGGTCTGGCAGAATGCTAGTTCCTGGTTCCGCGCATTCCACATGATATCGCCATGCGTTCCATTACTCTGTAGACAAAACGAATGCTCCGGTTGGAACATTATTGGATAAATATGATAACAACATCCTGAAGATTGATTCTCTACTTAATTTGACCAGTTTATTTATAACCTTTGAAGTTTTTGTCCGAGTTCGCCTGGACCGGCGCCAGCGTTTGGACATGTGAACTAAACGTGCTAGCAAAAGTAGCTAATTGGCACTAGTAATTGACATTATCGAACAAAACAACGATTTATTGTGGAACTAGGATTCCTGGCACTGCATTCTGATGAAAGATCATCAAAGGTAAAGGAATATTTATGATGTAATTTCGTATTTTCTGTTGACTCCAACATGGCGGACAATTGTTGTGTATTTCTGAGCGCCGTCTCAGATTATTGCATGGTATGCTTTTTCCGTAAAGTTTTTTTAAAATCTGACACAGCGGTTGCATTAAGAACAAGTGTATCTTTAATTATATGTGTCTTTGTTTTGTACGCTTTGTACAAAATATAAAATGCAGTACTACAGGATATTTCTTAACGTAGCTCTTTATTAGCTAGCTATAACTGGCATGTTCACGTAATGCCAACCAGGATCAAACTGACCATGACCTAACCATTTGGGTGGTCTTAACCAATCATAGCACAGTATGATATGGCGGTAAAATGCATCCAATTACAATTCAGTATGTTTACACATATGAATATTACAATATGTAAAACATGTATCTTTCATCAAAGTTTATGATGAGTATTTCTGTTATTTGACGTGGCTCTCTGTAATTACTTCGGATATTTTGGAGGCATTTCTGAACATGGCGCCAATGTAAACCGAGATTTGTGGATATAAATATGCACATTATCGAACAAAACATAAATGTATTGTGTAACATGAGTCCTATGAGTGTCATCTGATGAAGATTATCAAAGGTTAGTGATAAATTTTATCTCTATTTCTGCTTTTGTGACTCTATCTTTGGCTGGGAAAAATGGCTGTGTGTTTTTTGGATTTGGTGGTGATCTAACATAATATATGTTGTGTTTTCGCTGTAAAACATATCGGACACGATATGTAGATTAACAGATGTTTATCTTTCATTTGCTGTATTGGACTTGTTAATGTGTGAAAGTTAATATTTCTAAAAAATAGTTTTGAATTTCCCGCGCTGCCTTTTCAGCGGACTGTTGTGGGGGTTCCGCTAGCGGAACGTGTGTCCTAGAAAGGTTAATAGTATGAACTTTCTGTACAAAAGAAGTAAGATTATCACATATGACCACCAAGCATTTATGGACATCAGATCTGTTACTAACCTCGATTATGACTGCAACTCCATCTCAGCTGTTCCAATGTACATACTGAACCCTATTCTTTGTTCATGGGCTACCAAAACGCAGCAGGTGTAGACGCAGTGAATTGAGGTGAAGATAAAACTAAACGGCGCTCCTTCTGTTCTATTGGCAACTGACCAGTCACTCGAGAATAATTTTAATGAGCTGTTCGAGAGTCTCCTATCGGAGAGACCCATTCCATACATATGTTGTTTGTTATGAACATTCAGGAGGATGTACTTTGCTATAAAATTTACAACAGAAAATTTCAATAAAAAAAAAAAAATGACTGCTTTCATCTTTTGAGCTGTGCATCCCTCAAAGGCGAAGGTGTTGCTAACATTTACAGCCTACTCAAGCACTTTGCAAAGCTAATGTGTATAGGCCTCCTGGGCATTGTGACAACAGTAAGTTTGGTGGAGGAGGAATAATGGTCTGAGGCTGTTGTTCATGGTTCGGGCTAGGCCCTTACGTCCAGTGAAGAGAAACCTTAATGCTACAGCATACAATGACATTCTAGACGATTCTGTGCTTCCAACTTTGTGGCAACAGTTTGGGAAGGCCCTTTCCTGTTTCAGCATGACAATGCCCCTTGCACAAAGCGAGGTCCATACAGAAAATGGTTTTGTCGAGATTGGTGTGGAAGAACTTGACTGCCTGCACAGAGCCCTGACCTCAACCCCATCGAACACCTTTGGGATGAATTGGAATGCCGACTGCGAGCCAGGCCTAATCGCCCATCATCAGTGCCCGACCTCACTAATGCACTTGTGGCTGAATGGAAGCAAGTCCCAGCAGCAATGTTCCAACAATTAGTGAAAGCCTTCCCAGAGAGTGGAGGCTGTTATATCAGCAAAGGGGAGACCGACCAACTCCATTTAATGCCCATGATTTTGGAATGAGATGTTCGACTACTTTTGGTCAAGTAGTGTATGATAAGATGAATTGCCATAATGTACATTTCTTTTGATTTTCCCATGATGTCAAGCAAAGAGGCACTGAGTTTGAAGGTAGGCCTTGAAATACATCCACAGGTACACCTCCAATTGACTCAAATGATGTCAATTAGCCTATCAGAAGCTTCTAATGCCATGACATATTTTCTGGATTTTTCCAAGCTGTTTAAAGGCACAGTCAACCTTAAGTGTATGTAAACTTCTGACCCACTGGAATTGTGATACAGTGAATTATAAGTGAAATAATCTGTCTGTAAAGAATTGTTGGAACAATGACTTGTGTCCTGCACAAAGTAGATGTCCTAACCAACTTGCCAAAACTATAGTTTGTTAACAAGAAATTTGTGGAGTGGTTGAAAAACGAGTTTTAATGACTCCAACCTAAGTATATGTAAACTTCCAACTTCAACTGTACATACTGTCTTCTGGACATAGCTCATCCTATCTATCTACTGTTATACATACCTTTTCCTACTTATATACTGTCCATACTGTCTATACACACCACATATTTATATTCCGGACTCCGACATTCGTCATTCTTTTTCTTTTATTTCATCTTTTGAAATTAGTTGTGTTAGTATTGTACTGTTAGACATTTACTGCACTGCTGGTGCTAGAAACACAAGCATTTCGCTGCGCCTGTTTTAACATATGCTAATCTCTGTGTACGTGATTTGAAATGACATAAATAATATTGCACTGTACTGTATATATTTAGACTGTATTTTCAGTGTTTTGAACTACATTTCAAGCAAGATCTGTCTTCCTGCCTGATTTCCCTGAGGAGATCCAATTAGCTTGTTTTCTCCCCACTTTGATCACTTGAGCTGAGATGTAGCAACATGAAGTCATTCCCAACTGATGAGTTATCTTATTTGTCTCTAAGCGCAAAAACACCAGAAGAGTCTCTGGGTTGTCATTGTATAACTAGACCCATGATAATTCCACACATATATGTCCAAAATGATTGGCACCCTTGATAAAGATGAGCAAAAAATTATGTAGAAAATAAATAATACAAATACTGAACTATATTGTATGCAAAAGAAATTGGGGAAATTATATTATTTTATACTAACACAATTGCTCAGAGAGAACTATTTGATCACTGATTTAATATCTAGTTTTACAATGAGTCATTCTGAACATGAGATGTCTTCCTGCCAACTCTAAAATTCTTCTGCTTTTTTGCATGAACATCACACAAACTTAATCAGGGGAAGCAGCAGATGAGTAAATGTATTGGAGCTGGTGTAGACATAGATACAGGCAAAGTAACAAGCACAGTGGTAAACTTGGCTTCGCTGGCTCTGAGCCCACCTAGTAAACAGAATCAGGAAAAGAACATCTGTCTCTCAGACCTCAGTGCTCGGTGTAGACTGTAGAGGGTAGAGAGAACCCCCTCTAAAGTAAATCTATAGTCTCACTCCAAGGCTGCCATGTGCTCCAAGAGCAAGTCACATCCATAATGCAGACAGAGTAAAGGAAAGGAGCCATGCCTAAAATAAGCAGAGCCTTCTTGATGGCAGTGCTTCCTGATCTGAGGTGGCCGGGGAGGGGAGCCACACTACTGCTTCTACTTCTGGCCGACTGTGGCTCCATTTGGCATGGCCGCCACTCACTGTTGAGGCGGTGATAATTGTAGATTGCCAAAATCATTGATTAGGAGGGCCTCTAAATGGCATCTACAGCTTGAAGGATGAAGGACTCTAAAATTCTTCTGCTTTTTTGCATGAGCATCACACAAACTTAATCAGGGTAAGCAGCAGATGAGTAAATGTATTGGAGCTGGTCTAGACATAGATACAGGCAAAGTAACAAGCACAGTGGTAAACTTGGCTTCGCTGGCTCCGAGCCCACCTAGTAAACAGAATCAGGAAAAGAACATCTGTCTCTCAGACCTCAGTGCTCGGTGTAGACTGTAGAGGGTAGAGAGAACCCCCTCTAAAGTAAATCTATAGTCTCACTCCAAGGCTGCCATGTGCTCCAAGACCAAGTCACATCCATAATGCAGACAGGGTAGAGGAAAGGAGCCATGCCTAAAATAAGCAGAGCCTTCTTGATGGCAGTGCTTCCTGATCTGAGGTGGCCGGGGAGGGGAGCCACACTACTGCTTCTTCTTCTGGCCGACTGTGGCTCCATTTGGCATGGCCGCCACTCACTGTTGAGGCGGTGATAATTGTAGATTGCCAAAATCATTGACCAGGAGGGCCTCTAAATGGCATCTACAGCTTGAAGGATGAATGGTTAAGGGTAAGCAAGCCTGATTGATACCACACACACAGCTCTGCAATAACATGGACAATCTGCTCCAAGATGGCCGCAAGGCAAAGTGCACACGAGCAGTAATCCAGTCCCATGTGATGATCAAGCTCCCAGGAGTATCGTTTTCCTTACACAGTGTTGAATACTGGGACTCAGGTGTTGTGAGTAAAGCAAAAACAACCATTTTTTTWAACTTTCTTTCAGCATGAAATTGTTTTGTCAGTGGGAGGAGAGAAAGGGAACTTTACCCCAAAGAAGTCCCCAGCGAAGTGTTTTGACTGTGAGCTTAATAAACCATGAAGAAATCATTAATAAGTCATGCTCTGCTGTGTTGACAAATAATGAAGAGTGCATCAGCTGGGGCCACAGAGTAAATTAAATCACACACTCAGCCAAAAGTAATGTAACAGCCAAGGCAACAGCTATTCCCACGAAGCAGCCCTTTCTGTGCATGCTGTGTGCTGTGATGCATCACTAGTTAAGAAACCCAGCAGAAAATGAAAGCTCAGGTGGGTTAGAAGTGTAGAAGTGCGGACGGCTCTATTTCAGTTGTTATTGTGATGGCTGGAAGGTGAACATAGTTTCTCTGAGGCACAGCACCACAGTGACCTGTCAATGCTCAACAGAGAGACATAACTCTTCAGCTTTCACATGAGAGGTTGTTGATAGGAACCGATGACATCAAAATGAATACTTTTCCCGGTAAGATGGGATACAAGAGACATTGACATCAATGTGGAGGGCCCTGAGATCTATGGATTGTTATTGTCCATTGCTACATCCTGTGTAATAAGATCCTGTCAGTTGCTCCCTCCCAAGTCCCAATGCTAAGCTATGAACCTTGGAAATAATATTGAGTGGATTTGACTTCATAAAACATGGCCACTTTAATATATTTTTTAATAGGATTCTGCGGTTTTTACGGAGGCTCATCTAACCATGGCCACTGTTACCATGGTTTATTTACAGCGGGGTATAAACATGCATTCCAATGATTACAGAGCTCATATAAACTCTGCCTCATAACCCGACTGTTGATAGTCATCTATTTTCTTTGAGTGGCAGATACAGTACAATAATATCATGTCTAAACTTCTCATGGCTTTATCATGTCTAGACAGAACTGTGTAATGCATATCGCATCGCAATGGGTTTATTTACAACTTTTTCCCCTTGCATTGGGCTCATAGTGCAGAAATGTTTAACAGGGTATATTATACATATAGTATGTAGATGTAGAGTTTTACCTTGGTGTCACGCCCTGACCTTAGTTCCTTTGTTATGTCTCTATTTTGGTTTGGTCAGGGCGTGAGTTGGGGTGGGCATTCTATGTTTTTGTTCTATGTTTTATATTTCTATGTGTTGGCCGAGTGTGGTTCTCAATCAGAGGCAGCTGTCTATCGTTGTCTCTGATTGAGAACCATACTTAGGTAGCCTCATCCCACCTGTGTTTTGTGGGTAGTTGTTTTCTGTTGTGTGTCTGCACCAGCCAGAACTGTTTCGGTCGTTCTCTTTGTTATTTTTGTTATTTCAGTGTTCATTAAATAATTTTGGACACGTACCACGCTGCACCTTGGTCCTCTCCTTCCAACAGCAGTTACACTTGGCCATGGCTTCCTAGCCACAGCTCTGGAAATGTGTTTGACCCCACACAGCGTGGCCTGCATCAATCTTCCCCAACGTATGACACTTCCCTCCTCACTGACCACGCACGCAACAGCCGGCCATTATATTCATGGCTTGTTATCAATAATCTCTTGTTCGTGAAATTGTGTTAAAAGGACACTACCGATCCCACAAATCACAGAGCAGCAAATCCAATTAGACACAGAACCACGTCTAGTGGATTTAATTCTGCTGAACCAATACTATGATGCAGCGTTTTACTGATAAGAACAGCATACCTTGGAAATAAATCAATCTATTTGCACAAATGAGTAGCACTGCTTATGCACTACTTGGGACATATTTGAATTGAATAAATACACCTAATATCTGTCAAATGACAAGCATGAGGGATAATTGAGACACAGTTCTATTCGCTCGCAGACTCGCAGTCATGGAACTATTCAGACCAAAAGCAAATATGTATCTTCACTCTAGTAAAAGTGTTCATAGTTGAGTCTGAGTTCTGGGGTGATAGCTTTCCCTGCTCCTTGGGCTGAATCAGCAACATGGACAGCAACCCTGCAGACTCCTTCACTCAGCCCTGCTCTGCTCTCATCTATAGATCCTGTACTACGAAGCCCTGGGGCTGAGGATACTGTAGCCTGCCCTACATAGTCTAGGAGGGAGGTCTGTCCCATAGAAATATCATCTCATTATAGTTCTGTGGTCTGGCTATGCCACTGGTTGCATTGGTAATGGTTCCAACACATTAGCTGTCGATGTCTAACACTTGAATGTAAATATATTTATTCAATACTATTTAAAGGAACACCCCAGAGGAAGTTGACACCACTATTTAGACCTAATTTCCTGTTCTAGAGAGAAAATGCATGTTTAGGTTTCACCTCTAAAGAATATTAGAGGTATATTATATTCACAATTTGGGTGTTGGAATTTCCACGTGGAGTTGACAAACATCAACAAATAAGGCACTGACAGCTGTCAGTGTAGCTAGCTAGCATGCTAACATTATCTAGCTAGCTATCTTGCTAACCTTATCTAGCTAGCTAATGTTATCTGTTAATGCTGTTTTTTTTTAACTACACCGTATTCAAAAGATTAGCCAGCTGGCTCAACGGCTGGTTCTGGAGCTGGATTAGTCATACATATTGATTTAGAGGAAACCACTGGCCTATCTTTGACTTTGCCATCTATTGTTATCTCCAAAGTTTTTGCATCTTCCATAAATTGCGCCTGCAAATCTGCCATAGAAATAGATAGAAAGAATAAGATGAAGCTCCGCTAATATGGATAACTTTGAAAGATAGCTGATATTAGTTTTTCTGCATTATAATGGACACGGGGCAATCTTTGGTAGGTAGGCTGCTGGCAGGCTTTGACCGCAGTACAGCAAAGCCTAGTAAGCCCGTGCTCATGGTTCTCACACGGGAAGTGAAATGATAGGCTACAATGAATTCGCTCATGATCATGCACACCACGGGTTTGCTAAATGCTGTCATATCACACAATTATACCATATATAAAATGGTTAAATATACAGTACCAGTCAAAGGTTTGGACACATCTACTCACTCTTATTTTACTATTTTCTACATTGTAGAAGAGTGTGCAAAGCTGTCATCAAGGCAAAGGGTGGCTATTTGAAGAATCTCAAAAAATATTTAGATTTGTTTAACACTTTTTTTGTTACTACATGATTCCATAAATGTGATTTCTTGGTTTTGATGTCTTCACTATTATTCTACAATGTAGGAAAATAGTACAAATAAAGAAAAACCCATGAACGAGTAGGTGTTCTAAAACTTTTGACCGGTAGTGTATATATGTACATCTACTGACCTAGACAGTAGCTGGAGCTCCAGAATGGATGACCTCGCTCGCTGCAACCCCCCAGTCCATCTACCCCCGGTCCGTGTCCATACCCCCCTCCCTTACACCTACCCTCCATCCTCCTCATCTCCATTGTGCCTTGCGATGCAGAGGCTGCACCTAATCTTGGAAGACGCTCAGCTGTCCGCTGATAATGGAAGTGGCTGTCGGAGATGGAGAGCACCTATGACCTGCAAATGTATTTGTTGACTCTGAGGTCATCAGCTCCGGTGCTCAACGCAAACTGTTATTCTCAAGGCCTTTTTTTCTGCTGCCTCAGCTTTTACCCCCCACCACCTACCACATCATCCAAAACGCAGAGAGAAACATGGAAGAATGAATAATACATCCCAGTTCATGCATGTATTGTGTTCATATGAACTCAACACTGCATGTGTAGGTAGCAGAGTCTAAGTAGTGAAGCAATTGAAAGAACCTAAAGCTTGAACAGTGGACTTTTCTTCTACTGTAGTTACATTATTGTGTTCGTTACAGTGTTTTGGTACATTAGCATTAGGTCAGATTTCTGCATATAATATCATTAGTACAGCAGATTTAAAAGAAAACCCAGCAAATGTGATGTTATATAAAAACACAATTGTATGCTGCTGAAAGTGCCAAACTGGATGGCTGATGCAGTGTTGTGGAGTAAACAGAGAAACAGAAAGTCAACAGAACTGCTTTGAAGACTAAAAGACCATCAACACTTACAATTGAGACCTCTGAGATATTACACAGCCCAGGAAAACGCCATTTGAGAGAGAGAGAGAGAGAGAGAGAGAGAGAGAGAGAGAGAGAGCGAGAGAGAGAGAGAGAGAGAGAGAGAGACTGGATACAACCATGGAACACATGCTTACAATGTGTAAACACAGAGATGTCAAAACAAAAATGACAAAAAACTGAATTATTTTCAGGGGCTGTAATGTTTGTATAACCTCCTAGGTCACGTAAGCAACAGTAAGCTTAAGAAGCTGTTATGCAGCAGGCAAGGCTGCAGCTCTGAGAGGATAAAAACCTGTAGGTTACATCCCGGAGGATGTACTGTACCTTGACTTGTGCCAAGCCCCACTTGCACCTCATTCTATACGTGACAAAAAATGCAATGATGGATTGTGTGTGCATCTGAGAGAGCAGAGGAGTGCAAGAGGTGCACTGGAACAGTTTCAGCAAATGTTACACACTAATATTCCCAAATTGAATACTGCATTTGAGTGTGGTTATTTCAAATTCATTAGGAGACACAAAAAAAATACAAAAAATAAAGCTAGCCATGAAACAACCCTGCACATTAATACTTGAGCACATGCTTCAAAAGGTAGAGGGAAGGGGAGTATTTGTAACTGTGGGATCTGACACTGAAAAGCATTAGGTGAGTCTCCTTGTTTTTATTTAACATTTTTATTTAACCTTTATTTAACTGGCAAAGGCAAGGGCACTGCACTCTCAGGCCTGGAGAGGGTTCAGACACAAAACTTTACATTTGGCCGAGTGAGAACATGAGTTTCTAAGCAAAAGTGACAGATTTTGCTTTCAGGATGATTTTAATATTTCAAAAAGCCAACAGTGTCAGAGTACTTTAAGTCAAAGTCCCTGATAGTTCTGCTTGAGGGTAATGATCTTATGATAGTAATATTGTTTGCTGTAGCAAGGCATTTCCATCAAAAATTACCCTTGAGCACCAACATGGGAATTCATAGGAGCATATCAAATTGGGTGTCAAATGGAAGATACAGTAAGAGTCCATATTTTGGGGAAATTAAGGCATACAGTATATACATTTTTCAACCATTTTCCATCTTAAAAATTAGGCATACGTAAAGGCTTTGGTTTCTGGATAAACAGATAGAAAAGGGGTCTTAGAAAACATCTACCAGAAAAAGCCTTAAAAGGTATCAGAAATACACTGAGTGTACAAAACATTAGGAACATCTGCTCTTTCCATGGCATAGACTAACCAGGTGAATGCAGGTGAAAGCTATGATCCCTTATTGATGTCACTTGTTTAATCCACTTCAATCAGTGTAGATGAAGGGGAGGATTTTTAAGCCTTGAGACAATTGAGACCTGGATTGTGTATGTGTGCCATTTTGAATGGGCAACATAAAATATTGAAGTGCCTTTGAACTGGGTATGGTAGTAGGTGCCAGGCGCACCGGTTTATGTCAAGAACAGCAACGGTGCTGAGTTTTTCACGCTCAACAGTTTCCTGTGTGTATCAAGAATGGTCCACCACCCAAAGGACATCCAGTCTACTCGACACAACTGTGAGAAGCATTGGAGTCAACATAGGCCAGCATCCCTGTGGAACGCTTTCATCACCTTGTAGAAGGGATTCTTAATGTTTTGTACACTCAGTGTACATCAACACACAATAATGTTGATGTAAAAACCCCTGCCAACTAATATCAACACATATTTCGTTTTGGATAAATTATTTACCTTCTGTAAGTTTAAGAAACATAAACTTTTGCCTTGTAATTCCATTACCAAAAACCCACATATCTTTAAGATATTTTCTAATTTCTGTCCCTCATGAGGGGGGAGGATAATAAAAGTTCACAGAAGTAACAAGTAATTAGTGCTGAGGAGCGGTTATTTTTCGTTCTTTAAACAAAAGGCACTGAATTGGTGGAACGACCCACTACCTTCTATAAAAACGTCACTAAAATCTAGGATACTTGTTTAGTCTATGTTAAACCATTATGCTCCATACCATAGTTAGAACATAGTTGTTCTAACATAGTTAATCAGATGCCAGTAAGGGTTCGAGTTAAGATGATCTAGCAGCTCTTCCTTCACCTGTCGGCCTTAAGAAAGAGCCTGCAGTTTATTGCATTAACCTAATGTTGAATATCTTATTCAAATACATGCAACAGATTGCATTGTCTATTCAAAACAGTGTCCTCAACAGCATCATTCTCTTATTATTCTCTTATTATTATTGGTGGTAGATTAGCACTGGAGTCAGGTCCGTCAAACTAAAGGACAATGCTGATGTTCTGACTGACTATTTTAGGGCTATGACGTGGGCGAGCACTGGGTGTCACTCAGCCTATGTGCCCTACTCCATGGGCTAATTGATGACTAAAGGAATGCTGTAGCCTCCTAGCTCTGCTATGTGAGACCAATTGAATATTAATGGGATTTTGCTGTTTTGACAGCAGAAACTTTCCAGTTTCACAGCCTTTATGGCCTCTGACATGTCTCTTATTAACGCCCCTCGGGCTGCAACAGGGTGACCTGAATACGCAATCAGACACAAGACTGTCCTGAGAATATAATAAAGTTATGAGGAGAGGAGTCTGCCCTCTCAGAGATTCAGGGAGTAAACTGGCTATGAAATGAACACATTTTAGAGGAGCTGGTAGACTGATATTCTGAAACCATGTAAACTAGATCCTCGTGTTTGTTATGCTGCCTGCAAGAAAAACACAAATCATTAAAACGTAATCGTTGATCCACATAAGCACTGGAGATCCAACATGAAGGTTTTGTCATGGTTTAAGTGATCAACGTTCTTATGCATTAGGAAAACATGTTCACATGAATCTAAGCAGTCCTGGGTCAACTTCTTTCTCAGAACATAGTTTAAATGGGCAGCAGGGAGTTCTAACTGGTTTCCTATGAGAAGTAAGACGTGCCCAGGAGACATCCAGACCATTTCTACCTAAAACATTCCTTGGTTGGTTCTCTTGAATTATTCAGCTTGCTATTAGATGAAAGTCACGCAAACTCCAGCTCCCCCCCAGTTCCTCTGCTTATAACACACCCAGACAGGGTGGCCAGCACTGACAAGAATATCCCATAGCCCTTTTCCTCTTCCTCCTCTTCCTCCTCCTCTCTATAAATATACAGCAAGTCAGTAGAATTCAACATAGAACTTTAAGACTCTTTACATTCCATGTGGCCTACATGAAGTCAAAAGATGTCTCGAGTGATGACGGGCTGAACAGAAGCACTTTGCCTTGTGGTTACACAACTCTGTCCTACACAGCCTCGTTACATTCAATTATTCATGTATATAAACCCTTAGCCTGACCGGAGGCCCTCGGCATTACATCTACAACTGTGACTGCACATTCCCAACACAACCTACAGTACAGTCAACTTGGGGAAAATACCACACCGTATGAATTAAATAAGGATGTGCTCCCCTATTAATTCCAATAAATTATTATCCTGTCAGTTTCACACCAGTATTTTATTTCACTAGTTTCCCCGAATCATTAATCTCTTTTAGTGAGAGACACCAATAAAAAATGAGAACTATAAACTTACACAGCCTTAGATCTGCTCTGCTCCATATTTCTTCTCGACTGGTATCAGTGTGAAGGCTATCTGGGTAATTGTGTTTTGCCTGCTGTTCTTCTTTTCTAAGTGCATCTGCTTAGACCTCAATTACAAGGGGCCATTTCTATAAGAAAGGGAGGTAATTGAATACGGTGTGGGTCATCCCATTTATTAGTATGACTCATCATTAACACTCTGGCAACAGCGATCGATACAACGTAAGTGAAAAAAGGACTTGAAAACAAGGCTCAAACAGCAACGAACCGCTCCATCAGATAAATGCCGCCCATAACTCAAAGTGGGTAGACTAGAGAGAGAGAGAGAGAGAGAGAGAGAGAGAGAGATTTTTCTCTGTCCGAGGGCCGGTTAGATTACTCCTCATCAGCATCACTCTCCAGTGGCTCAGCCAGATCTGAATGACATCAAGCATTCCAGACTCCATGTCCCTGTCTCTCCATTCATCTCTGTATGTTTCAGGTTCACCTCTCCTGGCCGCCAGTAGCAGTATCTCCAAGATGGCAGATTCCTAGATGTTTCAGTCTGTGGATGCAAACTCAGGGTTGAGGGTTAAATCAGAGGAGACTGTCTGTGTACAGAATTTGTATCTCAATACTATTTGACTTGAATCAAGTTGTCAACCCATCCATTTTCATTTGCCTGGATCCATCTAAGAGGCTTGTCTAACTGTCCTATCTCAGGCAATTTCCTGTTGAAAAGTGGAAATATTAAACTCAACATACTCCAGGGCTTGGAACCGATGCCGCTGTATGACTGCCTCTGAAAGACTCTTGCCTCGACACAAAATTGTCAAAGCCGATCTTTTTGCAAGAGATAGCCTCAGCAATCCTAGCTAAGCTGAAAGAACTCAGTGGAGAAACTAGGTCCACGGTACACACTATGCTCGCTCTGCCAACACTGCTAAGTATTCATGCTTATTGTTTCTGTCCCTGGACGCTGAAAACTTTGAATCTTTAAATGGTACAGGGCAGTAAAATGTGTAGCACTCCATCCACAAGCCCTACAGGGGATGCATAGCTCTCCCAAAGACACGGGGTTGCCATGGCAACTCTGAGAGCACCTCCCTATAAAACGTGTAATTGACAGCGGTGAATAGCAGCTCAAAATGAATCACGCTTCTCTGTCACTTTGTGTTGCATTCCACTGTCAGACAGATCAAACCTGTATCCCCGTAACTCTGTGCCCCTGTGTGGCCCAAGTTAGGAGAGTACTCTATCACTACATAAAACAACTGACAGACTTGTCTAGACGTCCTAAAAACTATCAAATCATCTTCGCCAAGAATGGGATGTTGTTTCACTAGCATGAATCACCAAAAATAATCTCAAGTCTATATACTGTAATAAACACTAAACCAGACATATGACTTGCTGGTATTGTTTGTGATGCCACTTGTAAGGTAACATTACAGAATACATTAGTTCTCATATCTTGTTCTCAGCAGAGTGAATTGAAGAAGAGACATTAGGTCCCTTCTCTCTCTCTCTGTCCTTTTTCCCCTCATTCCTGGCAGCCATGAACCTGACTCTCATTTAGTTATGTCTACCATTAGTCAACCAAGCTTCAACAGTGTATATTATTTACGGTCAAGACTTCAGCGGCGACACACTAATGCAAAAAAAAACAAGAAAACGCTGAACCCTGACGCAACTCGACACGCCACAGTGGAGAAAAAACCCCACCACAACCTCTGTCTGTCTCTGTGAAGTAATGAGTGAGTGCTCTGCAGTCAGACAACAAACAAATACTGCTCTCATCATTTTTGTCAACAGAGAGGTCAGGCTGGAGAATGATACCCTGGACACAGCCGGAGAGGAAGGCAGATCAGATAAAACTTGATGTTTATCAATTGATTCACAAGCGTGAGACTTTATGAAGCTTTGAAGGGGGAAGGGGAGATTGTAATATCTTCCCCAGAATCTTTTTTGTGTTGCCAGATCTATGCCAGAATTAAACATTCATTTAAAACTACATCTTATAAGAGACACATTATGTATAACATTTGAACGATCTTGAATGATCTGATCTTGTGTTTGTATTCAGCCAGTGGCCAATATGGTCAGTCAACAGTCAATCACTTGTGTCATATGATTGAAAGCTGTGGAAAGAGCTTGACAGAGATACACAAGGGATGACTGACATGCATAGAGGAGATTATGCCTGTTATTAGGAATGTTGACCTTCTCTCTGCAGCTATCTGCATTGGGTCTTCCATGGGACTGAACATACAGTGCAGAACAGTACACACATTCCTCCACTAGATACTACCTCAATAAGCCTGACTAACCGGTGTCTGTATATACTACTACTAAATACTGCTACTCTTATTTTCAAATATCTTTTTACTGTTG
This sequence comes from Salvelinus sp. IW2-2015, assembly GCF_002910315.2. Classification (NCBI taxonomy): domain Eukaryota; kingdom Metazoa; phylum Chordata; class Actinopteri; order Salmoniformes; family Salmonidae; genus Salvelinus; species Salvelinus sp. IW2-2015. Next base: position 8,827,023 of record NC_036868.1, on the reverse strand, counting down.
TTTTACTTCTTTACTTACCTACACACACACACACACACACATACCTTTTTCGCACTATTGGTTAGAGCCTGTAAGTAAGCATTTCACTGTAAGGTCTACACCTGTTGTATTCGGCGCACGTGACAAATAAACTTTGATTTGATTTGACCATGCAATCTCAATAGACAAACATTGGCAGTAGAATGGCCTTACTGAAAAGCTCAGTGACTCGTGAATACAGTATATCGTGAATCGCCCATAACTTTGAAAAGATCGAGATATGATTTTTAGGCCATATCTCCAAGCCTTAGTGTGTATGTGTGTGATGCACATGTGCACGTACGTGTATGTGGAGGTCCCTGATCTCCCATCTGATCTAGAATGGGCTACCCATTCTGTTCCCTTTGCCTGAGATGAAAAGGTGGATTGGACTAAGATATGTGACAGAAGACAAGCCGAGCTCTTCCTTTTAAACATACAGACATTTCAAATGTCTAGAATGTCCTATGGATGAACAGATACTTGTCCCCCCAGATGGAGGAATCGAGGTCGGGTGAAGTTGCCCCTAGATGCTGATCTTGGGTTCGTTTCGCATTTTTCCCACTAATGGTTCATGTTGGGGGAGGGGAAGTGGATCCGTTAATTATTATTATTTTTATTTATTATTTAATTAAATTAATCCTAGATCTGTCCCTATGGGAAACGCCCCTATGAAGGTCACAACTAACAGTTTCTAAATGAGAAAAGGCTAAATTGATTCCAATATTGGTCCAAACTCAAATGCCCACCTCTTTATATAAATGGAGTAATAATATACCTACTCATGTTATTATCTGTGTCAGTTACTAACACAACTATTATGTGTTTTGACTTGACACAAAAAAGACTATGTACTAATACAATGCCGACATTCACCAATGCTTGCACATATACGTACACTACATATGCTTTAAAACCTTATTTATAGATTTTCACATATATAAAAAAACAGTGCAACCCCAACCCCTCATTCTCCCACCCCCTCCCTCCCTCCCTCCCTCCCATCCATCCACTTTGCAGACTTCCATTGAAAGAGGACAAGGCGGCAAGCTGGCAGTGAGCTAGCAGCGAGGTAGCATTCTGGTCTAGAGGAAGTACCCCAAAAATGGCAGTGACCGGGTTGGGTCTAACAGTTGTATTACACATATGTGAGAATGCCTCTGGGGTCCCAGAGGCCACTCAAAGATTGGCATGACCAAAACATGTGCCCCACAGTCGCTGGACTCTGGTGGCATCTCAAACACTTGGGGTCAACATTTGGGTATATTTTTTCCAATCTGTCATTTGAGTAATGGAGACGGTGCAAAACCTTAAACTGAATAAATGTCACGCCCTGACCATAGTAAGCTGTTTTTCTCTGTGTTGGTTGGGGCGTGATAGTGACGCGGGTGGGTCATCTAGGTGTTTGTAATGTCTATCTTGGCCTGATATGGTTCCCAATCAGAGACAGCTGTTTATCGTTTTCTCTGATTGGGGATCATATTTAGGTAGCCATTTTCCCCATTGTTAGTTGTGGGATCTTGTATACAGTAAGTTGCCTTTGTGCACTCCAGTAGCGTCACGTTTCGTTTGTACTTTTGTTGTTTTGTTTAGTGAGTTTCTCTTTATTAAAAGTATGTGGAACTCTATGCACGCTGCGCCTTGGTCTCATCATTACAACTATCGTGACAGAAGATCCCATCAACAAAGGACCAAGCKYCGTGCCCAGGAGGAGGAAGTATCCTAGACTTGGGAAGAGATCCTGGATGGGAAGGTTCCCGGACTTGGGAGGAAATCCTGGCAGGACAGGATCGCCTTCCTTGGCGGGAGTGGCCTAGGAGCATGAGAGGACAGCAACGACGTCGGGGAGGTAGGCCACAGAAACCCCAAGAAATCTTTTGAGGGGGGCACATGGAGCAGTCGGCGAAGTTGAGGGGTGAGTCAGAGACTGTCGGGGAGTTATTGGACAGATTAGAGGAGAGTGAACGGAGGGGTGAGTTAGAGACCTTCGAGGAGTTGTTGATCAAATTGGAGGAGAGTGAAGAGAGAGAGCTGTTGGTTTGGCGTAGTATGCACGGCATTCGCCCTGAGGAGCGTGTTAGCTGTCTGATGCCACCTGTGCCAGTTCCTCGTACTCGTCCTGAAACGTGTGTTAAAGTTCCGGAACAATTGATGCCGGCTATACACACCAGGTCTCCAGTGTACCTTCTCAACCCAGTACCTCCTGTGCCAACTCCTCGCACTCTCCCTCAAGTGAGCTTTTCCAGTCAGGTGTGTCCTGTTCCTGCTCCTCACACTCTCCCTCAAGTGCGTGTCCCCAGTCAGGTCCGTCCTGTTCCTCTTCCCCGCACTCGCCCTGAGGTGCGTGTCATCAGCCCGGTGCCACCTGTACCGGTCACTCACTATTCCTAATGGAAGCACTGCTACAGGTGCGCTATCATGGCTTAGCCTACAACAGAGACTGGGTGGGGGACGATAAGTAATGAACAGCGAGAGCTTGCAACAGGGACGATGAGGAACACGGGAGGGAGCGAGGCCGTAGGCATCACTCACTCACAGAAGAAGTCGTCGTCATTATTTATGCATTCCAAATTCATTTACACACAGCACAGAGCACTGGTAGTAAATATGGATCCATGCTAGGGGTAATTCCCTGCGTTTTCCTTCAACGGCTTTAAAACCACAAGCACCACAGAGGGAGAGCTATCACTTTCATTGTTCATCCAAACACAAACGAAAAAAGATACAATTCCTGATATACCCTGAGACTGATTCGAAAACCTGTAGCAAAAGCTACTCAACATATCACCAATACTATGGCATGCATTTTTGTATTTCTAATTAAACCATGCTTATTTCATGTGAAATAAAAATGTGTGTTTGAAAGAGAAGCTCAATTGGAAAAAAGAAAATGAGAATCAGAAGTACAAACTCTAATGTAAGGATTCCAACGGTAAACCCTTGAGAATGGCGTCTAAATTGTTTCAGATGAATCCTGAGAATGAAACCCATATGCCTAATGGATGTGGATTGTGATATTGTTTTCAAAGGTGCTAGTACGCGCCGCTGTCCTTCAGATGCTACACAGCCAGACCTCCACAAATAATTACTGGGAGGTATAATAGAGCACACTTGATCAGACCCAAGAGGAACAGAATGCAAGGGAAGAGCAGATCGGTCTGTGAATAATGATCACAGTCACCTTAGCTATAACTCACCAGCCACAGGTAGATGACTTAGATAGTGGAGGAGGACTGACACATGTGTACATGATATGCAGCAGCTTTTAACACCTTTGCCCATCTCTTCTCTTTCTCTAATTGCATTCATTGCAAGCAAGCAATTCATCTCAGTTGTTGTTCTGCAAACACCATGGATTATTATGGATCAGGAATGATGACACTGATTCATAAGGGCATGATTACACTGTGTATGTTTTTAATGGTTTATCTTGTATACTAAATACATTCAATTAGTGCTTCTGCCCCCAAACGTGAATAAAATGTAACATAACTAACTTGGGTTTTGAGAGATGGAGAAAATGTATTCACCATAAAGGACACTGTAAACTCTGAGTGACAGGGTTCTCTCTCTCTCTCTCTCTCTCTCTCTCTCTCTCTCTCTCTCTCTCTCTCTCTCTCTCTCTCTCTCTCTTCTCTCTACTCCTCTGCTCTCGCCTTTCTCTCTCCTCTCTCTCTCTCTCTTCCTCTCTCTCCTCTCCTCTCTCTCTCTCTCTCTCTCTCTCTCTCTCTCTCTCTCCTCCTCTCTCTCTTCTTCTCTCTCTCTCTCTCTCCTTCTCCTCCTCTCTCTTTCTTTCTTTCTTTTTCCTGGGAGTTTTACAGTGCTTGGCAAGCTCTCCAGCCAGGCCTGTTGTTTCATCAGCCAGTAGCAGGACACCTCATTTTTTACCTCCAGAAGGTCAACGGAGACTGGCCTGTATTCAACTTTCAGCTTCCTGCCTGGGAACCCTGCTGCAGCCCTACCCAGCGGGAATCATTAAGATGAATACAACAATATGGTGCCCTGGATGCCTCCCACTGTTTGCCATTATGGCATTTATTATCTCAAATTAGGCTTTCGACAATGCAGCAGCCATTAGTTCATCCCTGTGGTGTACTGTTGCCTATGTGGGGGTGGAAGGTGAGTGGAGAGGGGAAAGACAGACTCCTTTCATGAGATCCCATCCTTTACTTACAGTTTCTGCTGAGAAGGAGAAGGATATCAAGCTCTCTAGTGAAGTCTACTGGTGCCCATGTTTAATTTTAATTGTATTTATTTCACCTTTATTTAACCAGGTAGGACAGTTGAGAACAAGTTCTCATTTACAACTGCGACCTGGCCAAGATAAAGCAAAGCAGTATGACAAAAACAACAACACAGAGTTACACATGAACAAACGTACAGTCAGTAACACAAAATAAAAAAAATATAAAAAACTATGTACAGTGTGTGCAAATATAGAAGATTAGGGAGGTAAGGCAATAAATAGGCAGAGGCAAAAAGAGGCAAAAATAATTACAATTTAGCATTAATACTGGAGTGATAGATGTGCAGATGTGAATGTGCAAGTAGAGATACTGGGTTGCAAGAGGGTAAGTAATAATATGGGGATGAGGTAGTCGGGTGTGCTATTTACAGTTTGGCTGTGTACAGGTACAGTGATGGGTAAGTGCTGAGACAGCTGATGCTTAGTTAGAGAGGGAGATATAAAACTCCAGCTTCAGTGATTTTTGCATTTCGTTCCAGTCATTGGCAGCAGAGAACTTGAAGGAAAGGCGGCCAAAGGAAGTGTTGGCTTTGGGGATGACCAGTGCAATATACCTGCTGGAGTGTGTGCTATGGGTGGGTGTTGCTATGGTGACCAGTGAGCTGAGATAAGGCGGTGCTTTACCTAGCAAAGACTTATAGATGACCTGGAGCCAGTGGGTTTGGCGACGGATATGCAGTGAGGGCCAGCCAACGAGAGCATACAGATCGCAGTGGTGGGTAGTATATGGGGCTGTGGTGATAAAACAGATGGCATTGTGATAGACTACATCCAGTTTGCTGAGTAGAGTGTTGGGGGCTAATTGGTAAATGACATCGCCAAAGTCAAGGATCGGTAGGATAGTCAGTTTTATGAGGGTATGTTTGGCGGCATGAGCGAAGGAGGCTTTGTTGCGAAATAGGAAGCAGATTCTAGATTTAATTTTGGATTGGAGATGCTTAATGTGAGTCTGGAAGGAGAGTTTACAGTCTAACCAGACACCTAGGTATTTGTAGTTGTCCACATATTCTAAGTCAGAACCATCCAGAGTAGTGATGCTAGTCGGGCGAGAGGGTGCGGGCAGCAATCGGGTGAAGAGCATGCACTTAGTTTTACTAGCATTCAAAAGGAGTTGGAGGCCACGGAAAGTGTTGTATGGCGTTGAAGCTCGTTTGGAGGTTTGTTAGCACAGTGTCCAAAGAAGAGCCAGATGTATACAGAATCGTGTCATCTGCGTAGAGGTGGATCAGAGAATCACCAGCAGCAAGAGCGACATCATTGATATATACAGAGAAAAGAGGCGGCCCGAGAATTTAACCCTGTGGCACCCCCATATAGACTGCCACAGGTCCGGACAACAGGTCCTCCGATTTGACACAATTAACTATATCTGAGAAATAGTTGGTGAACCAGGCGAGGCAGCCATTTGAGAAGCCAAGGCTACTGAGTCTGCCAATAAGAATGCGGTGATTGACAGAGTCGAAAGCCTTGGCCAGGTCGATGAAGACGGCTACACAGTACTGTATTTTATCGATGGCGGTTATGATATTGTTTAGGATCATGAGCGTGGCTGAGGTGCACCCATGTTCAAGACTGCGCTGGAGAACACAGAGGCAGGTGGCTTAAGGAAGTTATGCCGTTGTCTTTTTACCCATGTTGAACATCCAACAACATGGCACTGCAATGTGTAGATACTAACGTAGTTCATTCTGCCATTGCACATTATTCAGTATTGGTCTGTGTGGTTTATGTCTTTGTTTACACAGACTGTTATAGATGAGGTTGGAGACTTAACTAATTGCAAAATACCTATTATAAAGTAATTGCAGAATAATGATGACAGGCCAATCTACACTGCAAAAAGCATCTGTAGACAGTAATGAAACTAAATCACCACAGAGAAACGAGCGGAAGACACAAAGAGATAAAAACGAACACACAGAACAAAGAGCCTACACATAGGAAATGAAAGAGAGGGGAGGCTGAGAGAGAGAGAGAGAGAGAGAGACACACACACAGAGAGAGAGAGAGTGAGAGAGAGCGAATCTGTTGATGTTATCCATTATTTGGTGGTATTGTTACATATAAAATCAAAATCAAATCCAATTGTATTTGTCACATGCGCTGAATACAACTTGTGTATACTTTACTGTGAAATGCTTGCTTACGATCCCTTCCCAACAATGCAGAGTTTAAAGATAAAAAATAAAATACTAACGCAAGAGGAATAAAATGAATGTCACGTTCCTGACCTGTTTTCTGTTGTTTTTATATGTGTTAGTCGGTCAGGGCGTGAGTGTGGGTGGGCATTCTATGTTATGTGTTTCTATGTTGGTTAATGGGTGACCTGATATGGTTCTCAATTAGAGGCAGGTGGTTTTCATCTCCTCTGATTGAGAACCATATTAAGGTAGGTGGTTTCACATTGTTTGTTGTGGGTGGTTGTCTCCTGTGTCTGTGTCGTTATTGCACCATACGGGACTGTATCGTTCGTTCGTTCGTTCATTTATTTGTAGTCTGTGCTTGTTCGTGCGTTCTTCGTTGTATGTAAGTTCGTAAGTCAAGGTCTGTCTACTTCGTTTGTTGTTTTGTAGTGGGTTAAAGTGTTTCCGTGTTTTTTTCGTCTTTTCTTTAAATAAATATAATGTCAAATTACCACGCTGCGTTTTGGTCATCCGATCCTTCTCGCCTCTCCTCGTCTGATGAGGAGGACAAAGTAGAAGAGCGTTACAGAACCACCCACCAAACCCGGATCAAGCAGCGGGACTACGAACAGTGGTCCACTACACGGGAATTCTGGACATGGGAGGAAGTAATGGAGGGAAAAGGACACTGGGCTCACATTGGGGAATATCGCCGCGCTCGTGAGGAGATGGAGGCAGCGAGAGCCCAAGATCGGAGGTATGAAGGTACGCGGCTAGCACGGAAGCCCGTGAAGAAACCCCAAAAATGTCTTGGGGGGGGCTAAGAGGTAGTGGGCCGAGGGCAGGTAGGAGACCTGCGCCCACTTCCCAGGCTAACCGTGGAGAGCGGGAGTACGAGCAGACACCGTGTTACGCAGTAGAGCGCACTGTGTCTCCTGTACGTGTTCATAGCCCGGTGCGGGTTATTCCACCTCCCCGCACTGGTAGGGCTAGATTGGGCATTGGGAGCCAAGGTGCCATGAAGCCGGCTCAACGCGTCTGGTCTCCAGTGCATCTCCTCGGGACCGGATACCTGGCACCAGCCTTACGCATGGTGTCCCCGGGTTCGCACTACATAGCCCTGAGTGCGGGTTATTCCACCTCCTCGCACTGGGCGGGCGACGGGGGAGCATTCAACCAGGTAAGGTTTGGCAGGCTCGGTGCTCAAGGGAGCCAGTACGCCTGCGACGGTCCGGTATATCCCGGCGGCACCTTCCCGCCCAGCCCAGTAACAAACCAGTGCCTACTGCCACGCACCAGGCTTCAGTGCGTTTCCAGAAGCCCTGTTCCTCCTCACGCACTCTCCCTATGGTGCGTGTCTCTCCAGCCCGGTGCCTCCTGTTTCCGACACCACGCACCAAGCATCTAGGTCGTCTCCCAAGAAGCTTGTATCACATTCGTTCCTTCTCCCCGTACTCGTTTCCATGATGTGCGTTGCCCTCAGCCGTACACCAGTGCCGGTACCACGCACCAGGCCAGTAGTACGCTTTGAGAGTTCAGTGTGGCCCTGTCCCCTGCTCCCCGCACGTAGCCTGAACGGTACGTGTCCTTAGCCCAGTGCCTCCAGTTCCGACACATGCTCCAAGGCTACCAGTGCGCCTCATCCGGCTCGAGCTGCCCGTCTTGCCAAGCGCCATCTGAGCCACCCGTCTGCCAAGCGCCATCTGAGCCATCCGTCTGCCCAGCGCCATCTGAGCCTCCGTCTGCCCAGCGCCATCTGAGCCATCCGTCTACCCAGCGCCATCTGACCATCCGTCTACCACGCGCCATCTGAGCCATCCGTCCTCCCCAGTGCCCATCTGAGCCATCCTCTACCCAGCGCCATCTGAGCCACCTCTGCCCCGAGCCATTAGGCCCGCCCGTTGTCCGAGCCGTCAGAGCCGTTCGTCAGTCAGGAGCCGCTAGAGCCATTCGTCAGTCAGGATCTGCCAGAGCCGCCAACCAGACAGGATCTGCCAGAGCGCCAACCAGACAGGATCTGCCAGAGCTGCCAACCAGACAGGATCTGCAGAGCCGCCAACCAGACAGGATCTGCCAGAGCCGCCAACCAGACAGGATCTGCCAGGCCGCCAGTCAGCCAGGATCTGCCAGAGCCGCCAGGTGAGCCATGAGCAGCCAGAGCCGTCAGCGAGCCATGAGCAGACAGAGCCGTCAGCGAGTCATGAGCAGCCAGAGCCGTCAGCGAGCCATGAGCAGCCAGAGCCGTCAGTGAGCCATGAGCAGCCAGAGCCGTCAGCGAGCCATGAGCAGTCAGAGCCAGCCAGCCAGGAGCTGCCAGCCAGCCAGGATCCGCCCAGAGCAGCCAGCCAGGATCCGCAGAGCCACCAGCCAGAGTCCGCCAGAGCCAGCCAGCCAGGATCCGCCAGAGCCAGCCAGCCAGGATCGCCAGAGCCAGCCAGCCAGGATGCCGCCCCTCAGTCCGGAGCTGCAGTACTTCAGTCGGAGCTGCCCTTATCCGCGTGCTGCCCCTTATCCCGGTGCTGCCCCTTATCCGGTGCTGCCCTTATCCGGTGCTGCCCCTTATCCCGTTGCTGGCCATTATCTCGGTGTTGCCCCTTAAATTAGGTGGGTGGAATAGGAGGGTGGTCATTCGAGGGGGATACGTAAGCTGGGATTGACTATGTGGGGTGGGGACCTCGCCCAGAGCCTGAACCACCACCGTGGTCAGATGCCCACGCAGACCCTCCCCTAGACTTTTGGTGGTGCGTCCGGAGTACGCACCTTGAGGGGGGGGGGTTATGTCACGTTCCTGAACTGTTTTCTGTTGTTTTTATTTGTTAGTCGGTCAGGGCGTGAGTGTGGGTGGGCATTCTATGTTATGTGTTTCTATGTTGGTAATGGTGACCTGATATGGTTCTCAATTAAGAGCAGGTGGTTTTCATCTCCTCTGATTGAGAACCATATTAAGGTAGGTGGTTTCACATTGTTTGTTGTGGGTGGTTGTCTCCTGTGTCTGTGTCGTTATTGCACCATACGGGACTGTATCGTTCGTTCGTTCGTTCATTTATTTGTAGTCTGTGCTTGTTCGTGCGTTCTTCGTTGTATGTAAGTTCGTAAGTCAAGGTCTGTCATACTTCGTTTGTTGTTTTGTAGTGGGTTAAAGTGTTTCCGTGTTTTTTTCGCTTTTCTTTAAATAAATATAATGTCAAATTACCACGCTGCGTTTTGGTCATCCGATCCTTCTCGCCTCTCCTCGTCTGATGAGGAGGACGAAGTAGAAGAGCGTTACAATAAAATACACAAGAATGGAGCTACAGTATATACAATGAGTACCGGTAACAGATGTGCAGAAGTAAGAGGTATTTGAGGTACATATTTACAGTACATGAAGGCAGGGCAAAGTGACTAGGCATCAGGATAGATAATAATAACAGTAAAACAAAGAACAGAGCAGTAGCAGCAAATTATGAGTGTAAAAGAGTATGTGTGTGTGTGTGTGTGTAATGTGTATGTATGTGTGTTTGCGTTGTGTTGGTCGGTCTGGTATCACTTTAAACTCATGAATTTCATTGGCATAGGAAAAATATGACTGGATAGCACATAGCAAGCTTAGGGTGCAATACAACCAGCGCTTTCCTGTCTAAATAATGCCTTGGTCTCCATCCTTCAAAACAGAACACAGAGAAACCCCAAGAGTAAACCTGTGAGGGATACATTAAAAMACACTAACTCTTGTGTTTATAAAGCAAAGACCCTCTTGAATCTACCTACCCAATCACTAGAAGCCCAGATCTGTTTTAAGATCTGAAAATGTCTGACATGAGAGCTCTATTTGCACATCAGAGTAATCAGGTTCTATTGATTTTAATTTGCTGGATGAAGGTGAAAACTTTGAGAACAGGTCTAAGAAAATACAGTACATGACCAAAAGTATGTGGACACCTGCTCGTCGAACATCTCACCCGAAAATAATGGTCATTAATATGGATTTGGTCCCCCCTTTGCTGCTATAACAGCCTCCACTCTTCTGGGAAGGCTTTCCACTAGATGTTGGAACATTGCTGCTGGGACTTGCTTCCATTCAGCCACAAGAGTATTAGTGAGTTCAGGCACTGATGTTGGGCGATTAGGCCTGGCTCGCAGTTGGCATTCCAATTCATCCCAAAGGCGTTCGATGGGGTTGAGGTCAGGGCTCTCTCATTTCATGAAGTCCCCGACGAAACAGTTATTGTGCTGACTTTGCTTCCAGAGTCAGTTTGGAACTCAATAGTGAATGTTGCAACGGAGGACAGGTGATTTGTACGCGCTGCACGGTCCCGTTCTGTGATCTTGTGTAGCTTACCACTTCGCGGCTGAGCTGTTGTTGCTCCTAGACGTTTCCACTTCACAATGACAGCATTTACAGTTTCCCGGGGCAGCTCTAGCAGGGCAGAAATTTGACGAACTGACTTGATGGAAAGGTGGCATCCTATGACAGTGCCACGTTGAAAGTCACTGAGCGCTTCAGTAAGGCCATTCTACTGGTAATGTCTGTCAATGGAGAATGCATGGCTGTGTGCTCGATTTTATACAGCAATGGGTGTGGCTGAAATTCACTAATTTTAAGGGGTGTCAACATACTTTTCTTTATATAGTGTATTATAGTACATCCTAAAAAGCAATCTGTAAGCGAATGTATCTCAAAAGCTATCTCTATGATTTTTTGTTTTATCATCAACAATTTTTATGAACTGCCTGTGTAATGCATTTAGTGATCTCTATCACTCCCATAGTACGGTATATAGTAAAACATGCTATAAGAATTCATAAAGCAATTTACAGCAAATAACAGCATAAACACATACTGTAGAGGCTGTGCATGTTTATAATACATCAACTATAAACAGGTGATAAAGTGTTACAAATTAATTTAGTGGGAATATGTTTGAAATTCTGGAGGTTATTACATGGTTATTAGATGGATATATAGTATACTATGTATCCAATACATAAGTTAGTATAACTGTGAACTGAAAGGCTGACATAAGGGAAACTTTTGTTTGTTTCTAAATATTATATTATTAAATCATGGGCAAAAATAATGATGTCTAGAAGGTCAATTTGAGCTCTGTCCTGACAGGTGGAAATATGGAGGAAAATGCAAAGGCCTATTACTTCTGTGAACTAAGTTATAGGGACTTTGGGATGAAAACGTAAAATATGTCAATACAGCCTATGCTTCCTTCCAGTTACCTGTCTAAATGCCTTAGTGACGAATTAGTCGGTAGAAAACAGCCTAGTCAGTACCCAGCGCCTTACCGACATTGTGAAACGCATGACACGTCTAGAAAAATGTTTTGAACCAGCAAAATGTTACTGTACCTGTTCGGCATCCTCCTCGGGACACGGCTATCCTCTCAGCAGCGAAATGCACAAAAACTGACAAGATGCAGTAGAGGTCAGAAAGCGCCTACACATAATCAACTTCCCGCAGGCTAGAGCAGGTGCTTCTCCGTCTCAAGCACCAACACACACTGCCGGAAGAGTTGTCCCGGAGCGAGTCGTCTAGAAAATGTTCTGGTCGGCTGTTTTCATATGCTCTCAAAGTATTCTAAACAATCATCTCGATGGTTCCAGACTGACACCAGTCTTGGCGATAAGAAGACAGGTGTAAATCTGCTAAATTAGTGGGATATTAATGGTGTTGGTGAATCTCAGAGCTGTCCCGCGGAAATGTTTGATCTGCATTAAAGTACGTCCTCTCCTGTTCTCTCTGGTTTTAGGGGACCTTGAAAAAATACTGTGCTGTTGGAATATGCGCGTTCAAGCTTTTGAGTTCCAAATACAATAGGATCGCCCACCACAGACCTCGACCAGTAGCAGCAGACTTCTGACGGACGACTGATGTTGAGAGTTTGGGCGTGTTTCTTGGAGAAGAAAGGTGGATGCGGGAAAATACATGTAGCTCAGCTCAGACAAGAAAGGTGATGATCAAATTAGCCTACCATAAAAACACATGTGGTCCTTTATATAAAAATCCTCAGCTATGTAGAATGTAAATAATTGATAACCAGGGCAAAGTGTGTGTGTTATTGACAAGGAGAGGTCCTTAAATATCCATAAAACCAATAGTACCACTTAATATTTGAAAGACTTTCCAGGGGCTTCATGCTTGGCACTGTCATGACATTATATAATAGGACAATTAGCTGATAACCCATATCATCAGCTCTACTGAGAATGCCCTAGATAATTTGGCACTGAAGTCGGTATTTGATAAAGATGCATCCAAAGCATAACTTTGGATGCAGTGCCACAAATATCAATTAGTACATTAGAAGATGATCAACCTCCTAATACAGTTGTATATAATATTGAGGCTTCTCCGTCACTAGGCTAGTTTGGTCACAAAAGCTATTTGAAGAACTAGTCTGGATGTGTAGCACTCACAGCTGCCAGATGGTCATGCGTTAGATTTTTCAATTATTCAGTCATCCCAGAGCAGATTGAATCTGTCAAGTGTAAGACAACTTGGCTGGTCTTTTCCTGCGCTGCAAGTGGAACCATGGGATATGTACTAGTGAGTTGGTACCACTTGTTTTTACATCAATAAATTAATATACATTCCTACATATTCAAATGTAACTAATAAAGCTTATGCAGGTGCTGTTGCTCAAGATTTAGTTACAGTAGTTAAGCTTCGTAATTGTTTTGGAGAGCACAATGTGTCGTTTTCATTGCAGAGGTGAAAAAACATTATTTACCTGTTCCAACTTTTACTAACCACACAGCACTTACCTGCACATAAAAAAAACATGTTATTCCTTTTAATAGATGTTGAATGTTTGCTCCATTCACTAATGCATTACATAAAATCAAATGCAATTATGGAAATTACCAAAAGTTGGAGAAGAATGTGTGAAAAGCAATAAAACAAAACCTGGTCATAAATTCACTAAAGAGACATTATGTGAAGGTTAAGACATTTAATGGTCCACAATTACCATATTGGCCATTAGTGATATTAGACTGAAGCTTTAATGATTGCCTGTATGATTATTATACCAATATATTAACAAGATCGGTCCTGTCACATTAACAGAACCAAATCAAATCAACGTTTATTTGTCACGTGCACAGAATACAACAGGTGTAAACCTAGCTAAGAAAAACTCAACTCCAAAACGTACTTCACATGGACTATATCTCCCACTACATTAAAAGTCGATAATTGTAGAAATGTAAATTATTAAACCCTTACCGTGTACTGTACACTACCGGTCAAACATTTTAGAATCTATGTCTACTCATTCAAGGGTTTTTCTTTATTTGTACTATTTTCTACATTGTAGAATAATAGTGAAGACATCAAAACTATGAAATAACATATATGGAATCATGTAGTAACCAAAAAAGTGTTAAACAATTCAAAATATATTTAAAATTTGAAATTCTTCAAATAGCCACCCTTTGCCTTGATGACAGCTTTGCACACTCTTGGCATTTTCTCAAGCAACTTCACCTGGAATGCTTTTCCAACAGTCTTGAAGGAGTTCCCACATATGCTGAGCACTTGTTGGATGCTTTTCCTTCACTCTGCGGTCCGACTCATCCCAAACCATCTTAATTTGGTTGAGGTCGGGGGATTATGGAGGCCAGGTCATCTGATGCAGCACTCCATCACACTCCTTCTTGGTAAAATAGCCCTTACACAGCCTGGAGGTGTGCTGGGTCATTTTCCTGTTGAAAAATAAATGATAGTTCCACTAAGCCCAAACCAGATGGGATGGCGTATTGCTACAGAGTGTGCATTGAATTGTAAATAAATCACAGACAGTGTCACCGGCAAAGCACCCCCACACCATCACACCTCCTCCATGCTTTACGGTAGGAAATACACATGCGGAGATCATCCGTTCACCCACACCACGTCTCACAAAGACACCGGTCTAATATCCATTGCTTGTTTTTCTTGGCCTAAGCAAGTCTCTTCTTATTATTGGTGTCCTTTAGTAGGGGTTTCTTTGCAGCAATTCGACCACGAAGGCCTGATTCACGCAGTCTCCTCTGAACAGTTGATGTTGAGATGTGTCTGTTACTTGAACTCTGTGAAGCATTTATTTGGGCTGCAATTTCTGAGGCTGGTAACTCTAATGAACTTATCCTCTGCAGCAGTGGTAACTCTGGGTCTTTCATTCTTGTGGTGTTCCTCATGAGAAGCAGTTTCATCATAGAGCTTGATGGTTTTTGTGACTGCACTTGAAGAAACTTTCAAAGTTCTTGACATTTTCCGCATTGACTGACCTTCATGTCTTAAATTAATGATGGATTGTCGTTTCTCTGCTTATTTGAGCTGTATGGACTTCGTGTTTTACCAAATAGGGCTATCTTCGGTATACCCCCCTACCTTGTCACAACACAAATGATTGGCTCAAACGCATTAAGAAGGAAAATAATTCCACAAATTAACTTTTAAGAAGGCACACATGTTAATTGAAATGCATTCCAGGTGACTACCTCATGAAGCTGTTTGAGAGAATGCCACGAGTGTGCAAAACTGTCATCAAGGCAAAGGGTGGCTATTTGAAGAATCTCATATGAAAATATATTTTGATTTGTTTAACACTTTTTTGTTACTACATGATTCCATGTGTTATTTCAAAGTTTTGATGTCTTCACTATTATTCTACAATGTAGAAAATAGTAAAAATAAAGAAAAACCCTTGAATGAGTAGGCGTTCTAAAACTTTTGACTGGTAGTGTATGTTTGCCCTCTGTAGCTGAGTGCCTTTCTTTATTTGCTGAAATCCATACTTTTTAATAAATCTTTAATAAAATAAAACCACCGACTGTTTCCTTGTGTCGACTGACAGCGATTCGATGTATTCGGAGGTGCATTCCGCCCACGCTTGTCTCCGTTCAACTCCATTCTACATTGTAGAATTATTTTTTACTTGGCTAGTGTAAACCATACAGCAGAATGCTTAATTACAAGCTCATCCTCAACAATGCAGAGTCCAATATCAAAGCTATGAAATAAAAAATCTAGAATAGGATCTTAATAAAAGCAAGGATTCAACTCTAGGTCAGATAAAAATGAAAGCACGAGATTTAAAACACACAAAGAATGTAAGCTATATACAGACCACTGACACTATGAATGTGCCTTCAGAAAGTATTCACACTCCTTGACTTTTTCCACATTTTGTTGTGTTACAGCCAGAACTTAAAATTGATTAAATTGTGATTTTGTGTCACTGGCCTACACACAATACCCCATAATGTCAAGGTGGAATTACGTTCTTAGACATTTTTACAAATTCATTCAAAATAAAAAGCTGAAATGTCTTGAATCAATAAGTATTCAATCCTTTTGTTATGGCAAGGCTAAATAAGTTCAGGAGTCATGTGCTTAACAAGTCACATAATAAGTTACATGGACTCACTCTGATTGTAATAATAGTGTTTAACATGATTTTTTAATGACTACCTCATCTCTGTACCCCACACATAACATTGTGTAAGGTCCCACAGTCAAGCAGTGAATTTCAAACAGATTCAACCTTAAAGACCAGGGAGGTTTTCCAATTCTTTGCAAAGAAGTGCACCTATTGGTAGATGGGTCAAACAAACAAAAAACAGACATTGAATATCCTTTTGAGCATGGTGAAGTTATGAAATACATTTTGGATAGTGTATCAATACACCCAGTCACTATAAAGATACAAGCATCCTTCTTAACTAAGTTGCCAGAGAGGAAGGAATCTGCTCAGGGATTTCACCATGACGCCAATAGTGGTTTTAAAACAGTTACAGAGTTTAGTGGCTGTGATAGGAGAAAACTGAGGATGGATCAACAACATTGTAGTTATTCCACAATACTAACCTAATTGACAGAGTGAAAAGAAGGGAGCCTGTAAAGAATACAAATATTCCAAAACATGCATCCTTTTCGCAA
Organism: Salvelinus sp. IW2-2015; assembly: GCF_002910315.2. Taxonomy (NCBI): domain Eukaryota; kingdom Metazoa; phylum Chordata; class Actinopteri; order Salmoniformes; family Salmonidae; genus Salvelinus; species Salvelinus sp. IW2-2015. The sequence goes on along the minus strand of NC_036868.1, from coordinate 8,810,720 downwards.
CGAGTCACTAAAATAATATTGAAAATATATGGCAAAGCAATTCATTTTTTTGTCCTGAATACAAAGTGTTATGTTTGGAGCAAATCCAATACAACACATAACTGAGTACCACCCTGAGTACCACCGTATTTTCAAACATATTGGTGGCTGCATCATGTTCAGGGTATGCTTGTAATCTTTAACAACTAAGTTTTTCAGGATAAAAAATCTACGGAATGGAGCTAAGCACAACGAAAATCCTAGAGGAAAACCTGGTTCAGTCTGCTTTTCACTAGACACTGGGAGATTAATTCACCTTTCAGCAGGACAATAACCTTAAGAACAAGGCCAAATCTACACTGGGGTTAGTTACCAAGAAGACAGTGAATGTTCCTCAGTGGCCGAGTTACAGTTTTGACTTAAATCTGCTTGATAATCCATGGCAAGACCTGATAATTGTTGCAATGATCAACAACCAATTTGACAGAGCTTGAAGAATTTTGAAAAGAATAATGTTGCACAATCCAGATGTGGAAAGCTCTTAGAGACTTACCTAGAAAGACAGCTGTAATCACTGCTGTTTTGACTCAGGTTGAATACTTATCTAATCAAGATCAAGATATTTTTTACAAATGTTCAAATTTCTCTTCCACTTTGACATTACAGAGTATTTTGTGTAGATCATTGACAAAAAATGTGGACAAAGTTAAGGGGTGTGTTGTTAAAATGGCGCCGGAGAAGAAGGCAGACGTTTTACGTGTCCCCAACCGATTGTGTTTTTTTGTTAGTTTATTAGCGTTTTTTGTAACTTATTTTTCTACTTATTTTTTACATAATTTTGCCGCTACCGTCTCTTATGACCGAAAATAACTTCTGGACATAAGGACTGTGATTACTCACCACGGACTGGCAGAATAATTTTTTTAATTTAACGTGTCTGACGAGCCCAACGCAAACGATATACTGCTTTCTCGGGAACAGGCCCAGATCTCCGTGATTTGCATGAAGAGGAGGTGGAGAAAAAGGGGCCAAAGGTCGGGCTGCCTTCTGAGAATTCAAAGGCGATCCAATAAGCCCCCACTTCCTTCCATTCTGCTAGCAAATGTGCAATCTAATAACACTAATATGCAATCTTTGGAGAATAAAATCGATGACCTACGTGCAAGATTCAACTTCCAACGGGACATTCAAAACTGTAATATCTTATACTTCACGGAGTCGTGGCTGAACGACAACACTATCAACATACAGCTAGCTGGTTATACGCTGTACCGGCAGGATAGAACAGCGGCGTCTGGTAAGACAAGGGGCGGCAGACTATGTATTTTTGTAAATAACAGCTGTTGCACGATATCTAAGGAAGTCTCGAGCTATTGCTCGCCTGAGGTAGAGTATCTCATGATAAGCTGTAGACCACACTGTCTACCTAGAGAGTTTTCATCTGTATTTTTCATAGCTGTTTATATACCACCACTGTCACGCCCTAGGGTGGGCGTGTATGGTTCTCAATCAAGGACAGCTATCTATCGTTGTCTCTGATTGGGAATCATACTTAGGCAGCCTGTTTTTCCACCTTAGTTGTGGGTAGTTGTCTGTGTTAGTGGCCTATATAGCCCTAGTCAGCTTCACGTTCGTTTCTGTTGTTTCTTGTTTTTGTTGGCGACATTCATAATAAAAAGTAATGTACGCTCACCACGCTGCACCTTGGTCCGGTCATTTCCACCCTGACGACGATCGTGACAACCACAGTCAGAGGCTGGCACTAAGACAGCATTGAATCATACTACACCGGCTCTGATGCTTGTCGGATGTGGCAGGGCTTGCAAACCATTGGAGACTACAAAGGGAATCACAGCCGAGAGCTGCCCAGTGACACAAGCCTACCAGACAAGCTAAACTACTTCTATGCTCGCTTCGAGGCAAGTAACACTGAAACATGCATGAGAGAACCAGTTGTACCAGAAGACTGTGTGATCACGCTCTCTGCAGCCGATGTGAGTAACACGGAACCCAAACCGGCTGTGCGCGTGCGCCATCGTGCGCTATCGTGCATAAATTTATTTTGTCCTCCTACACCAAACACGATCACGACACGCAGGTTAAAATATCAAAACAAACTCTGAACCAATGACATTAATTTGGGGACAGGTCGAAAAGCATTAAACATGTATGGCAATTTAGCTAGTTAGCTTGCATGTGCTAGCTAATTTGTCCTATTTAGCTAGCTTGCTGTTGCTAGCTAATTTGTCCTGGGATATAAACATTGAGTTGTTATTTTACCTGAACTGCACAAGGTCCTCTAGTTTGTCTTTCAATCACCCACGTGGGTATAACCAATGAGGAGATGGCACGTGGGTACCTGCTTCTATAAACCAATGAGGAGATGGGAGAGGCAGGACTTTCAGCGCGATCTGCGTCAGAAATAGGAATTACTTATATTTTAGCCCTTGGTAAGGCAGATGCTTGTTGGCGCGCGAGCAGTGTGGGTGCAATAATTGAATAACATGAATTTCAAAATTTATTTTGCGACACTAGTGCACGCGACATGTCCGGTCTGGTCAGCATGTAAGACCTTTAAACAGGTCAACGTTCACAAGGCCACAGGGCCAGACAGATTACCAGGACGTGTACTGGGTTGGCTGGGTTGGCGCCCCCCCTTGGGTTGTGCCGTGGCGGAGATCTTTGTGGGCTATACTCGGCCTTGTCTCAGGATGGTAAGTTGGTGGTTGAAGATATCCCTCTAGTGGTGTGGGGGCTGTGCTTCTGCAAAGTAGGTGGGGTTATATCCTTCCTGTTTGGCCCTGTCCGGGGGTATCATCGGATGGGGCCACAGTGTCTCCTGACCCCTCCTGTCTCAGCCTCCAGTATTTATGCTGCAGTAGTTTATGTATCGGGGGGCTAGGGTCAGTTTATTATATCTGGAGTACTTCTCCTGTCTTATCCGGTGTCCTGTGTGAATTTAAGTATGCTCTCTCTAATTCTCTCTTTCTCTCTTTCTTTCTCTCTCTCGGAGGACCTGAGCCCTAGGACCATGCTTCAGGACTACCTGGCATGATGACTCTTAATGATCGGCTATGAAAAGCCAACTGACATTTACTCCTGAGGTGCTGAGGGGCTGACTTGCTGCACCCTCGACAACTACTGTGATTATTATTATTTGACCATGCTGGTCATTTATGAACATTTGAACATCTTGGCCATGTTCTGTTATAATCTCCACCCGGCACAGCCAGAAGAGGACTGGCCACCCCTCATAGCCTGGTTCCTCTCTAGGTTTCTTCCTAGGTTTTGGCCTTTCTAGGGAGTTTTTCCTAGCCACCGTGCTTCTACACCTGCATTGCTTGCTGTTTGGGGTTTTAGGCTGGGTTTCTGTACAGCACTTTGAGATATCAACTGATGTAAGAAGGGCTATATAAATACATTTGATTTGATTTGATACTGCGAGCATGCGCTGACCAACTAGCAAGTGTCTTAGTAGTGCCTTAGTAGTGCCATAGTGCCTGTGCCCAAGAACACTAAGGTAACTTGCCTAAATGACTGCCGACCTGTAGCACTCATGTCTGTAGCCATGAAGTGCTGTGAAAGGCTGGTCATGGCTCACATCAACACCTGTTAGAGCCGATTTGGACATATTTGTATAAAAGACTGAACATACCGAACTCCATGTACATTTGTGTAAATATATTAAATATTAATGTATATGATAAAATATTAGGTACGTACCTTTATGATTTCTATTTACCTGATTAAGATATATTTATTTGTCCCCCCCCTCTTGCCCATTCATTGTACTGTGGTAAGTGTGTTAGGATAAAGGCAGGAAGTGTGGACTGTATGCGTACGAAACAACCCCGCTTCAGGCTCGGGCAGTAGCTATGGTAAAGAGGAAAGGAAGCCACTACAACACCATTATCCAAGAAACCCTAGACCCATTCCAATTTGCATACCGCCCCAACAGATCCACAGATAATGCAATCTCTATTGCACTCCACACTGCCCTTTCCCACCTGGACAAAAGGAACACCTATGTGAGAATGCTATTCATTGACTACAGCTCAGCGTTCAACACCATAGTGCCCTCAAAGCTCATCAATAAGCTAAGGACCCTGGGACTAAACACCTCCCTCTGCAACTGGACCCTGGACTTCCTGATGGGCCGCCCCCAGGTGGTTAGGGTAGATAACAACACATCCGCCATGCTGATCCTCGACACAGGGGCCGCTCAGTGGTGCGTACTCAGTCCCCTCCTGTACTCCCTGTTCACTAATGACTGCATGGCCAGACACGACTCCAACACCATCATTAAGTTTGCCAATGACACAACCGTGGTAGGCCTGAACACTGACAACGAACAGACAGTCTATTGGGAGGAGGTCAGAGACCTGGCCATGTGGTGCCAGGACAACAACCTCTCCCTCAACGTGATCAAGACAAAGGAGATGATTGTGGACTACAGGAAAAAGAGGACCGAGTACACCCCCATTCTTATCGTCGGGGCTGCAGTGGAGCAGGTTGAGAGCTTCAAGTTCCTTGGTGTCCACATCACCAACAAACTTACATGGTCCAAGCACACCAAGACAGTCATGAAGACAAAACCAATTCCCCTTCAGGGAACTGAAAATATTTGGCATGGGTCTGCAGATCCTCAAAAGGTTCTACAGCTGCACCATCGAGAGCATCCTGACTGGTTGCATCACTGCCTGGTATGGCAACTGCTCGGCCTCCGACCGCGAGGCACTTACACAGGGTGGTGCGATCCACCCAGTACATCACTGGGGCCAAGCTTCCTGCCATCCAGGACCTCTATACCAGGCTGTGTCAGAGGAAGGCCCTAAAATTTCTCAAAGACTCCAGCCACCCTAGTCATCGACTGTTCTCTCTGCTACTGCAGAGAGGTCCAAGAGGCTTCTAAACAGGACCAAGAGGCTTCTAATCAGCTTCTACCCCCAAGCCATAAGACTCCTAGAATGCCAGCATCCCGGAGTCGCCTCTTCACTGTTGACGTTGAGACTGGTGTTTTGTGGGTACTATTTAATGAAGCTGCCAGTTGAGGACTTGTGAGATGTCTGTTTCTCAAACTAGAAACTCTAATGTACTTGTCCTCTTGCTCATTTGTGCACCGGGGCCTCCCACTCCTCTTTCTATTCTGGTTAGAGCCAGTTTGCGCTGCTCTGTTAAGGGAGTAGTACACAGCGTCGTACGATATCTTCAGTTCCGTGGCAATTTCTTGCATGGAATAGCCTTAATTTCTCAGAACAAGAATAGACTGACAAGTTTCAGAAGAAAGTGCTTTGTTTCTGACCATTTTGAGCCTGTAATCGAAACCACAAATGTTTTATTGCTTATTTAATCAACACAACAGTTTTCAGCTGTGCTAACATAATTGCAGAAGGGTTTTCTAATGATCAATTAGCCTTTTAAAATGTTAAACTTGGATTAGCTAACACAACGTCACATTGGAACACAGGAGTGATGGTTGCTGATAATGGGCCTCTGTACACCTATTTAGATATTCCATATAAAATCTGCCATTTCCAGCTACAGTAGTCACTTACAATTTTAACAATGTCTACACTGTATTTCTGATCAATTTGATGTTATTTTAATGGACAAAAAATGTGCTTTTCTTTCAAAACAAGGACATTTCTAAGTGACCCCAAACTTTTGAACAAGTATATTTTTTTGTTTGTGCAGAAACTAGCTAAATTCAGTGTTGGATGATGTAATTTCCTTCGTCTGCTTGCAGCTGCACAGTGGTTAATCCTTTATAACAGAATGAAGAAAGCCACAGTGGAGATGCGGGCTTTGTCCCAAATGGCACCCTATTCCTAGTGCACTACATGACAGGGTGCTATTTGGGACATAAACCTGCGTCTTTGCTGTAATCACTCTGAACGAATGGCACAGTAATCCAATTGGGGGTGGTGCTCTCTTCTCACTCAGTGGCTCTCAACTTCCAGTCATTTTGGAATCCCTTGATGTTCAAATGGAGAGATCTTATGTGAATGGGGTAATATTGCATCTTGAATCAACAGGCTAATCACACTGTACATGGCGCTGAAATATCAGGTTTATTTCGAATAAGTGCTCCATTTCCGTGTGTGACCATCATCTGAAGTGCCGGAAAGGAGTGCTTCTTATATCAAGGAGGAAACAAGGTAGTTATACCCTTCAGAATGAATGGCCTATGTATCATGATTCAATATGGACTCCGGTGTGACATAGTTGTCCTTTCATTGAAACATTAGACAAGCACTGTAGTAAAGTAAATAACAAATCATGATTTTTCAGATAATATTTCAAAAGTCTATTCCTTGCACTTGAAAACAGCTGTAAAAGGTAAACTTGTAGTGAATACTATGGTTGTAGCTTTATTGACTTCCTCACATGCATATAAATTCATATAGGCTACATGTCAAATTCCCAGGACAAGATCTTTTAGACACCTACAGACAGAGAATGGCAAACATGTTGTAACTATTCATGTGTAGCTGACTAGCTGTCAGTTGTGTACCTCTCTAGCAACAGCTTCCTGTCAGGCTATTGAATCTCCCACACATGACATTCACTTTGACTGACCGCTCCGGCACCGCTCTAATCTCAGTCATGTGAGGAGACGAGAGGGGCCCTCACTCCCATATGCCTGTTAAGACAGTGGTTCCCAACTCCAGTCCTCCTGTACCCACACAACATACATTTTTGTTTTGGCCGCGGACAAACTCAACTGATTCAACTAATTGAGGGCCTGATGATTAGTTGACAAGTTGAATCAGGTGTGCTTGTCCAGGTACAATAAAAAGGTGTACTGTTGGAGGTACTGGAGGACTGGAGTTGGAACCACTGCTCTGAGAGACCACAACTATCTGGCCAATACAACCACAGAGGTAGAAGCTTCTCCATCCACAATACAGGGTCAGATATTTTAATATCCTCTAATGGTCATGTTTAGGATTGAGAATAGGCTTTTCTAGATCTGTGGTTTAGGGAAACTTCAACCTGGTGACCATCAAATCAAATCTATTTATATAGCCCTTCTTACATCAGTTGATATCTCAAAGTGCTGTACAGAAACCAGCCTAAAACCCAAACAGCAAGCAATGCAGGTGTAGAAGCATGGTGGCTAGGAAAAACTCCCTAGATAGGCAATACCTTAGGAAGAAACCTAGAGAGGAACCAGGCTATGAGGGGTGGCCAGTCCTCTTCTGGCTGTGCCGGGTGGAGATTATAACAGAACATGGCCAAGATGTTCAAATGTTCATAAATGACCAACAAGGTCAAATAATAATAATCACAGTAGTTGTCGAGGGTGCAGCAAGTCAGCACCTCAGGAGTAAATGTCAGTTGGCTTTTCATAGCCGATCAGTAAGAGTATCTCTACCGCTCCTGCGGTCTCTAGAGAGTTGAAAACAGCAGGTCTGGGACAGGTAGAACCATTATGTTCTATATCTGATCTATACCCTGCCCTGTGGACAAGCTGCTGGACACAGTATTAGGTTTAAAAAACACTCCATATAATGTCAGCAAATCTACTACCCCTGTTGCAAAGTAGAACTCAATTCTTTGCATAATGTTTAATATTAGCTGAAGTCTTATGTGGGGTTCCAATAACCTGCAGCGACAGTCACATCTCATGATGTCTAATTTCAGTCCTCCGTGCACAATTTATGTTATTTGTTTTAACCTTAAAAATATAACAATAGCGTTGCTCCTCTGGGTAATCATTGCCATGGGGAAACTTAAATCTGATTAAAACACAAAACTGCCTTAAAGAATTACTATTCAAAAGTAACCCTCAAGATAAATGATTATTTTCTTAACAAGACCACAACACCACACTATTGGCCCTTTAACTCCTAAGGGGGTGTGGAATTGGTTATTGCACTGATGTTCTGCCCCGTACATGTGATAGATGTACCTTAATAATCTACAACGACACACTGTTGTAAATACTGTATGTACTGTATGTCCCTGGTCTTTATACACTGCCGCTTGCAAGCACACATACATTGTGTGCTTGCTGCATCTAAAACATGTAAAACACTGCATCTAAAACATGTATAAATTAAATCAGGACAGCTCTAACCCCTCTCCTTCATGTTGTTTCCCTTCTACTCTATTCCACCAGCCCTCAAACTGGTCATTCATCGTGAACTCTGTGATGTACAGGTGTGCCTCAGTGGCCATTTTTAGACAGTCAGCCCAATTCTAATCCTTTTTCTTGTCTTTTGACCAATCACATCAGATTTTTTCACATCAGATCTTTTTCTGAGCTGATCCGAATGGTTAAAAGACATAAGTGAGAAAAAAAACGCAGACAGTGATGTGCTGGCAGACGTAGGCTGATGCCTGTTTGCTGAGAAGATGAGAAATGTATGAAAAAGTTTGAAAATGTATGCACTCACTACTGTACATGTAAGTCGCACTGGAAAAGAGCGTCTGCTGAATGACTAAAATGTAAAATGTAAATGGAACCATTTGTCATTATGCTCGCGTGCTGATTCTTCCCACGTTCCACAAGATCCAACTCTTAATTGCCCCAAGAATCCATTCCAACAGAAACACTGGCAAACTGTGATGAAAGTCTAGTCCACTGTTGGGTTGCTAGACACAAAACAACTGGTATTTTTTTCTTCACAGAGTAATTCTTATAGGAGGATTTCCCAAATGGCGTTGTGATCTTAGACAAAAAGTTATGTGAGTTGAGCTGAAGATCAATTGTTAAATAGATAGCACAAACTTGTACTAACTATTGCTAATTACTTTTTGCTGAACAGGGACAAGCCAAGCTATGGTTTGTGAAGGCAGAGACATCCTCGTGCCCACAGTACTGGCGCCAACGGAATTGATGAGTGAACTGGAGATGCTCAATATTTTCCTACAGGGATATTTGCTTATCACTAGTGGGGATTTTAGTGTCCTGTCATTTAAATTTATGGTTGCCATAAATGCATTGATAAGATGTATATTAGTTCATAGTCTCTGGCAAGTTCAGGTTTCCTTTCCTAGATCTTATCTACAGTATATCCCATATCTTTCAATGAGGATTTCAGTTCAACTATTTTAATAACATGCATGAGTGGCTCATAAAGTTTTTTGCAAAGATTTTTTCCCCTCCTTCCCTCTTTCTCCGATGGCATTAGCAAGAAATCAATGTCCAATTCCTTTTTTAATGCTTTTCTTCAGGATCCTTGTCACGCCCTGGCCTTAGTATTATTTGTTTTATTTATTATTTTAGTTAGGTCAGGGTGTGACATGGGTTATGTGTGTATTTTGGGGTATTATATGGTAGAGCGGGGTGTTGGTTGTAGTGTATGGGTTTGTGTTGAGTGTATGTATCTAGCTGTGTCTATGGGTGTGTGTAGTTTTCTAGGAAAGTCTATGGTGGCCTGAATGGGTTCTCAATTAGAGACAGCTGGTTTCTGTTGTCTCTAATTGGGAACCATATTTAAGGCTGCCATAYGCTTTAGCTGTTTGTGGGTCATTGTATATGTATATGTCGACGTAAGTAGTTTGTGTGTGCACTTGCGTTTGAGGTTTCACGATCGTTTGTTGTTTTTGTTAGTGTTTAAGTGTTTCGTGATCATCTTCGTTATAGAATAAAGAAGATGTATTCATATCATGTTGCGCCTTGGTCTTCTCATTCATGTCAACACGATCGTGACAATCCTGTTGAAAGTCAGACACATTTCAAGGTATCCACCCTAAACTTCCTCCTTGGTTGCCCCTCCATTTTGTCTTTCCATGTGACAAGGAGTGGAGGAGTGGGCACAAATAATAAAGACAATGTTCGCTGAGTAATGATTTCCCATCTTATCCTTACTTGTACCTCATTATTAGTTAGACCAGTACAGCAGTGAAAATTACTTTTATTTTCACTTAGAAGGAACATTACCCTGATTAATTTCAGCCTGGAGTGGAGGAAACTGGAGGATTTCAGCATTCTGAGAAGTGAAATCAATTTGTCCTGATGTGGAATAAACAAGTATGAAATTAACCTTTCTGTCTTCTCATCTAATTGGAAAAGAGCAGCAATTGTAAAGGCCCTTTGTGCAGGAAATGTGGCCCCTTTTAGTCTTTATTAGGACAAGAAGAACTTGAAAAATTGATTCTCTATCTATAGACCATTTACAGTTGAAGTCGGAAGTTTACATACACCTTAGTCAAATACATTTAAACTCAGTTTTTCACAATTCCTGACATTTAATCGTGGTAAAAATTCCCTGTCTTAGATCAGTTAGGATCACCACTTTTATTTTAAGAATGTGAAATGTCAGAATAATAGTTGAGAGAATGATTTATTTCAGCTTTAATTTATTTCATCATATTCCCATGGGTCAGAAGTTTACATACACTCAATTAGTATTTGGTAGCATTGCATTCAAATTGTTTAACTTGGGTCAAACGTCTCGGGTAGCCATCCACAAGCTTCCCACAATAAGTTGGGTGAATTTTGGCCCATTCCTCCTGACAGAGATGGTGTAACTGAGTCAGGTTTGTAGGCCTCCTTGCTCGCACACGCTTTTTCAGTTCTGCCCACAAATTTTCTATGGGATTGAGGTCAGGGCTTTGTGATGGCCACTCCAATACCTTGACTTTGTTGTCCTTAAGCCATTTTGCCACAACTTTGAAAGTATGCTTAGGGTCGCACACAGCTTTTTCGTTCTGCCAGAAATTTATTCTATG
>NC_036868.1:8788216-8799569 GCF_002910315.2 Salvelinus sp. IW2-2015 | reverse complement strand
TCATTGATCAATCTTGAAGATCCATCTTGCGACCAAGGATTGAGGTCAGGGCTTTGTGATGGCCACTCCAATACCTTGACTTTGTTGTCCTTAAGCCATTTTGCCACAACTTTGAAAGTATGCTTAGGGTCATTGTCAATTTGGAAGATCCATTTGCGACCAAGCTTTAACCTCCTAAAGTCTTGAGATGTTGCTTCAATATATCCACATCATTTTCCATCCTCATGATTCCGTCTATTTTGTGAAGTGCACCAGTCCCTCCTGCATCAAAGCACCCCCACAACATGATGCTGTCACCCCCGTGTTGGGATGGTGTTCTTCAGCTTGCAAGCCTCCCCCTTTTTCCTCCAAACGTAACGATGGTCATTATGGCCAAACAGTTCTATTTTTGTTTCTTCAGTCCGGAGGACATTTCACCAAAAAGTACGATCTTTGTCCCCATGTGCAGTTGCAAACCGTAGTCTGGCTTTTTTTATGGCAGTTTTGGAGCACTGGCTTCTTCCTTGATGAGCGGCCTTTCAGGTTATATCGATATACAACTTGTTTTACTGTGGATATAGATACTTTTGTACCTGTTTCCTCCAGCATCTTCACAGGGTCCTTTGTTGTTGTTCTGGGATTGATTTGCACTTTGCACCAAAGTATGTTCATCACTAGGACACAGAACGCGTCTCCTTCCTGAGCGGTATGACGGCTGCGTAGTCCCATGGTGTTTATACTTGCGTACAATTGTTTGTACAGATGAACGTGGTACCTTCAGGCGTTTGGAAATTGCTCCCAAGGATGAACCACACTTGTGGAGGCCTTGAAATACATCCACAGGTACACCTCCAATTGACTCAAATTATGTCAATTAGTCTATCAGAAGCTTCTAAAGCCATGACATAATTTTCTGGAATTTTCCAAGCTGTTTAATTCTTAGGGATAGGGGGCGACATTTTCACTTTTGGATGATTAAACGGCCTCGTACTCTGTCCTAGATCATATGGTATGCATATTATTATTACTATTGGATAGAAAACACTCTGAAGTTTCTAAAACTGTTTGAATTATATCTGTGAGTAAAACAGAACTCATATGGCAGGCAAACTTCCAAACAGGAAGTGAAAATTCTGAAATGGGTCGCTGTGAAAGGCATCGCCTATTCAATTGCCTTATATTTATGGATCTGTATGCACTTCATACGCCTTCCACTAGATGTCAACAGGCAGTAGAACGTGGAATGAAGCATACAGCTTCATGTGGGACCGGATGAGAGCCTCTGTGCGTGGCCAGTTCTTGGCCACGCACAGAGGGCATGTGATGTCTTTGTCTGCAATGCGTTAGATAGACATGAAGAAATGCTCCGTTTGGGATGTTATTGGATATATATGAGAAAAACATCCTGAAGATTGATTCTCAACTGAGTTTGACCAGTTTATTCGATTTGTAATATCACTTTTTGAAGTTTTCGTTCATTAGCGTAAAGTTCGATGGACACGTGAACTACACATGCTAGCCAAAGTTGCTAATTCGACAGAAGTAATGGACATTATAAAACAAACAAAAAACGATTTATTGTGGAACTAGGATTCCTGGCACTGCATTCTGATGAAAGATCATCAAAGGTAAGGGAATATTTATGATGTAATTTCGTATTTCTGTTTTTCTCCAACATGGCGGAGAATGGCTGAGCGCTGTCTCAGATTTTTGCATGCTGTGCTTTTTACTAAAGTTATTTTTTAAATCTAACACAGCGGTTGTAATTACTTTCGCTATTTTGGAGCCATTTCTGAACATGGCGCCAATGTAAAACCACGATTTGTGGCTATAAATATGCACATAAATCGAACAAAACATAAATGTATTGTATAACATGATGTCATATGACTGTCATCTGATGAAGTTGTTCAAAGGTTAGTGATTAATTTTATCTCTATATGTGGGTTTTGTGAAAGCTATCTTTTCTGTGAAAAAATGGCGGTGTGTTTTGGGATATTGAGGTGAGCTAACATAAATATATGTTGTGTTTTCGTTGTAAAGCATTTAAAAATCGGACATGTTGGCTGGATTCACAAGATGTTTATCTTTCATTTGCTGTATTGCACTTGTGATTTCATGAAATTATATTATATTATATCCCTGTGGTGCTAGGCTAGGCTATTCTAGTCAGCGTTTCTGATGAGAATGATCCCGGATCCGGGATGGGTGGTCCGTAGAGGTTTTAAAGGCACAGTCAACTTAGTGTATGTAAACTTCTGACCCACTGGAATTGTGATACAGTGAATTATAAGTAAAATAATCTGTCTGTAAACAATTGTTGGAAAAATTACTTGTATCATGCACAAAGTAGATGTCCTAACCGACTTGCCAAAACTATAGTTTGTGAACAAGAAATTGTAGAGTGGTTGAAAAACGAGTTTTAATGACTCCAACCTAAGTGTATGTAAACTTCCGACTTTAACTGTACCTTAATCTTACTCAAACCAGTTGTATTGTTGCTAATTGGAAAATCCATTTAAAGGTAAATTGTTTCAAAATGCTGTCCTTTTCCAGTTTGGTCTCGGCAATTCTGTTATTATTGTCATTGTGCTTGTAATGAAGTAATTTAAATGTGTTTATTCGTGAGATTATTACATGTACAATTTACATGTACAAATTACCTTGACTAACCTGTACCCCCCACATTGACTCGGTACCGGTACCCCCTGGATATAGCCTCAATATTGTTATTTTATTGTGTTACTTTTTATTATATATATTTTTATTTTACTTTAGTTTATTTATTCAATATTTTCTTAACTCTATTTCTTGAACTGCATTATTGGTTAAGGGCTTGTAACTAAGCATTTCACGGTATGGTCTGCCCCTGTTGTATTCGGTGCATGTGACAAATACAATTTGATTTGATTTGAGATCTGCCTTTAAGGTACTGTATAGGCACTGGAACATTAATTACAGCCCTATGGAGTCTGCACTCCAACCCCTCCTGCTGCTAACATAGAATATCACGCTTCCAGAGTGGACTAAAATACATATTAACATGTATTCATAATGAATATTCTGATCTGCCTTCAGATCAGTCAACAAGACAGAGACCACGGGGAAATGTGGAAATCTCATGTAGATTTGCATAGCATATTTACATGATGTTATCACATGGATTTAAGCCTCTCTGTATACAGCTTCCCAGAAAAGGGACTGATCAGCTCTTTTCCTGAGGGAATACAGATCTGTCCTAATCGCGTAATTAAAACCGTTATTTGGACATGAATTTAAGCCAAGCGTTAAAGCAGTTACAAATTAAAAGATGGCTCTAAAGTACAGTGGTCTTCAGGGGCTGCAGACAGAGACCTCTGGATAATGCTCTGCTCTGCTGCAGGTCTTAATGACTTATTACATCCCAGTCTGCACTGGAATGAGCAATCAGATTTTTGCTTAACTAATGAATCAATCGGCTTGAAATATGTTGTTTCCAACGCATAACTTTAGGCCTTCAAAATCACCACATCATTCAAACCTCTGTATTATGTTCAACCTCTTAACTAAACCCCAATGAACTGGTTATATGGCGCAAACCTTTTTTCCTACAGGTAGCATTTCAATGTATTCCTTTAGGCTCGATCCGTCCACCTGGTGTCACACACCTCTAATAGGATAAAGACAAATGGTAGGCCACATTCATCATGGACAAGCCAACGTCCGTAGAGTGYACTATGAGGATGAGAGATTGAAGGCAGACCAGTGGCTCCTTCCCTCAGAGGAGGTCCTCTGGGGAAAGAAGGCCGTAGAGGCGGCACGTCCTTGGCCATGGCAGGACACTTGAAGTCACCATTGCACCTGAAATGGAATCKAGACTAATGGTGTGGTTCTTTTGTCTTGTGAGCGAGATGTAGTCCTCAGCCCGAAGGCCTCCGCCAGTGAGTGATGACGACAGCTGAGCACTAATGTGGACTGATTTGGGGCCGCCTGAGGTCATCCCTCACAGGGCCAGGTAGAGGTAGAGAGAATCAGGCCGGAGAMAGGCTGTTGTCCTTGGGCTGCTGCTGGGGCTGGAGTAGAGACTCTGCATCTTTAGGGATGGACCCTAGTTCTGACTGATTGGGGATGAGAGGAGGGACATGATGATTTGCCAGTGGTTTTCATCTCCTGTCCTGAGTCAACATCTTGATGAATGACCCTATGTTTCTATTACTGAGCTAGGGTTTGGTGGTGGATCAATAGTCTGGGAGCAGATAAACCTGGAGAGGAGGGATGGAATGACAAGCTGCTCACACATAGGAATGATGTTCAGTCCTCACCTGCCCTGGACCAGACAGTGGGGAGAATGACTGCCTCTATGATTACATGAGGAACACACATCACGCAGCAACCCTGAAACCCATCACTCCTTAGCTTAGAGGGCTTGGCTGCTTCCAGACTAGAAGAATGTGCTCATACTTCAAATGAGTCTGTCACAGATCCCTCCTGAACTTTCATTACGCACACCTGGCCTCTATTCCCAGTGATTAGTAATTGTATAAGTGTGTCCTTGGTTTACCATTGTCCTGTCGATTATTGTTTGAATGTCCGTTGGTTCGTGTGAGTACGTGTGCTGTGTGTTTTGGCMTTCGTGCCATTGTGGATTGCGCAGATGATTAGGGGTCTCGTGCCATGTGTTAATCATTGTGCGTTGTGTTATTTATTAGAGGAACTCCTCGCTCTTTTGTTTGGGTTTCTACCCTGTGTTTTGTATAGTGTTTGTTTGGTCTTCGTCCCCGTGCCTTTACACGGCACGCCGTAATTTGGGTATAATAAACAAAAACGATTACGCATTCCTGCATCTGTCTCCCGACCCTTTGTACCGACGTGACAGATTCCCTATCCTTTCCAAACTCATCCCCTTCTACTACCTTCACCTTCTGCCCATCTTCTATCTTTTTTTATGTTTACTTTGTTTACTTTAATTGAGGAATGATGCCTCGCAACGAAATACAACGATGCTGCTTTCTGCTTAGAGTATCTCAAAATGTAATTGACACAGGAAGAGCCTTTGCTGACCGCTTAATGTTGCTTATGAATGCATTAACATATGCCATTTGAAGAATACGGATAACAACTATACCCTTTCCAGAAGCATTTATTGATACTGCACTCCTAATCTGTAGTGCAGCCATTGAGTGTTCAAGTGCAAAATAACTTGTCTACAAACACATTCTGGGAAGTACAATGGTGCTGTAGCTGATATTATGTTTGAAACTTCCTCTGAAGTGATACAGGAGGACTGTTAACATGACTTTATATGGTAGGACGTAGGAGCAATAATGGTGTAGAGAGAGGATATTATAAGTCATTGGGCCAATGCCGTTGTACAGTTTGTTCATTGGTGGAGCAATAGACTGGATAGTAAACTATTAACCCTGGAAAAAGAGACTTGAACCATGATACGCCCCCAGAGAAAACAGTATACCTTTGCAAATCAGCAGACCGTTTCAACTTGCCGACTTGCATCATTTAACTTTAATGTCTCCGAAGTCGTTAATAAATCAGRTACATTAAATTAAATATATGGTCACATGTTCATTTGAAAGCAAATTGGACATTTAAGTATTACATTTAGGTGTCATAACATGGATTGATACTATTGAAACATATTGGCTGGATTTATCGGGTTTCAGTTGAGTCATTACATTGATGTTCAAAGGGTGAAARGGTATGCAAGCACTAGTTATTGTGACGATCTATATGTAGCCATCTTTCAAGTGGGCTGACTGTTATCTGATCTCATTTCAGTAGCGTATGCATGGTGGTGGAGGGGAATTAGCTTAATAGATGATTGGACCTTTAGAGGATTTCACTAGTCGAGGAAGCTATTGCGTTAACAAGTGCATGCTTGTGTGGTCCAGGATCTCACGGTTCACATACTTACAGGTTTTAGGAGCTTATGCATGGTAAAAATAATAAGACTCTCTGAAAGTATGGAATGATAAAACACCTTATAAAACCTATACAAATATTATAACTATTTTCAATGAGAGTTCCACCTCCTTAGAATTTTGAGCCGTGTCCAGAGGAAAGTAGTCTAAGTGTACCTCCTGTTCAGATTGTAAAAATGGCTGTTGAGTGCAGTTGATACATTTCAATAGCATTATGAACAAACAAATCCTACATACAGGTAATTGWCAAAATAAAGGAAACACCAACATAAKGTGTCTTAATAGGGAGTTGGGCCACCACGAGCTGCCAGAACAGCTTCAATGTGCCATTCTTCCACGAGATATTCCATCATTTGGTGTTTTGTCGATGGTGGTGGAAAACGCTGACTCAGGCGCCACTCCAGAATCTCCCATAAGTCTTCAATTGGATTGAGATCTGGTGACAGACACACACACACACAAACCTCATATGTTCCTTTGTGACCCCTCTTTCAAAGTCACTGGCCGTGTCCGAATACCCATACATAAACTGCATACTGCATACTATGTACTAATCGACGCATACTATTTAGCACGTACCGTTTAGTAAAAAGTATGGGGTATGCATTAGCGGATCCTGACTGGCTGAGTAGGTGGGGCAGGGCCTAGTGTGGCCTTTCTAGGGAGTTTTTCCTAGCCACCGTGCTTCTACACCTGCATTGCTTGCTGTTTGGGGTTTTAGGCTGTGTTTCTGTACAGCACTTCGAGATATTAGCTGATGTACGAAGGGCTATATAAAATAAACTTGATTTGATTAGTGTGGTGGGATTTTTCCAAATTCAACAGACATGCATCGCATTAACCAGKATGATAATAGCTCATTTCCTGTWAGATTAACTTCCCTAAACTCTGAATAGAATAGGAATGGAGTTATAGGCCTACTCAGGTTGGTTATAGGCAGACTATCACATTCAACTTATACTGTAGTGGACCATATAGCCCAAATATCCTARTTTAAAAGGACGGAAGACAGAAACTGATCATTTGGTTCCATTTCAACATATTTATTAGTGAAACCAAAGTGCTGTAACATGTATAAATTAAATAGCCTGGCACACACTCCAACATTTTTTGAATGTTCAAATCAAAAGGCTATTGCACTGAAAAAGATGGACAGTTGGGTGCATCGCAAATTCAGAATTGCTAGACAGCAACATAATAAACTGAACCCCTGATCATTAGGAACGAGATCAGAATGACTGCTAAGACTTGATCCATAAATGAAATAATTGAATAGGTAGTCTACAAAACTAAAACAATCCATATGTTCAAATCAAAAGGCTTGATTAACAAGACATAAATAACACAGCCACATCCTGAGTCCCCGGTGCCGACACTTTCAGAAGTCAAAAGATTTAATATTTTGTTTAAAAGCTCTGACAAAGGCCAAGAGAATAAGAAACACTTCAATGAAAAAACAAAAAAATACAAAAGATCTGTGCCTACATTTGAACACCAAAGCAGAAGCTTTGCTATTCGGGATCTTCCCAATTAAGTAGCCTAGTTTTATTGTTTGGCRACTTGAAGAGAACTAGGGCCTATCACTCGCAGCCCACCTCTTCCAATGCATTGTGGAAAAGTGTGCATTAAATTATACTAGATGAAGAGCCGAAATGACTAACATTCTGGCATTTAAACTCTATTTTTGAAAATTCATATACTCTATCTTCGCATACTGAGAATGCGTAATTTGCGATTGCGTCGTATCCCGCTATTCGTTAATATCGGTAGCATAGCCTCATATCTACTGTAATTGATCAGCTGTTGTCAAATATGAAAAGAGTATGACAAAAGTATAAAGTATATAAAGTATATATGAACCACACCTGTGTGAAAGCACCTGCTTTCAATATACTTTGTATTCCTTTATTTAGGCACTTACCTGACATCATGATGATGATTCTTATAGAAACCTGTTCACTAATGAATGCCAGTATTGACCTTGAGTACTTGTCTCTTTTATACATTTTTTATTTATTTAAACTTGTCTCTTTGAGTTGTACTCTTATGTAAAGACAATGACCACAGTCTTTTCATCATTGTCACTCTAATCCACTGGTTCTCAATCCTGGTCCTGTGGACTCAAAGGGGTGCACATTTTTGTTTTTGCCCTAACACTACACAGCTGATTCAAATTATKATCTCATCAAAATGCTTTGGTGATTTGAATCAGGTGTGTAGAGCTAGGGCAAAACCAAAAATYTGCACCCCTTTGGGTCCCCAGGACCAGMATTGAAAACCACTAATCGATATGAATATAACTGATGGGAATTTAAAGATAGAAATTAATTCCAGGCATGACTTGTTTTAGTATTGTGTGCTGTCATGTTTGGTGCCTCACGTTCCGCCGCCCCCTGTCACTTGTCCCTCAAGAGTTATTGGCTCCTAACAATATTAGAGAGAAATACGGCTTAGGAAATTGGTAGTGGGGCGACAGAGCGTGACAATCATGCTCCATTTCCTTTTACTGCGGCCTTGTATACCAAGTAGCCACTCTGGTGTAGCCTGGTGGGCCTCGTCACGGCCTCGTGAAAAATGACAACAGGAGCATTGTGTCGGTCTTCCCTCCCAACACTTCCAACATGGGTGATTTATCCTTTTCCATTTTAGACTGGACAGTTCAAACAAGCATAAAACTGAATCGTATTTGATAGTATCAAGAACAAAGCATTGGTATCTTAAAGACTCGGTTGAGTTCACACTCCTTGTTTGACCGGTCCTTTAGGGGATGTGTAGACTGTCTGGCTGCTTTAGATGCTGGAGGTGATGTGGTGTAGTTTGCTGCAAATAAATAAATGTTCAGAACACTGGCTGGAGGAGAGTGCAAAACAGTCATAGCCATGACATCAGGTGGGCGTGGGCGGACGTAAAGGTAATGGCGGACTGAACGAAGTTATGTAGAGCACCTCAAGATAAAACGTTATATTCAATATCTGCAAGTTAGACTAAAATATTAGCACTACATAATCTGGTGGGTGATAACCTTCAATCTGGATAATAACACAAAACAAATCTTAAGACTAGAGACATTTATCGACAAATATTACGAAAACAAGCAACGCCCAAACATGACGGAGAGTAAGACAGGGGAACCGATTTCAAAACGGAAACGTGACTCTTCTACAGACACAGACGATTTAATATTTTCACTACCGGGAATGGCAAAGGTCGAAACCGATCTGTTAAAATCAAGAAATGACAACCTGGGTATACTTGAATTAGTTGGTAAGGATATAAAAGAGTTGAAGGCAAGCCTCGAGATGAGTGATGAAAAAGCTGCGACATTGGAGAAGGAAACACACAAGCTAAAAGGGACAGTCAATAAGATTGAAACCGAAATGAATGAAACTGGCTATACTTATTTCACCACTTACCATAATAGAGAGACAACTTTCAATTATTTTTATCAAAATAATGTTTGTAAACGTACCATTAAAAAGTAAACATGATGATTGATGTTCTATATAGCTTACCATGATATTTGCATTTCTACTAAGTAAACTCCTCAATTGGTCCCTACTATCCCACCCGCTAAAAGCCCTCCTCATCCCGAGTTGGGTTGTCATCCAATGCCCGACAGCCACCCTCGACCCCCTGTATCCCATAGCCTGAACCGACTGGGATCCATCCTTTGAAAAGAGCACACATTTACCGAATTGAAGTAGATCAGCTGCAAAAATGCATTTCCATCGCCCTCACCTCGATTTGTATTATATATAGCTGTGGATCATCCTCTATTGTCCCTAACATCTTTTACTTCTTCCTTTGCAACAGTTGTGGGATACACACATACACCCACACACACTCAACCCTTATCCCCAACAACCATAAGCTCACCTTTCTCAACAATTGCACATCCCAGAGCCCAACTCAAGATAGGTCTTGATTTACAAATGCACTTGCAGTTGCAGCTGGCATGAAAGGCCTGCAAGACCGTGCAAAAAATGGGCAAAAATGAGGAAGGATTTTATTTACCATTGTCACATCACTAGATGATGGAGGTCAAATGTACACCTTCTTCCTGAAACACCCACAACACGGTCACCCATATGACCATATTCCCAAGCATCTTCCATGCAGTCCGACTTTGATTTTGTGCCACCAGGGTCACAATAATATATCCTCCCTCTCTGAAGTCCGAGTGTGACCCCTCCCATGGGTTACTGCAGCTAGTGTTGCCACGCACTGCACTGCTGGGTGGGGGCACCCCACTGGAATCCCCACCGGCTAGGTACAAGGTAGTCAAGGTTCTCATTAGCAGCTTTGAGAATTTCCCTGTGTAGTATGCTCCCCTTTAGGGGGCTTTGGCTTGCAGGACCAACCCTGCCAAGCAGGCTCAGAATCTTAAGGGGGCAGTGCTGGTCTTGGTCTCTGACCTCATTTTGGCTACATACAGACCGCTTACAGCAGGCACATAAAAACAGTTAGGGACTTCTCCTTAGTATCTGGGTCATTCAGTGGGTGTCTAGGGTATAGATATAATTTATTTTTTAAATATAGTTCCCCATGATAGGACAATTAATAAATCAAATGTATCATTTATTTTAAAAACTGTCCACCATGTAAGACATAAATAAGACGTATAATTAATTATAAAAGTATATCCATCATCTGAACAACATTGAAAGCCCTCTCATACCCCGGCTCACAGCAATACATTGGCTCTGGATATGCAACCATTTCATTACTCACTCACTCAACTTTCCAAACATAACAAATAAAATAAAAAATTAACACACACCAATCCATCCACACATACTGTGCCTTCTGTTTACTTAGTTTTTGTCTTCAATATGTTGAATTAGTAGCTTGGTGTGTTCAATTATAGTTACATGTGAAGATATATAGAAAAAGCTATATTTTTTTATTGTATTGTTACAATCCATAACCGGGCTATAATTGTGTTTATTTTCCTCATCTATGAGAACTTTGTAATTTTTTAAAATAACCATGGAGTAGTCTTTGTGTCTCTGAACAACTGGTTACTCATATATATAGGTTTATACCACCGACGAGAGCTACTCGTTTCGCTTTTAATCTATTTCTTGAAAATTGGATACAGAACTTTGCGCCGTTTCTGCAATTTCCTTCGAAACGGATCATTCATGACAATTTTGGTCCAGCAAGTCTTTTACCCAGGCTTTTAACCATTATTTTATCTCTTAAATGAAGCAAATTTGGCAAAGATTGGCGTTTCATACTATTGGCCTCTCTGTTCTAAGCGGTTTCACGTTCAAGTTGGATTTTTGACGATAACTTTCGCGGTGGGATCTGACGCGCTGTAAGGAGGAACTCTATAACTACAGATTCAGGAAACTTCCCCCTTCTTTCTCTGGATACCTGTAAGTAGCAGATTCCTCTCTCATTGATCTAGCTTGTATGTCCAGTAAGGCTTCCCTCAGAACGGTGTTCTCCTTTTT
>NC_036868.1:8751898-8787021 GCF_002910315.2 Salvelinus sp. IW2-2015 | reverse complement strand
AAGAATATGTTTTCGTTTCAGGCTCCTCCATCTCCACTAACTGAAACTAATTGTATGGATTTTTTTCATAATAATAATGTAAAATTAACATCTGTACAGAAAGACTCATGTGAAGGCCAAATTACAGACGAGGAACTGCTTGATGCAATTGGGGCCTTTAAGCATGGGAAAACTCCAGGGCTGGATGGCATACCAGTGGAAGTATACAAAACTTTTTTTGATATACTCAAAGGACCATTATTAGCTTGTTTTAACCACTCCTATATAAATGGTAGATTATCAGACACGCAACAAGAAGGTCTGATATCATTATTACTGAAACAGGACCCAAGTGGTATATATAAAGATCCAGTCCATTAAAAAAATTGGAGACCTCTTACACTTCAGTGTTGTGATGCAAAAATCCAAGCAAAATGCTTGGTGCATAGAATTGAAAAGGTATTGTCAGATATTATTCATCCTAATCAGACAGGTTTTTTACATGGACGATACATTGGAGATAATATAAGACAAGTACTGGAAACAATAGAACACTATGAAATATCGGGGGACACCAGGCCTGGTTTTCATAGCTGATTTTGAAAAGGCTTTTGATAAAGTACCACTGGAGTTTATATATAAATGCCTAAAATATTTCCATTTTGGGGAATCTCTTATAAAATGGGTTAAAGTTATGTATAGTAACCCTAGGTGTAAATTAGTAAATAATGGCTACATCTCAGAAAGTTTTAAACTATCTAGAGGAGTAAAACAKGGTTGTCCACTATRGGCATATCTATTTATTATTGCCATCGAAATGTTAGCTGTTAAGATTAGATCAAACAATAATATTAAGGGATTAGAWATKCGTGGCTTAAAAACTAAGGTGTSATTGTARGCTGATGATTCATGTTTTCTTTTAAAACCACAATTAGAGTCTCTCCACGGCCTCTTAGAGGATCTAGATACTTTTGCTATCCTCTCTGGATTAAAACCAAATTATAATAAATGTACCATATTACYTATTGGATCACTAAAAAATGCACATTTTACATTACCATGTAGTTTACCAATTAAATGGTCTGACGGAGATGTGGACATACTCGGTATACAAATCCCAAAAGAAAGAAATTATCTCACTCCAATACATTTTRATAGAAAGTTAGCAAAAATAGATAGGATATTGCTACCATGGAAAGGAAAATACCTGTCTATTTGTGGAATAACCACCCTGATTAACTCTTTAGTCATATCACAGTTTACCTATTTGCTTATGGTTTTGCCTACACCTAGTGATCTGCTTTTTAAATTATATGAACAAAAAATATTAKATTTTATTTGGAACGGCAAGCCAGATAAAATTAAAAGGGCCTATTTATATAAAGAATATGAATTCGGAGGGCAGAAATMATTAAATATTAAAGCATTAAACCTCTCTCTAAAGGCATCAGTCATACAAAAGTTATACTTAAATTCAAACTGGTTCTCTAGTAAATTGGTACGAATGTCTCATCCTATGTTCAAGAAGGGCCTTTTTCCCTTTATTCAGATTACACCTGCTCACAATTCCAGCATTACCACAAAAATGGAAGAGGCAAGTAGAAGGGGAAAAAAGTAAGGAACTTGTATGTCGGCCCTGTATTAAAGAACATAAAGGGTTAAAGAAAAGTGTGATAAATAAAAACATATACCAATTTCATTTAAGGACCAAAAAACTGACAGCTGTGCCATATAAATTGCAAAATAGTTGGGAAGAGATTTTCGATGTACCCATTCCATGGCACATGGTTTATGAATTGATACGCAAAACAACGCCGGATTCAAAACTTCGAATTTTTCAATTTAAATTACTATACAAAATTCTTGCAACTAATAGAATGTTATATATATGGGGGATATAATCTTCCCAGCTCTGCAGATTCTGCTGTGAYGAGGCAGAGTCATAAGATCATTTATTTTGGTATTGTCCATATGTAGCTCGTTTTTGGTCACAGGTCCAGGAATGGCTGAAGAATTGCAACATTTGCCTAGAACTAACGTTACAGATAGCAATACTGGGTGATTTGAAAAGCCATAGTCAATCAATCAAAAATATAATAATTATTTTTGCAAAAATGTTTATTTTTAATTTACAATCTGTAGAAGCTTTGAGAATAGGAAGGTTCAATTATTTTGTGAAGCATCACAGCAGAGTTGAAAAATATATGGCAAATAGAAATCCGAAATGGATGATGTTGAGAGATAGATGGGAGGGGTTGAATGGAGCTGAAGGGTGGGACTAATAACAAGATAAACAATGTAAAGCATACGGGATCTGTAAAATATATAGGTTCGGAACTTTTGTGAAATAGCACAGTTACAAATAGAAATCAAACTGGATGGACATCAGAAATAGAGGAAGGACTAAGAACAAACAAGAGAGAACTATTGTAAAGTAGACTGTGTATAAGATGTATAAATTGAAGGTAAAGTGTTGGAGTGTTTATTAGTTTACTCCAAATGGGGGATCGGTGGTAGGGTTTGCGGGGAATAATAATAAAGGTATATTCTTTAAAAAAGTATGTATGTCTATATAGGTATGTGTATGTATATATGTGTATATGTATGCATACGTGTATGGATATATATATTTACCCCAAAAAATGGGGGATTGGAAATGATGCAGACAATTACATTGGAAGCAACATTCTTCCCGCAATATTAAGCTGATCCACCCCTTAAAAAAAAAAAAAAAAAAACTGTCATAGCCAATGTTCTGTTTTGACTTACCCGATGGGGGCGTGAGAGAGAAAAAGCACAATGTCCTTCATAAGAACAGAACCAATATCAGAAACTTGACAAATGGTACACGTACATTTAGTACATGCATAGGTGTCATAGAAATATCCAAGACAAAACTACTGATGACAGGTGGTAATGATAAAGGCCTGTGCTGTCTTTTCACCTCTGAGTGTAGAAGCAGGTACACTCCATCTTTCATGGTGCTGTCACCAGGGTGTGACTAGGGTGGGTACGTTAGTTTTTGTATTGTCTAGGGTTTTTTGTAGGTCTAGGTATTTGTATGTCTATGGTGGCCTGATATGGTTCCCAATCAGAGGCAGCTGTTTATCGTTGTCTCTGATTGGGGATCATATTTAGGTAGACATTTACCTTTTGGTGTTTGTGTGTTCTTGTTCTATGTTTAGTTGCCTGTCTGCACTACTCATATTAGCTTCACGGTTCGTTTTGTTATTTTGTTTGTTTGTTCAGTGTTCGTTCTTATAATAAAGAAGAATGTACGCTTACCACGCTGCGCCTTGGTCTCCTCCTTACAACGGCCGTGACAGGTGRCCTCATTTGGCAATCTGATAGCAGGGAGCTCAGGCAAGTCACCCGTGATACAAGTCAGTATTCGACATCCATCCATGTCTGAGGACGTCAGGAAATGACGTGGAAACCGGCCACCTGTTACCTTCAAATAGGTTTGGGTTTTGGCAGGGTTTTGTGGATGGGGATGAGCATAAGCATCTGCCTCTGGTTCAAAAGTTTGCATGTTCTAGCGATAGATAGTTGTTTTTGATAACCCTAACCCTAAACCTTAACTTTTTAGGGATAGGGGGCAGCATTTTCACTTTTGGATGAATTGGTGCCCAAATTGAACGGCCTCCTACTCTGTCCCAGATGATAATATATGCATATTATTATTACTATTGGATAAAACACTCTGAAGTTTCTAAAACGGTTTGAATTATGTCTGTGAGTATAACAYAACTCATATGGCAGGCAAACTTCCAAACAGGAAGTGAAAATTCTGAAAAGGGTCGATGTGAAAGTCATCGCCTATTCAAATCCCTGTAATTTATGGATCTGTTTGCACTTCATACGCCTTCCACTAGATGTCAACAGTCAGTAGAACGTGGAATGAAGTCTCTAGTGTGATGTGGGACCGGATGGGAGGTGTTTCAGTCACTGGTCTGGCAGATTGCCAGTTGCTGGTTACGCACGCTAGTCATGGAATGAGCATGTGTGCCATTACTTTTACAGACATGAATAAATGCTCCGGTTGGGACGTTATTGGATATATATGATAACAACATCCTGAAGATTGATTCTCAACTAAGTTTGACCAGTTTATTCGACTTGTAATATAACTTTTTTAAGTTTTCGTCCGACGTTTGCCTTCCCTTGCGCCAGTGTTTGGACACGTGTACTACACATGCTAGCTAAAGTTGCTAATTTTACATAAGTAATGGACACTATCGAACAAAAAAKKCGATGTATTGTGGAAATAGGATTCCTGGCATTGCATTCTGATGAAGATAATCAAAGGTAAGGGAATATTTATGATGTAATTTCGTATTTCTGTTGACTCCAACATTACATTTACATTTAAGTCATTTAGCAGACGCTCTTATCCAGAGCGACTTACAAATTGGTGCATTCACCTTATGATATCCAGTGGAACAACATGGCGGAGAAATGTTATTTATATTTGAGCGCCGTCTCAGATTATTGCATGGTGTGCTTTTTACTAAAGTTTTTTTTAAATCTGACACAGCGGTTGCATTAAGAACCAGTGTATCTTTAATTATATGTAAAACATGTATCTTTCATCAAAGTTTATGATGAGTATTTCTGTTATATGACGTGGCTCTCTGCAATTACTCTGGATATTTTGGAGGCATTCTGAACACGGCACCAATGTAAACCGAGATTTGTGGATATAAATATGCACATTATCGATCAAAACATAAATGTATTGTGTAACATMATGTCATATGAGTATCATCTGATGAAGATGTTCAAAGGTTAGTGATTAATRTTTATCTCTATTTCTGGGTTTTGTGAAAACTATCTTTGGCTGGRAAAAATGGCTGTGTGTTTTTTGGATTTGGTGGTGAGCTAACATAAATATATGTTGTGTTTTTGCTGTAAAACATTAAAAAAATTGGACACGATGGGTAGATTAACAAGATGTTTATCTTTAATTATATGTAAAACATGTATCTTTCATCAAAGTTTATGATGAGTATTTCTGTTATTTGACGTGGCTCTCTGTAATTACTCCGGATATTTTGAAGGCATTTCTGAACATGGCGCCAATGTAAACCGAGATTTGTGGATATAAATATGSACATTYTCGAACAAAACATAAATGTATTGTGTAACATGATGTCATATGAGTGTCATCTGATGAAGATGTTCAAAGGTTAGTGATTAATTTTTATCTCTATTTCTGGGTTTTGTGAAAGCTATCTTTGGCTGGCAAAAATGGCTGTGTTTTTTGTTTTTGGTGGTGAGCTAACATAAATATATGTTGTGTTTTCGCTGTAAAGCATTTTAAAAATTGGACACGATGGGTAGATTAACAAGATGTTTATCTTTCATTTGCTGTATTGGACTTGTTAATGTGTGAAAYTTAAATATTTCTAAAAAATATTTTTGAATTTCGTGTGCTGCCTTTTCAGCGGAATGTTGGGGGGGTTCCGCTAGCGGAATGCGTGTCCTAGAAAGGTTTTAACCATTCAGAGTTAATGCCTAACCGTAAGAATTCAGAGTTAATGCCTAAACTTAACCTTAAACTCCCTGAAATTTGAAATTTGGAACAATTTCGAAAATTGACGTTTGAGAAACATGGATGAACATCTAATTCTGAGACTGGCGACTGTGATAGATTGTTGGGGCGCTAGGATGTCTTCAGAGGTTATTTATCAGTCAAAGTCTGGAAGACACTTACAATAATAGCCTCAGGCTGAAATGACACAATTAAATGTTTAAAAAAATATATCCACATTTTAACAGGTCATCTTATAAAATGATAAAGTAATGGATGGAGGGTTAAGTCATTCAGGTCCATAGAGTTCTTGTTCGTGGACGTGAGAGGCTACCCCTGTGAGATGAAAAAGAGATAGCTCCGGCCGTCCCCATAAATCAAATGAGTGGGATGTCTGATTTGATGTTCAATTAGCCTGAATGACGCCCTTGATCAGCCGCAATAAATTAATCTGATGACTCCACACAGCGTAGAAAAGTCCCCACAAAAATGAGTTAAGTGCCGGTGATGGCGGATATACATGACACATGTACATACACGAGTGCACACACACGCACACACGTGTTGAAAATGTTAATGTGTAAAGCCTCAACACCACATACTGTTGTTGCATTCCCAGATTTGAACACATAGACACATTCATTAATGCATTAATGTAACTTTCATTTTCCTTGGTGTGTTTGTTATCTGTTTCAACATTTCCTCCAATTTTAGGCCAATTAACCTTCATTATCAACCATCTCTATGAGTTTATTTGCATTCTCATTAGCAAGGGGTAGAGAAATGTCAGCTTTTAATTGGCTTTGAGGAGGAAAGGTTAGTTCAGGGAAGAACCTGTGAATGCTGACTCCCAATGAGAAGAGCGTATGGCTGAATTGCCACTAAGTTTCTAGTCTCGACGTTTGATCTTACTGTAAAACTCCAAGAAATAATAACTCAACCTGAGAGTGGTGTCATAGAAAACATTATAATGGCTCCAATCAACGTGTCCCATACACAATGTAATTTAACACTAACACATGCTAACTACATGTTGAAATGTTGGAGATGTATAGATAGCAAGATAGTGTATCTGCATTTGTTTAAATAAAATGTAAGTGTAAGGTTACAACTGTATGAGTCAGGGATTGACAACAAGGGTTTCCCTGTGGCCCGGGGCAAGTGGCCTAAGCAGTCGCAAGCTCTGTGGTTGCCCAAATGGGCAGGTGATWAAAAAAATAACTGATAACAACCAAAATGCAAGTGATCATAATCTTCGGGAAACCCCAAAATATTCCTGATTTGCCGAATGGGCAAATCAGTCAATCCCTGAGGTCTTCCATATACTGGTTCAGGTATGACTTACAATACCAGTCAAAAGTTTGGACTCARCTACTCATTCAAAGGTTTTTGTTTATTTTTACTATTTTCTACATTGTAGAATAATATTGAAGACATCAAAACTATGAAAAACACACAAGCGCAAACCAGATGGGATGGCGTATCGCTGCAGAATGCTGTGGTATCCATACTGGTTAAGTGTGCCTTGAATTCTAAATGAATAACACAATATCACCATGAAAGTACCCTCACACCATCACACCTCCTCCTCCATTCTTCATMGTGGGAAAACACACGTGGAGATCATCCGTCCACCTACACCGCGTCTCACAAAGACACGGCGGTTGGAACCAAAAATCTTAAATTTGCACTAATCAGACCCAAGGACAGATTTCCACCCGTCTAATGTCCATTGCTCATGTTTCTTGGCCCAAGCAAGTCTATTCTTCTTATTGATGTCCTTTAGTAGTGGTTTCTTTGCAGCAATTCGACCATGAAAACCTAATTCACGCAGTCTCCTCTGAACAGTTGGTGTTGAGAAGTGTCTGTTACTTGAACWCTGTGAAGCATTTATTTGGGCTGCAATCTGAGGTGCAGTTAACTCTAATGAACTTATCCTCTGCAGCAGAGGTAACTCTGGGTCTTCCTTTCCTCTGGCGGTCTTTATGGGAGCCAGTTTCATCATAGCGCTTGATGGTTTTTGCSACTGCACTTCAAGAAACTTTCAAAGTTCTTGACATTTTCCGGATTGACTGACCTTTATGTCTTAAAGTAGTGATGGACTGTCATTTTTCTTTGCTTATTTGAGCTGTTTCTGACATAATATGGACTTGGTCTTTTACCAAATAGGGCTATTGTCTGTATACCTCCCCTACCTTGTCACAACACAACTGTTTGGCTCAAACGCATTAAGAAGGAAATCATTTCCACAAATGAACCTTTAACAAGGCACACCTGTTAATTGAAATGCATTCCAGGTGACTACCTCATGAAGCTGGTTGAGAGAATGCCAAGAGTGTGCAAAGCTGTCATCAAGGCAAAGGGTGGCTACTTTGAAGAATTTCAAATATATTTTGATTTATTTAACACTATTTTTGGTTACTACATGATTCCATATGTGTTATTTCATAGTTTAGATGTCTTCACTACTATTCTACAATGTAGAAAATAGTAAAAAATTAAGGAAAACCCTGGAATGAGTAGGTGTGTCCAAACCTTTGATTGGTGCTGTATATTTGAAGTATATGATGTCATTGAGAAAAAATACATACCAGTSTAATTAAAGTATAGTACTGCTAAAGAAGACAACAACACACTGAAACATCAACGGAAGGAGAGTGCTGAAGATGAGACATTAGTATTCACATTCACACACACTGGCCTGCAAGGTGATGGCACAATAGACTAATGGATTTAATTTTGTCACTCAGTGGAAGTTGCATGATTAATTTCCAAATGGTAATTATTTAGGTAGAAAATTGCAAGTGAATCGTATGACTCCACGCACATTAAGTATTGTCAAAATGCATCATTACGCAGAATAAAATACTGAGAGTGTTCCCCAATGTGCATTCATCAAAACGTCACAGGCTATCAGCTTCAATCAAAAATAATTAACATCCAACTTGCACCATGTGTAGCAGATGTGTGCTATGGCCATTTATAAATTAGGATTTGATGTCGTTGCTGCTAACATGAATGGCCTTTAATATGCTCCCTATTCTTGTGGCAAAAACAAAAGGATACTGATAAGCTACTGTGATTTTCAGATCTCACCGCACATGGATCCCAAACAATACGAAGAAAATCACCAAATCAACTAATCAAGATTAAAAACCAACACAGGGCAAGTGGGAACAAATGGTAAACCAGCAAGAGACCATGTTATTGCAGTTACCAGTACATGCCTTTTCTGACCTGTACATCCATAGAGATCCTAGGGATTCTAGATGTTATTCTATGTGTACATCATCCAAACCCCTCAAGGACAAAGATGATGCTCATCCAAGTGTTATGTTCTAGTAAGACTAGGAGCTGTGATCCTGACGATCCGAGGATGACGACTGCGAGGGTTGGAATATCCACTTAAGGCTAAGCCAATCTCTTCCCTTCCTTAGCATTTCACCGAAACATCACTTAACATTTCACCTCGACACTTCAACTCCTCAATGTTATAAAAAGTGACACATATTACCTACTATAGGAAATGGGACCAGGAAATGGCCTGTAAATCTTAACAAGCACCCTCTCCCAGGGAACTTGCTGATGAGTCTTAAACTTGGGTCTAAATATTATTATGACTCATTGAGAGGAACTATGTGGCAATCAACCAAAGTGCTAATAAACCAATGCAGGCAGATATTATTAACCATTATCCAAAACAGATATAATGATTGGAAATCAGTTATTTATGCTGATTGGCTAAGAAATGATAATGTGAGATTTTATTGGCAGATAGAGTGGACCATTGAGTTTCAGAAGGCCAATGCTAGAAAAGTAGATAGAACTTTTCATTGTAATATGTCCATAACTATGACACCATGCTATCAAAAACAAGTACCTGAATTATATAACAGTATACATTTTCAAGAAAACATTTCTTCTTCTCTGGTCTTCCCTAGACTGCCATGCTTGTCAGTTATTTTTGTTGAGGAGGAGGTCCCTTGGACCTGGCTGTCACATCTCCACTCTTCTCTCCCCAACTCTGACATCTCAGTCACTTTCATTATCCTCAACCGGAACTTTGCAAGGGTATACTTTGCTCTGTCTCTAAATATAAAATGTATATTAATATAATTTTGTCYTAACTGAATGTCACCATTTCAATTCAAACAGCCATTATACATCTAAGTATGCTCCTGTTTAAAGTGAGGAATGATGATCCTGTGGCTTCAGAAAAGATGTGAATCTATTGTGACAGCTTTGACAGTGATGTGAGAGTTATTAAGGGGTTAATGGAAATGGCACTATGTGTGGGCACGGAGTATCCCTTCTAAAAACACCACAGTGACCCATGTGTGAGTCAGTTTGATCTCCTAGGTTCCACTGGAATGACAGTGTTTACAGAGGGAATGAGAGAAAGCTACCTGAACCAACACTGAGGTAACTAGGGATAAGTGTCACACAGTGAAGGAATACAGATACCCATCTGGAAAAGGAAACACAAGCACGTTCCCAAAAATGGAAAGGATATATAAAAGTAGTTGTGAATATTATTTGTGTTGAATCCTACATGGTGGTGTGCAACTGCAATGTTGTACTATTCTCACCAGCAAGACAATGAATGGGTCGCCTACATTTTTTATTTTTACCCCTTTTTCTCCCCAATTGGTAGTTACAGTCTTGTCCCATTGCTGCAACTCCCGTACGGACTCGAGAGAGAGAGGCGAAGGTCGAGAGCCATGCGTCCTCCAAAACATGACCCTGCCAAGCTGCACTACTTCCTGACACACTGCTCGCTTAACCCAGCCACACCAATGTGTCAGAGGAAACACTGCACAACTATCGACCGCAGTCAGCCTGCATGCACCGCCACAAGATCAAGATGGGACAAGGACATCTCGGCCAGTCAAACCCTCCCCTAACCCAATTGTGTGCTGCCTCTTGGGTCTCCCGGTCACGGCCGGCTGCAACACAGCCCAGGATTGAACCCAGGTCTGTAGTGGTACCCCTAGCACTGTGATGCAGTGCCTTAGACCACAGCGCCACTCAGGAGGCCCTAGAATCAATGATAACAATAAAACAGAAAAGGCTAATTGAGTCCAATCTACAGGAAGTTGGATTAATCATAGGGCAGAGGAAAAGCACCAATAGGTATTTACCTTAAAAGTAGCTTTTTAATTGGACTGCTGCAGGATTAGGATTCTCTGGACATTGGGCAGACTGCTTATATTTTTGTTCGGTTTTATGGAGGTACATTAAAACAGACGCACAGCACTGGCAAAGCTGAAGCGTTTCAGGAAATTAAACTACTTGGAATTGTCAGTTGAAGCCTATGAATAAAGAAAATGTCAATATTCACAAAGTACTGTATAAGACCTTGTGTCCATTGCAATCTGTATATGGCTGGACCAAAATCTCTGAATGTACTGTATGTATGATATCATTACTGCAGAGCAGGAAGATAATATCTACTAAATTCCCTGTGCTGTTGTTATATTATTCTTATGTATTTCCCATGTTTGGATTTCTACCTATTCTATGTTTTAAGGACAGGATGACTCTGGTCCCGACATCTCCTCAGGGATCCTCTAATGATAGGATATCTCACCACCAAGACTTCTGTCTTCGCTGAGCGTTCTGCTCTGGCTGTGTATACACACTCAGATGGTTGCTGGGAGAGATGGAGGGGCACGGTTACTCTCTGAGGAAGCCCCCCTCCCGCCGGTGGAGCCCCACCTCTCTCAATCTAGCCTTCTCATCTTAGACACACAGAGGATTTGGAACCATTTATAGAGTAGGACCTGTTTAAAAACAGTAATGACCATGATTTTAAAATGGCCACTGTGTCAAGCGTTCTCTTCTCTCTGTGGAAGAGCAGGGCAAATCGTAGAATTGAGGCCAGGGTGCTTATCCACTATCCACTATCCAGAATGGATCTTCATTAGAGATGCATGTGGACAGAAGGAGCCGTCTCCTGGGCGGCTAGCTAGCGTTAGTGGAGAGCACACACAGACGGCTGGCGTGATTGGATTCAGATCAGGTGTCTGAGAGAGGTGGGGCTCCACCGGCGGGAGGGGGGCTTCCTCAGAGACTGTAACCGTGCACCTCCATCTCTCCCAGCAACCGTCTGAGTGTGCATACACAGCCGGAGCAGAACAGACAGAGGAGGCAGAGGTCTCGGTGATGAGATCTCCTATCATTAGAGTCACCTCTCTGGTTAACGCAGTATCCCTGAGGAGATGTCGGGACCACAGAGTCATCCTGTCCTTAAACATAGAATAGGTAGGAATCCAAATATGGGAAATACATGGGGAATAAAATAACAGCACAGGGCCCTTCTCTTCCACAGAGAAAAGAGAACACTTAACTTAAAATCTTAAAATCATGGTCGTTACCGTTTTTATACAGGTCCCTTATAAACGGATCCAAATCCTCTGTGTGTCTAAGGTGAGAAGGCTAGATTTCTGGCTGAGCTTTTATAGGCCAGGGGACTGATTGGAATTATATGACATCCTACTACTTGGGATAACTGTAAGAAATGCTGTGTGATTGTATGGGTACTGCTTTTTCCAAAGGATGTGATCAGCTTGTTCTCAGTGATTGGCAGACCAATACGTAGAATAGGAACCATCTCATATTGTGGGGCCAAGGAGTTTTGACTCCATTTTTAAATTACAACATTGTCATGTCCTGACCTTAGAGAGCCTGTATATTCTCTATTTTGGTTAGGTCAGGGTGTGACAAGGGTGGGTACTCTAGTTTTTTGTATTTCTATGTTGGCCTGCTATGGTTCCCAATCAGAGGCAGCTGTCTATCGTTGTCTCTGATTGGGGATCATATTTAGGCAGCCTTTTGCCACCTGTTGTGTGTGGGACCTTGATTTTCTATTGTTGCTTTTTAGCCCTACAAGGCTGTACGTTTCGTTGGTTACTCTTTCTTGTTTTGTGCCGGTTATCATAAATTAACTTCTCTAGGATAGGGGGCAGCATTTTCACGTTTGGATGAAAAGCGTGCCCAGAGTAAACTGCCTCCTACTCAGTCCCAGATGCTAATATATGCATATTATTATTAGTATTGAATAGAAAACACTCTGAAGTTTCTAAAACTGTTTGAATCATGTCTGTGACTATAACAAAACTTATTTGGCAGGCAAAACTCAGAGAACAAACCATTCAGATAAAAAAAYAATTGAGGTCACTCTCTTTTCAATGGGTTTAGCCCACCCAGACCCTCCCCCATAGAGTCAGGTTTTGCAGTTATTTTCTGCACACCTTTGCAGGGGCGTACTGTCACGCCCTGACCTTAGAGAGCCTGTTTATTCTCTATTTTGGTTAGGTCAGGGTGTGACTAGGGTGGGTACTCTAGTTTTTTGTAGTTCTATGTTGGCCTGGTATGGTTCCCAATCAGAGGAAGCTGTCTATCGTTGTCTCTGATTGGGGATCATATTTAGGCAGCCTTTTTTCCACCTGTGTGGGATCTTGATTTTGTATTGTTGCTTTTTAGCCCTACAAGGCTGTTTTGTGCCGGTTATCATAAATTAAAATAAAATGTTTAACCTGCTGCATCTTGGTCCAACCATCCTTCCAACAACGAACGTTACAAACATAGCCTACATGTATAAAGTATAGTTCATTTTGTTCTGTACAGTTGGAAATGCATCTGAATGACCAATTAACCTTCTATCTTCTGTTTCATCAATCTGGTCATGCTGGTATTGCCTGTAATAAGGTGATGAATGAAACGGGGACATCAGCTTGAGGGAAAGTCATCCTCCGTCTATCTGCTTTTTTTCTGTAGGAGAGCAGATGAGCAGCACCAATGAAAAAAATTGCCAATATTTTTCTGTGATCTGTGAATGCCTTTGGTCCATACATTTTGAGAGATGAATATGTTCATTAATTTCATTATTCATGTGCTACAGAAATTGATATGGCTCGCTATAGCCCAGTTATTTTCTGCACATAATGTATACATTCATTTTCATGACAACCGTAAAACAAACACCCCAGGAGCTAGTCAGACACCCTCCCCCCCTTCCATTCATCGTGAATACCAAGGGAATTTTACACAATAATGTTGGACTTTGTAAAGACGGCAATAAAATATTTATTTTTCCTCTGCAACAGTGAGTAAAAAATTCAGTGGAACCGGGAGGCGATGTTGCTCATACGTAAATCAAACCCCACTTTAGTCCGGGATCATAAACACATCCCTTCACAGACACAGTTCTTCACCAAACGTCATGTAGATTTATTATATGCTG
Organism: Salvelinus sp. IW2-2015; assembly: GCF_002910315.2. NCBI lineage: Eukaryota > Metazoa > Chordata > Actinopteri > Salmoniformes > Salmonidae > Salvelinus > Salvelinus sp. IW2-2015. Next base: position 8,773,264 of record NC_036868.1, on the reverse strand, counting down.
ATAAAATGAAGAAGAAAACCGGATCATTTGTATATTACAGCATCCATGTCCCAGTGCCCAGAACAAATGAAAGCGGCTGTAGGTGATTTATCCACAGCTGGGCTTCCTTCTCTGGCTCTGTCCCAAATTGCACCCTTTTCCCCATAATGCACTATATATAGAATAGGGTGCCATTTGGGATTTATAGTGGATCAGGAGAAAAATAGACCTTCGCTCACATTCCTGCTCTGCTCTTCCAGGCCACGCACTAAATGATAGATTTATACGAGGTGGCATAGGTTACATTAACATTGATGCTGTTTAAAGACACATTGGTGCTCTTTAAGAACCTGTATCGTTATGTCCATAAATGTAATCATACCAAGAACCAGTACTACAAAGCCATTTGTTCTATAGGTTGCTTCAGTCAGCATCTCTGTACGTCTCTCTTTCCCGTCCCTGGAATAGGCCCTTTTCTATAAGTGTCTCATCCTGCAGGTTTTCAGTGTCCACCTTGATAGAGAACCTCTGTAACAAACTGTTGTCATGTTTGTCTGTTGTCTCGCCATCTGGCATGAAACTTGAGTTGAACGTGTGAGCAACAAAGTGTCAATGTCTTATTGCTGTTTAGAAATCTGTCATTGACACATCAACTGTTAGAATGCTCCAATGGTTCTTGATACTTGTCTTAACCTGTATGTACTTACAGTATGTGTCAAACATACACTTACAGAATACGTAATATCAGAAAATAAAACATTGTTCATTGTGCGTCGTCTGGCTACACAGACTCCTGTGGTGAACTCCAGGGAGAGGAGCTGACCGCAATGTAGCAGGAGGGTTTTGATGAGGATGGAGTCACATGCTGCATAAATGAGATTGTTGAAAATGGAGAGGATGGCTTCTATGGAAGGCCTCCTCTCCTCATCTCCATCTGTTAACATATTATCGCTGTAATTTGCAGAACGTGTCCCTCTTTGGGTTATTAAACCCTTAGACTCCGGATGGGGGGAATGGGCACTCAGTCCTGTTCAGACCCTGCGCTCTGATAGTAGCCTGAAGTGGGCTGAGAGGATAGAAAGAGGGGGGGGGGACTGAATCTCATTTGGGCAGCATGAAGCATATGTTCCCTTTAGTGCAGACTCTGGTCTTTGAGGCCTAGTGACATTATCAAATGGATTGACATTTCCAATATTTGCTGTGCTCAGCAGGTCCTAATCCAGCCCAGGTGAACCATGGTTCTCCCCCTCACCACGGCTCAGCTAGCCATGTGTGTCCATTTAATCACCAGCACAGAAATGAGATCAAACAGCCACTGCTGTTAAGACCTTTAAAAGTGCAGCATACTGTGGAAGGAAAGAGCCAGGGAGATTCAACAACAACAAGGACAACACAGAATACTATAAAGAACAAGTACTTTCCCRTCTGCATGCCACTTCCCTATGCTGAATTATATAGTAAGCTCAGGGAGTAAGGTTAGGAACCAAACATTTTAAAGAGGGCATGRCACTAAATGTTTAATTTAGGTCAAACTCAGTCAAACCCTTTTAGTAGCAGTAGAGAATACTTCTCAGGTGAGGTTGAACATACAGGGAAGGGGTTCCCAAACTTTTTGGCCCACAACCTCATTTTGATATCTGAAAAACCTCAGGATCCCATCAATGTGAAAACAAAATATGTAATTAACAGTCAATGTTTACTTTTTTATTTGGGGCTATGGCAGGCAATTGAAACACATTCTCACAGTATTTCTGGTGGTCTTCTCAACTCACCATCACATACTTTTAATGTGGGGCTATGACAGTCAATAGCAAATTAGTCTGACGTAACGTATCTTATCTCATCACCACTAATGAGATGGGTGTGCTTGATGCATGTCGCATTGAAGCTTCTCAAAGTCAGGGGGCGTGGTCAACAGTGCGCACCTCATCTCTGCTATCACATCCAACCTGGATCGATATTTGGTTTTAATGCAGACAAGAGCACTGAATCCAGCTTCACACAGATATGAGCTGGCAAAGGGTACCATGAGTTTTATGGTGCTTTCAAGACAACTGGGAACTCTGAAAAATACGAGTCAGTGATCTTCAGGTCGGAAAGTTGGAGCTCAAGAAATTTGGAATTCCGAGTTGGATGACTGTTTTAAAAGATTTTTCCCAGTCGGAGCTTATTTTTTTCAGAGTTCCTAGTTGTAACGCACTGAAGTCGGAAGTCAGAGATTTCCGAGTTCCCAGCTCAGAGTAAACCGTTAAGTCAGGAACCAAAACTCCTCCTAGTGATCTGTGAATGCATTCTGTCACATGACAGCTCGATCAGCTGTTCGATTTCACTTACCGTCATGTCGACTGAGTCAGGATCACAGTCAACAGGATTGGGAAGTAAGTCCCAAAGCGCTCTTCCAAGCGTTGGAGGTGAGCAGTCATCACTTGTGTGGGACACTTACTGATGCTGTTTTCTGTTTAGAAACAAAGGGGGCATGGTTGGCTTTTGAAAGTCTCTTTCTCCAATAAGAATTATTTCCTCTGAARCCACTGTCACTCTTCTGTAGAATGTTTTTGTCTCAGGGTAGTAAGTTGGTGGTTTGAAGATATCCCTCTAGTGGTGTGGGGGCTGTGCTTTGGCAAAGTGGGTGGGGTTATATCTTGCCTTGTTGGCCCTGTCCGGGGGTATCGTCAGTCGGGGCCACAGTGTCTCCCGACCCCTCCTGTCTCAGCATCCAGTAATTATGCTGCAATAGTTTTTGTGTTGGGGGTTAGGGTCAGTCTGTTATATCTGGAGTATTTKTCCTGTCTTATCTAGTGTCCTGTGTGAATTTAAGTATGTTCCCTCTAATTCTCTCTCCCTCTACCTCTCTTTCTCTCTTTCTTTTAGAGGACATGAGCCCTAGGACCATGCCTCAGGACTACCTGGCCTGATGACTCCTTGCTGTCTCCAGTCCACCTGGTTGTGCTGCTGCTCCCCAGTTTCAACTGTTCTGCCTGTGGCTATGGAACCCTGACCTGTTCATCATCGGACGTGCTACCTTGTCCCATGTAACATTTGAACATCGTGGCCATGTACTGTTATAATCTCCACCCGGCACAGACCGAAGAGGACTGGGCACCCCRCAGAGCCTGGTTCCTCTCTAGGTTTCTTCCTAGGTTCCTGCCTTTCTAGGGAGGAACCTGCCACCGTGCTTCTACATCTGCATTGCTTGCTGTTGGAGTTTTATTAAGCTGGGTTTCTGTATAGCACTTTGTGACATCGGCTGATGTAAAAAGAGCTTTATAAATACATTTGATTGATTGATTGATTTTGTGTTTCRCCTGCATGCTTGCATTCAGTTTCCCAAAATATGTCTGTTACATAGACAAGGAGACACATGTTKTTTTCATTAGACAGAAAGTCAACCAAGTCTGTTTGTTTTACATCCATTGTGAAGTTCCTCTCTCAATGCAAAAAATCTTCCCCCTCGATAACCATTAAGCCTCGGTATGAAATAAAATATTTTCTCGCTCTGATCTCATATCTCCACGTAGTTTTGTGAACAGGCGTGCACAGTGGATGTGGTTTGATGTAGTTTACAGCCGAAGTTACCTGCTGCAGAATATCTCAGAGTTCTGTGCTCAGCTCTTTTACTGCCAGTTGCTCTTAGTGTTTCATACAATGCGTCCATATGGCATAGGGAGACATTCATTACTAAAGTGCAGAGGCCTGCCCACCACCATATATGCAGCCCCATCTGTGAAAAAGCCCACCATTCGTTCCCATAGAATCTGTTTTTCGTCCATTTAGCCACGGAGCACGCTGAACATCCCTTGTGCTGTTTCATGCTCGGGAATCGAGAGACAGAGCAATATATCCTTGTGAATAGCATCCCCTGACAGGTATAGCGAACAAAAGTAAATTTATGGGCATCTTTCTCAAGGAGAGAAGATTTGTCACGATCGTTATAATAACTGGACCAAAGCGCAGCGTGAACTGGGTTCCACATCTTTTTATTACTAGGTGAAACTCACAGCAAAACAAAACAATAAATCGCAAAACGAAACGTGAAGCTAACAGTAGTGCTAATAGGCAATTATACACAGTCAAGATCCCACAAAGCACAAAGGGGAAATGGCTGCCTAAATATGATCCCCAATCAGAGACAACGACAAACAGCTGCCTCTGATTGGGAACCATACCAGGCCAACATAGAAACATAATCACCTAGATAACCCACCCTAGTCACACCCCGAGCAAACCAACATAGAGAATAAAAAGCTCTCTATGGTCAGGGCGTGACAATACCCCCCCCACCCTAAAGGTGCGGACTTTGACCGCAAAAACCTGACTCAATAGGGGAGGATCCGGTTGGGCATCTACCGTCGGGGCGGCTCCGGTGCGGGGCGAAGTACCCACTCCGCTCGCGGAAATGTCATCTCCAATGGCGGCTCTGGTGCGGGGATCGTCGCCGGAAGCTTCGGACAGTGGATCGTCGCCGGAGGAACCGGACCGTGGCTCGCCGCCGGAGGAACCGGACCGTGGGTCGTCGCCGTAGGAACCAGACCGTGAATCGTCACTGGATGCTCCGGACAGTGGATCGTCGCCGGGGTCTCCGGGCCGTGGATCGTCGCCGGGGACTCCGAACCGTGGATCGTCGCCAGAGGCTCCGGACTGCATACCATCGCTGGAGGCTCTGGACTGCCGACCGTTGCTGGATGCTCTGGACTGCAGACCGTCGCTGGAGACTCTGGACCGCAGACCGTCGCTGGAGACTCTGGACCGCAGACCGTCGCTAGAGGCTCTGGACTGCCGACCGTCGCTGGTGGTTCCGGACCGTTGACCGCCTCAGGAGGTTACAGACCGTGGACCGTTTCAGGAGGTTCCGGACCGTGGACCGTCTCAGGAGGTTCCAGACTGCGGACCGTCTCAGGAGGTTGTGGACTGCAGACCGTCTTGGGAGGTTCTGGACTGCGGACCGTCTCAGGAAGTTCCGGACTGTGGACCGTCTCAGGAGGTTCCGGACTGTGGACCGTCTCAGGAGGTTCCGGACTGTGGACCGTCTCAGGAGGTTTCGGACTGTGGACCGTCTCAGGAGGTTCCGGACTGTGGACCGTCGCTGGAGGTTCCGGACTGTGAAACGTCGCCGGAAGCTCTGGACTGGGAACGGTCGCCGGAAGCTCTGGACTGGGAACTGTCGCCGGAAGCTCTGGACTGGAAACTGTCGCCGGAAGCTCTGGACTGGGAACTGTCGCCGGAAGCTCTGGACTGGGAACTGTTGCCGGAAACTTTGGACTGGGAACTGTTGCCGGAAGCTCTGGACTGGGGATTGTCGCCGGAAGCCTGGTACGTGGGGCCGGCACTGGTGGTACCGGGCTGGTGACATGCACCTCAGGGCGAACGCGAGGAGCAGGCACAGGACGTACTGGACTGAGGAGGCACACTGGAGGCCTGATGCGTGGGGCRGGTACACATGGCACCGGGTTGGTGGCACGCACCTCAGGGCGAGTGCGGGGAGGAGGCACAGGACGCACTGGTCTGTGGAGGKGCACTGGAGGCCAGATGCGTGGGGCCGGTACAGGTGGCACCGGGCTGGTGACACGCACCTCAGGGCGAGTGCGGGGAGGGGGCACAGGACACACTGGACTGTGGAGGCGCACTGGAGGCCTGATGCGTGGGGCCGGTACAGGTGGCACCGGGCTGGTTACACGCCCCTCAGGGCGAGTGCGAGGAGCAGGTACAAGACGTACTGGACTGGGGACACGCACTCCAAGGAGAGTGCGAGGAGCAGGTACAGGACGTACCTGACTGGGAAGACACACTTAAGGGAGAGTGCGAGGAGCAGGAACAGGACGTACCGGGCTGTGGAGACGCACTGGAGACACGGTGCGTAGAACCGGCACACATTGTACCGGAACGATGACACTCTTCACACGGTGAGTACGAGGAGTTGGCACAGGACGTACTGGGCTGTGAAGGCGCACTGGAGACCTATAGCCGGCATCACTTGTACCGGAACTTTAACACACTTCTCAGGATGAGTATGGAGAGCTGACTCAGGTGGCTTTAAAWCGATAACACGCCCCTTAGGGCAAATGTCGTGCATCCTCCACCAATTCAATAACTCTCATTTCTCTCTCCTCCACATTCTCCCTCAACTCACTGACAGTCTCTGGTTCACTCCCCTCAACTTTCGCCGCCCACTCCTCGCTCAATCTGTCCCAATATTCCTCCTCGGTCTCTGACTCACCCCTCAGCGTCACCGACCACTCCGTGTGCCCCCCCCCCCCACAAAAAAATTGGGCTTGCGTCGTGGCCGCGAACCCCGGTGTCATCGTTGTTACTCCCTCGCTGCTTCCACCTGCTTCTATGGCAGGCTTCTGTCTCCTGCCATAATCTCTTCCCACGTCCAGGATGTCCTCCACTCCTGGCTTTCCTCCTGGGCACGCTGCTTGGTCCGTTGTTGGTGGGATCTTCTGTCACGATCGGTATAATGACTGGACCAAAGCGCAGCGTGATKTGGGTTCCACATCTTTTTATTAKTAGGTGAAACTCACAGTAAAACAAAACAATAAATCGCAAAACTAAACATGAAGCTAACAGTAGTGCTAACAGGTAATTATACACAGTCAAGATCCCACAAAGCACAAAGGGTAAATGGCTGCCTAAATATGATCCCCAATCAGAGACAACGACAAACAGCTGCCTCTGATTGGGAACCATACCAGGCCAACATAGAAACATAATCCCTAGATGACCAACCCTAGTCACACCCCGAGCAAACCAACATAGAGAATAAAAGCCTTCTATGGTCAGGGCGTAACAAGATTCAGGGCTCCCTCCCCAAATTCACCAAAAAATGACCTTTGTTTCTAGAGGCTTTTCACGCCGAAACTCTAACATGTTCTAAAGCCAATACTGGAACAATATTCAACGTAGAACGTGGGGAATTTTGTTTGTTATTTTGTGATGTCATTAGAAATGTTATAAAGGAAATACTTTACTTGGAAAGTATACAGACTACATGTTTGAAGTGTCCGTCCTATGCGTTGTGCATGAAATATGAAAAATAATGAAAGTGTTTTTGTGAGGAGAGGGATGTGAATGAGAAACTATAAGAGATAATAGTTGTACATAACTTTGTACAAGTGACAAGTCACACCCCCGAGTGAGATCATAAACTCAGCAAAAAAAGAAATGTCCCTTTTTCAGGACCCTGTCTTTCAAAGACAATTCGTAAAAATCCAAATAACTTCACAGATCTTCATTGTAAAGGGTTTAACATATTAGGGTATGTGGGACGCTAACGTCCAAAAGAAGTAAAAATGCAGCGCGCCAAATTCAAACATATTACTATAAAAATCTATCTTTCATGAATCACACATGAAAGACACCAAATTAAAGCTACACGTTGTGAATCCAGCCAACATGTCTGATTCAAAAAGGATTTACGGCGAAAGCACACCAAACGATTATGTTAGTTCAGTACATAGCCACAGAAAAACACAGCCATTTTCCCAGCTAAAGATAGGAGTCACAAAAAAGAAAATATAGATAAAATGTATCACTAACCTTTGATGATCTTCATCGATGACACACCATAGGACATCATGTTACACAATACATGTATGTTTTGTGTCGATAATGTGCATATATATCCACAAATCTCAGTTTACATTCGCGCCATGTTCAGAAATGCCTCCAAAAAAACCGGAGAAATTGCAGCGAGCCACATCAATAACAGAAATACTCATCATAAACTTTGATGAAAGATACATGTTTTACATAGAATTAAAGATACATTTGTTCTTAATGCAACCGCTGTGTCAGATTTTTTTTTAAATTACGGAAAAAGCAAACCATGCAATAATCTGAGACAGCGCTCAGATATAAACAAATTTCTCCGCCATTTTGGAGTCAACAGAAATACGAAATTACATCATAATATTCCCTTACCTTTGATGATCTTCATCAGAATGCACTCCCAGGAATCCTAGTTCCACAATAAATTGTTGTTTTGTTTGATAATGTCCATTAATTATGTCCAAGTAGCTACTTTTGCTAGCATGTTTAGTACACATGTCCAAACGCTCGCGCAGGTCCCGCATAACGTCGGACGAAAACTTCAAAAAGTTATATTACAGGTCGAATAAACTTGTCAAACTAAGTAGAGAATCAATCTTCAGGATGTTGTTATCATAAATATCCAATAAAGTTCCAACCGGAGAATTCCTTTGTGTCTACAGAAGTAATGGAACGCAAGGCGATATCATGTGGAATGCGCATGACCAGGAACTGGCTCTCTGCCAGACCACTGATTGAAACACCTCCCATCCGGCTCAACATCACAGTAGTTCTACAGACTGTTGACATCTAGTGGAAGGCGTAGGAAGTGCAAACAGATCCATATCTTACTGGGATTTGAATAGGCGATGAGTTGAAAATCGACCAGCCTCAGAATTCTCACTTCCTGTTTGGATTTCTTCTCAGGTTTTTGCCTGCCATATGAGTTCTGTTATACTCACAGACATCATTCAAACAGTTTTAGAAACGTCAGTGTTTTCTATCCAATAGTAATAATAATATGCATATATTAGCATCTGGGACAGAGTAGGAGGCAGTTCACTCTGGGCACGCTATTCATCCAAAGTGAAAATGCTGCCCCCTATCCTAGAGAAGTTAAACACTGTTTCCCATGCTTGTTCAATGAACCATAAACAATTACTGAACATGCACCTGTGGAACGGTCGTCAAGACACTAACAGCTTACAGACGGTAGGCAATTAAGGTCACAGTTATGAAAACTTAGGACACTAAAGAGGTCTGTCTGCTGACTCTGAAAAACACCAAAAGAAAGATGCCCAGGGTCCCTGCTCATCTGTGTGAACGTGCCTTAGGCATGCTGCAAGGAGGCATGAGGACTGCAGATGTGGCCAAGACAATAAATTGCAATGTCCGTACTGTGAGACGCTTAAGACAGCACTACAGGGAGACAGGACGGACAGCTGATCATCCTCACAGTGGCAGACCACGTGTAACAACACCTGCACAGGATCGGTACATCCGAACATCACACCTGCAGGACAGGTGCAGGATGGCAACAACAACTGCCCGAGTTACAGCAGGAACGCACAATCCCTCCATCAGTGCTCAAACTGTCCGCAATAGGCTGAGAGAGGCTGGACTGAGGGCTTGTAGGCCTGTTGTAAGGCAGGTCCTCACCAGACATCACCGGCAGCAACATTGCCTATTGGCACAAACCCACCGTCGCTGGATCAGACAGGACTGGCAAAAAGTGCTCTTCACTGATGAGTCGTGGTTTTGGCTCACCAGGGGTGATGGTCGGATTCGCCTTTATCATTAAAAGAATGAGTGTTACACCGAGGCCTGTACTCTGGAGCGGGATCGATTTGAAGGTGGAGGATCCGTCATGGGCTGGTATGTCACAGCATCATCGGACTGAGCTTGTTGTCATTGCAGGCAATCTCAACGCTGTGCGTTACTGGGAAGACATCCTCCTCCCTCATGTGGTACCCTTCCTGCAGGCTCATCCTGACATGACCACCCAGCATGACACCACCAGCCATACTGCTCGGTCTGTGTGTTATTTCCTGCAAGACAGGAATGTCAGTGTTCTGACATGGCCAGCGAAGAGCCCGAATCTCAATCCCATTAAGCACATCTGGGACCTGTTGGATCGGAGGGTGAGGGCTAGGGCCATTCCTCTCAGAAATGTCCGGGACTTGCATGTGCCTTGGTGGAAGAGTGGGGTAACATCTCACAGCAAGAACTGGCAAATCTGGTGCAGTCCATGAGGAGGGGATGCACTGCAGTACTTAATGCAGCTGGTGGCCACACCAGATACTGACTGTTACTTTTGATTTTGACACCCCCCCCCTTTGTTCAGGGACACGTTATTCCATTTCTGTTAGTCACATGTCTGTGGAACTTGTCTCAGTTGTTGAATCTTGTTATGTTCATACAAGTATTTACACATGTCAAGTTTGCTGAAAATAAACGCAGTTGACAGTGAGAGGACGTTTCTGTTTTTGCTGAGTTTAGAGCGTGTCAGCCTGATGGAACCGCCCCTCTCGAAGAAACTGCATAATTTTTGTCACGAAATTAACATATCAGACCAGAGAGACGTAAAGCTGCAGCTTACATGTGGTCTGAACTCTGAATCTTAACACGAGGTAGAGACAATAAACTCACCTCCTGGACAATCACTGCTGATTAGCCGTAGCAGTGATATTGATGTCAGTCCGCTAGGGACCTGTTTTTAACATATTAAGTGTGTATGTTTATCCTGTATTACCATTTAATAGATTTTTAAGGTTAGCCACATTACAATGATTTCGAGATACAAAGACTATATTATAAGAGCATTTTATTTCAGGATATRGGAAATCCTGCCGTTTGGGAACCGCTGATATACGGCTTGTCTGATGTGACACCGTTTGGGAGTGTTACTAATCCACACGTGGTTGAAATGAGATTGCAGGGCTATGACAGCAAAGCCTATTGCATATTTCACTTCTTAAAGCTGGTGTGAAGGCGAAATGCTGTCAGACATACTTTCGCAAATAGAGTGCAGTGAAACTAATCTTGCCAAAATAGATTAAGCACAAGTCCCAATGTATCATCTGCCTGCCCGCTAGTGTAGAGATGTTGGCAGGCATGGGAACAAAATGGGTGATATACCCTTAATGACAAGAAAGCAGACATACTTGAATCCATGTAGCCCTTAAACTGGGAACACAGATTGGGACCCAGACCAATAAGTGTTATGATTCAAATGACATAGTATTATAAAAATAAAAATAAATAATCCAGGCGAGTCAGTTAAGAACAAATTCTTATTTACGTTGACGGACTATATCTTCTAATTTATTCCCCCCTTGTTCAAAGACGGGCTCTCTTTTGTTTGTGTTACGAGATCATGTGTAAAAATAACGCAAACCTTTTGGCTATTGTCACAGTTATGCATTCTAATTACAAATATGTCATAACAGTGTCATAACCATTTTGTGTCGCTAGCAGAGCGGGCCCTAAATGGCCCCTTTTGTGCCTGTGGGATTTAGTTGCACAGCACTTCGTGGTCCACTCTCATTTACATTAAACAATGAGAGAGTTGTCTTTGGAGAGAGGGTGACTGTCAGAATCCCTCCAATGTGCCTGTTAATTCCACCCCTCATTACAGTTAAGAGAGAGAGAGAGCCTACATCACGTCAGGCATGTGGGCCTTTCATTTTTTATTGCCCTGGCCCTTCTATTCCATGACACCGCCTTGCAGTTGATTTAATGCAACCTGCGAGCCCTGCTAGACTGGACTGTGGTGGGCTGGAAGCGATGGGCCTCAAGCCTCCGGAGGAGAGGAACTAACAGCACTGTAGTCAGCAGGAGAGTGACTCACTTACACATTACGCCACTATGTTCTAATGAATAAAACAAGACATGCCCCCAAAAAGATGAATTCATCACCACAGAGTAGGGTGGGAGGAAATGAGAATGGGCCAAAATTGGTGTCTTAAAGCAGCATCCAATCCCAGTACACTCTTAGAAAAAGGTGCTATCTAGAACTGAAAGGGGTTCTTTGGCTGTCCCCATAGGAGAACCCTTTGAAGAACCCCTTTTGGTTCCAGGTAGAAACCTTTTGGGTTCAATGTAGAACCCTTTCCACAGAGGGTTCTACATGGAACCCAAAACAGATCTATCTGGAACAAAAAAGGGTACTACCTGGACCCAATAAGGGTTCTCCTATGGGGACTGTCACGCCCTGACCTGAGATATCTCTGTTTTCTCTATATTTTGGTTAGGTCAGGGTGTGACTAGGGTGGGTAGGTTCGTTTTTGTATTGTCTAGGGTTTTTGTATGTCAAGGGTTTTAGTAGGTCTAGGTGATTTGTATGTCTATGGTGGCCTGATATGGTTCCCAATCAGAGACAGCTGTTTATCGTTATCTCTGATTGGGGATCATATTTAGGTAGCCATTTCCCCTTTGGTGTTTGTGGGTTCTTGTTCTATGTTTAYTTGCCTGTCTGCACTACTCATATTAGCTTCACGGTTCATTTTGTTATTTTGTTAGTTTGTTCAGTGTTCGTTCTTATAATAAATAAGAATGTACGCTTACCACGCTGCACCTTGGTCTCCTCCTTACAACGGCCGTGAAAGAAGAACCCACCACAAAAGGACCAAGCAGCGTGTTCAGGAGGAATGGACATGGGAAGAGATTCTGGATGGAGCAGGACCCTGGACACAGGCGGGGGAGTATCGCCTTCCGAAGGAAGAAATGGAGGCAGCGAAAGCGGAACGGCGATATTACGAGGAGAAATACAAACGAGGCAAGCACGAGAGGCAGCCCCAATAATTTATTTGGGAAGGGGCACATAGAGCAGTCGGCAGAGCCAAGGAGCGAACCAGAGCCAGTCAGGGAGTCGGATGAGGAGTTCAACGCAAGATTCCGGGAGAGATGTGATAGCTTTAAGAGCGCTGCAGAGCGGGCGTGCTGGGGAGCGTGTGACTGGTCAGACACCGCGTTACGCAGTGATGCGCATGGTGTCTCCAGTTCGCATTCATAGCCCGGTGCSCTCTATTCCAGCTCTTCGCACTTGCCGGGCTCAAGTGAGCATCCGGCCAGGACGCAGTGTGCCAGCACTAAGCTCCAGATCTCCAGTGCGCCTCCACAGTCCAGTARGTCCTGTGCCTCCTCTCCGCACTCGCCCTGGGGTGCGTGTTCCCAGCCCGGTACCTCCAGTTCCGGCACCACGCATCAGGCCTCCAGTGCGCTTCCACAGTCCAGTATGTCCTGTGCCTCCTCTCCGCACTCGCCTTGAAGTGCGTGTCCCCAGCCCGGTACCACCAGTGCTGGCACCACGCATCAGACCTCCAGTGCGCCTCCACAGTCCAGTACGGCCTGTGCCTCTTCCCCGCACTCGCCCTGAGGTGCGTGTCCTCAGCTCGGTACCACCAGTTCCGGCACCACGCATCAGGCTTCCAGTYCGCTTCCACAGTCCTGAGCGTCCGGCGATAGTTCTCAATCCAGAGCTTCGTGCGACAGTACCCAGTCCAGAGCTTCCGGCGACGGGCCACAGTCCAGAGCTTCCGGCGACGGGCCACAGTCCGGAACCTCCAACGACGGTCCACAGTCCGGAGCCTCCAGCGACGGTCCCCAGTCCGGAGCCTCCAGCGAACGCGTCCCAGTACGGGTCTCCAGCGACGGTCCCCAGTCCGGGGTCTCCAGCGACGGTCCCCAGTCCGGGGTCTCCAGCGACGGTCCCCAGTCCGGGGTCTCCAGCGAAGGTCCCCAGTCCGGGGTCTCCAGCGATGTTTCCCAGTCCGGGGCCTCCGGCGATGATCCGCAGTCAAGAGCCTCCGGCGATGATCCACGGTCCGGTTCTACAAAGGCGGAGGGATCAGCATAAAGAGGGGGGGCTGCGTCCAGAACCAGAGCCACCACCGAGGGTAGATGCCCACTCGGACCCTCCCCTATAGGTTCAGGTTTGCGGCCGGGAGTCTGCACCTTTGGGAGGGGGGTACTGTCACGCCCTGACCTGAGATGTCTCTGTTTTCCCAATCAGAGACAGCTGTTTATCGTTGTCTCTGATTGGGGATCATATTTAGGTAGCCATTTACCCTTTGGTGTTTGTGGGTTCTTGTTCTATGTTTAGTTGCCTGTCTGCACTACTCATATTAGCTTCACGGTTCGTTTTGTTATTTTGTTAGTTTGTTCAGTGTTCGTTCTTATAATAAAGAAGAATGTACGCTTACAACGCTGCGCCTTGGTCTCCTCCTTACAACTGCCGTGACAGGGACGGTCTTTTGGAATCCTTTTTTCCAGGAGTGTACTATCAACTCAGCACAAACCCAGGTTTTCACCGGCACATGCTGCTGCACAATTTATGTGATAATGTGAAGTTAAACATCAGTTCTGGGGCCCTTTGACCAAACTTATGTGGACATTGAAGTGACTAATGTAGAAATTGGTACCTTGGTTTCCAACGAGGCCCTGAGGTATAATGGTTTAGAATGGCTGATGATTGGAGATTAGTCTTCACAGCAGGCGATCTCAGCAGTCAAGTAAAGCTCTTCATTAAAACACATCCTTGCCGATAGTTTCTCAAATGTCCTGCACTGTACATTTAAATGCTCCTAATGGGGAGACATACAGAGAGTGACAATATTATTTCTTATTCCAGGGACTACTGGTGTCTTGTTAAGAAGGCTATTGCCTACCATGAGAGGAATCCATCAAGTCAGTGGTCACTCACAGGGCAGTAGTCAGAGGCTGCGGTATACAATTAAAATACTGCAAGGCTCTACACACATTTTATTTAGTAAATAAATGAGGTGCGGAAAGCAACACCTGAATACCATTACAGCTAAATTATTGTGTGTGTAACTTAGCTTTTGATACATTATCTGTAACGTATTGGCAGTGTGGTGTCTGTTTCACCATTCTTCCTTCAGCTACTACCATTTACTTACTAATTTTCCCTCCTTTATTTCATTAATTTGGGGTCATATAGAACGTGATTCATATATTTGCGGACACTACAACGCTGAGAAAGCTGAAAAGCTGCTGCTTCACGTTGTATCTTCATCCTGTTGAAAAGGGAGGGATCAGCAGTATCTTATTTCAGTACAGAAGTAGAGAGATTCATGTCATCTGTCTCCCCCTATTTGCATGTAGAGTTTTTTCGAGGCAGACAGCTTCGCGCTCATTGATGGTAGAAAATGCAACATTCAGACCAATGTATGGGAGGAAAACCTATAAACAAAACCTATAAACTACATAGTACATATCTATCTACATACACACAAACTAATTTCACCAGTGAAAGAAAGATGCAAAGTTACTCATCTCCCGAAAGTAATCTGTGGTATCATCGACACATGATTTTAAATTCAACCTGAAGGACTGAASTAGTCTACGGACTGGGCACACACACCCCTCTAATCACAGTGTGGGTCTGGGTCCTGCAGGCAGATCCTCAGACACCCATTCGTTAGTGGAGTCAGCACTGCAGTGGACAGGAGGACAGCGGCCGATTGGCAGGTTGATCTAGTGTAAGTAATGAGGGGACAAAGTGGGAGAGTGTGTCCCCTCCTTGATTAAAGGCAGGAGTGTGTGACATGCATGATAGCCTCATGACTCCTCTAACCCCACCGCTAGCGAGATAAAATCACAGTAATTCACTGGTCCCAAAGGGAAACATTTACAAGTTCCTGCTAACCGTGAGCATACTAACGTTTCTGGCCCAGCTGAAAAGGAGTGTGTTAAAGCAGAAAACACATTATATCAGAAAAACCAAATACAATTTTTTGTCAATATACTGATTACCTGATTCACTGATTAACAACATGCAGTTGTGGGATCATCATAGTACAGTATAGCACAGTGGCCTCAAGATAGCTGGACTGAATGCAGATAGCCGCTTGATTACAGACCTACAGTCAATTTCCCACAACCAAAACATAATGGACATGCAAAATGTCTCACAATAGTGATATTTCTGTGCTGATGAGTAAACTTGACTGAAGAGGCACTAAAACAATGTATTGAGTATTAGAACAGGGAATAGGCCCTATGCGGTATAGAGCCATTAGAAACACTATATGGATACACTAAATATTTACTCACTCAAATCAGTACGCTAAGAGGCTTGCTTTGGGCCTACTAATGCATTATTCATGACTGTCATTAATTTGGATGCGGTTTGGGAAATGAACGGCACTGTAAATGTTGATCAACAGTGACAGGCATTTTCTCAGGAACACAGTCAAACAGTTATTCATCGTCAGTTGTGCTGATCAGCCCTGTAATCAGACCCACTCATCATTATGGCTCCTCTTGGCATAAACAGGTCATGCCAAAGCTCTCTGATGGCAATTTCAAAAGATATTCTCTCTGTCAATATTTAAAAAACTGTCTGGCTCCTCTTTATGTCAAGAGGAGCCATAATGATGAGTGGTCTGATTACAGGGCTGATCAGCACAACTGATTGATTGATTTTAACGTTGCCGAGCAGACTGTGACGTGATGATTTTATTCATTTTAGTGAAACCAGCCCTCCGGAGATGAAATAATAATAGTTTTCATCAAAAGCTCTGCATAGCAGAAGTAGAACAGTGTGTGGGTGCTGATGACAGCAGTAGAACAGTGTGTAGGTGCTGATGACAGCAGTAGAACAGTGTGTAGGTGCTGATGACAGCAGGACATCAGAATAGGATTAAGCCCTCGGAAAGTGTCAAGAGGTGCTCTCGATGGATCACAGATTTTAGAAACCAGTTCGTCGTTAGACTGCTATATAGGAAGTTGTACGAGCGCTGCAAAGAATTGAAAACATGTTCGTGTAGGGTGTTACGTCACGAGACCGAAGCTATAGATTTGCAAACCCTGTGTTAATAGTAGAGTGAGCGTAGAAGTGCAGTGTTTTCTATCCGCATAGTTAATAATAATATGATATTGTACGGCAAGAATGTAGTAGCGAGCAGTATATCTAGATGTGTGGATAAGCGATTGCTTGTATATCAACTCTATGAAAATAGCGCCCCCCTATTGAACAACGAGTTAAGTAGTACTTTAGAGTATGGTTTTGCATTATAAGAACTTTACAGAGAGCCAGTGATAAAAGTAGGAGAGACTGAGTAGATAGCATGTAGTGATGCGTTTAGCGACATCAGGATTATGAGGCAGCAATGGAAAGTAATTCTGCTCTTGAAAGTTAGGATAAAGTTGAACCCTCCCTTTTTTGAAATGGCCCTTGGAGTTGCAGTACCTACTGAGGAGAGCTCAATCTTGTCTACAGCATTCGGACATTGTTCACACTCCATGCGAAACTCTGGCGATGTGTCGCATACCCATCTCTTTAAGGTGCTAGCTCATTGAGGTCGATACATGGTCAGACTTGACAACCAAAATTTCAAGACTAAAGGTAGCATGCAGTCCTCTGTACTACGGTATAGTGAGTGTGCTAGATTGAACAAGACTTAATCTGGAGTGCTAGAGTGTGCTCTGCGGTGTTCGTAAACTCAGAGATTAGGAACTCTGTTAGGTGATTTAGTGTGTGGATGCACCTCGAAAGCTTCAGAGCGTTTCGGTTCTCGCGAGCATTCAGAGCGCACACTAGATTCTCTGTACCAAGGTAGAGATCAGTGGTGTTGATCCGTACGTAGCGTTCAACCTACATCAAAAATAGCATACGTCAGAGAGCGACACCCCAAGCTAACTGGCTAATGTTGGCTATATATCTTGCTAGGTATTTCCAGACAACTAAAGTGAACGAAAATGCGTAGCTCACTGCTGACTATTTTGATCTACCCCCTAGAGCCACGAGAGCTGTCGAAAGCTCGATGTATAGTGGTTAGACTTCCTAGATTTATGACAGGGCTGACAAGAGCAACTGTGCTGCTTGCAACAAATTTTAGAATCACGCTCTAGTTTTGCCAATCTTATCCGTTGGCTAGACTAACAGCGCGGAGCAATATTCAATGGGTGTATGAACCAAGGCCATTTGTCAGAATATGACGTCAATTGGTAACTGTTAATTGGACCACTCAGCTGGGCACACTCAGATGAGAGTGCTCTCTGAAATTCTGAGACAGCTATAGTGCTGGCGATCAGTGCTGTCACAGATGAGACTCAGCTCAAGTTTATAGTTGAAACATGTAGTTACTTTGCATAGTGGAGTATTGTTATGCGATTTTCATACAGTGATGACAGACTAGAGCTAGCTAGCTAAACAATGAACTATAATTCCAACTGCCATAATGTTTACTACCCTGCATTGAATCATGCAAGGCATAGCGTGACCAGACCATGATATGCATATGTCTATAGGCATAGGCAATAACAACTACAGTTAGGCAATAAACTAGAACACAAATGGCTTATGAGATACAAATAATATTATAGCAACAGTTGTGTACACAAGATTATCACAGTGAGATTCTATGGATGACATCCATAGTCAGCAGTCTAGACACATGTTTAGCTTAGCTGATTCCTACTGAACCATTCAAGTTTAAAACTATACAAATGGTAGAGTAAGAAGCGGACTTTGTGTCTGAATCACAAAAAGATCGAAACAGGTGTAATATCTAAAATTTAGGTAGTAGCTGGACGCTCTTACCCATTAGTATACCAGTGATATGGTAGTGTTGCTAGACGTCGTCTCCTTGCTCCAAGATGCCATGGTGCCCTTAATTTGAAATAGTGATAAACTCCATGAGTGACGTATGTGTTGCTTGTAATTGACAGCAACAAGTGATACAACATTCCCACAATGTAAAGCAAAAACAAGAAAAACCCCTTGAGTAGGTGTTCTCTTTTACTCTGTCTGCATTAGATATCAGAATGTAGAGAGCACCGATGAGATCTGCTATCCATACCATAGTCCTAGCTAGTTTTCAACTCTTAAATACCACTGATTTCAAAATGTTTTTTCCTCCAGAAAGTTAGACAACATATGATCAAGTGTCCTAGTGTGTGATTGACCAAGTCGTGATATTTCATTCAAAAAAGTGCGTGGCTTGGAAAAAGCAGAGTTGTATCCTTGATACGCTTCTAGTAACTGAACCATCATTCAATGTTATAGACAGATGCAGTGAACTACCAGATGGTGGTGTCAGGTGCTGATCGACAAGCTAGCCGAATATCATCTACCTCTCGTCGATAGTTAGCAGTCGCACATATATAGCATCAACGCCTAGAGTCTCAGCCAAACATGGCTATTGCTGTCTTTTCCGTGAGTACGTAACAACGACTAGCTAGGCTCGTGATATATAGATATTGTATGATCAATGTCATGGTATTTACAGTATGGGCAACGATGTGTGTTGATATAAGGTGCACATTAGATTGACTTCAACATGTTCCAGAAGAGCATAGTTCTGCAAAACCACATTATATTTACAAGTTGTAAAGTGAAGTAAGTTGCTATGCCGTGCCTGGTGAATGATCAATGATGTGCCGAACGATACGCTTAGTTCCGGAAATGAGTTTCACCGTATATTATCGAGTAGTTGTGTGAGGGTGCTTAGATTAGGGTAGACTCTGAGAATTTAAACATTTTCATAGAATGTGTCAAGTGCATGCGTCTGGTTTCCCTTCATACACACCCACAGGGACAGCAAATATTCTTTAAATAATCAATCAGATTGAGTTATGAAAATCACTACGATAAAGACGTTCTGATGACATCAGTAGAACGTATGGTTGATCTGTATTTATGAGAACATGAGACCTCACTGTGTATGCTAGATTAGTAGCACAGCCTTTGAACTTATGCTGTTGTTTACGCGTGATGAGTGATATGGACCTGCCTAAAGCTAACAGCAAAAAAAATAGAAAAACCTCAGCTTCACTGTGTTGCAACTGCGTTGTGTATTGATTCGAGCGCAGCACCTAACAAGTTGTGATAAATAGATAACTCTGTAGTAGTGGAATGTAATTCAAGTTAGAGACTGACGTATATGAATCTGACGACAGCAAGCAAGTTCCACAACATGTGCGACTAACAGAAATATGAGAAAATCTCATGTCCTGTTGAACAAAGTGTAGGGGTCCAACTAAGATTCTACGAGTGGCTCGGCCACCAAGCTGCATATGTAAAACAGTTGATATACTGTAAGGTGGCACTGATTGACCTACGTCTATGGACTGCACCAGTTTTGCCAGTTCTATCCCTGTGGGAGGAGTAGTGGTTGCTCACGCGACCAGCGACCTCTTAGTCCCACCAAGGCTCTGCAAAGATATCCACAGGTGACCGATATGGCTCTGCTGATGGGGGAATGGCCCTTAAAGCCCATCGAGAGGCCCTCCGATCCTAAAGACACAGGGTTCCAACCGTGCTCTCAGCTGGATGTGAGTGAACATCTGCGCTGTGTTCCTTGGCATGGTGACAAGTCTGAACTTTCTACCTCGTGCTTGGCACGTGAAATCAACAGTCAGACAGAACGAGCAGTCTTGCTGGTGCATTGTCATGCTGGAGGGTCATGTCAGGATAGCCTTGCAGGAAGGGTACCACAGAGGGAGGAGGATGTCTTTCCCTGTAATGCTACCGTCTGTAAGCTGTTAGTGTCTTAAACGACCGTCCACAGGTGCATGTTCATTAATTGTTATGGTTCATTGAACAAGCATGGGAAAACAGTGGTTTTAAACCTTACAATGAAGATCTGTGAAGTTATTTCGGATTATGTGACGAATTATCTTTGAAAGACAGGGTCCTGAATATAGCAATGTAACTCTCATTTGCGTTTTTAATGAGTTGGTTTATCATTGATATTGTGACAGCTCGAGCTTAACATTACCAAGTGGCTATTTTAGGGGTTAGTCTCTGATATAAAGCGCAAATTTACACAGCAAGTTAGTATAAGATGTAATCATATACATGATTGATAGATTTCATTCCCGTGTAGTTAGCTAAGTAATACGCCTGTGTACTACTAGTAGTATTGACATGACAAACTCAGTCTGAAACACGAGGTTTGGCCAAGCAGCTTTGTGATCTCTCACGTATCTCAAGTTAAGTAGAACAGTGCGTAGGTGCTGATTACAGCAGTAGAACAGTGGTAGGTGCTGATGACAGCAAGTTAGAACAGTGTGTAGGTGCTGATGACAGTCAGTAGAACAGAGTGGTAGGTGCTGATGACAGCAGTAGAACCAGTGCGTAGTGCGTACTGATGACAGCAGATAAGAAAGTTTCTTGAGTGGGCGCTTGATGAGAGCCAGTCCATATTTTAAATCACCCAGACAATATACTTCTCTGTTACATGATCACATAGTCATGATCCAAGCATTTCACACATATTATCCACATTACTGACTTTAGCCACTGGTGTCTATAGCAGCTTCCACCAAGAATTAGCTTAAGGTGAGGCAGATGAACCTGTGCCATAATTTACTTCAACAGTATGTTAATATGAAATCATCTCTAAGCTTGACAGAAAATGTGGTTCTTAAATAGACCGCAACACTGCCTCGTGGCATTTCTGTCTTTTCGGTAGATGCTTTTGAACCATGTATTGCTACCAGTGTATCATCAAAGGTATTACTAAGTTGAGTTTCAGAGATAGAATATTAATGGTCATCTGTTACAAGCAAGTTATTGACATTCATCGGACCTTGTTTCTTCAGGTGCATATGTTAATATAGAGCTATTTTTTAAACACTTTTTTGGGTTACTGATTGTTTTAATAGTTCACTGGAAGCATATCAGAAGTAGACTTCCTACTAGGCCACACCGCCCTCATGCCTAACAGTATAACTCTGGTTCAAAGGCTTCATGATTATGCCATACAATAGCTGTAGGATCAACAGAGGGTATTCAGGGCAATTTAGGGGGAATAATTAAGTTACTTACATTGTGTCTGCCAACGCGCCTAGGATAATGTTACATTTGATGCAGAATTATGACGGACTCAT
>NC_036868.1:8739427-8751798 GCF_002910315.2 Salvelinus sp. IW2-2015 | reverse complement strand
CAGCTGTCTGTTTTATACATCCCCATGTAGAATCAGCTTGGTTCTGTTGTTGTATTACCATCCCCATGTAAATCGCGTTTTGTCTTGTTATTACATCCCATGTAGAATTTCACTGTCTGTTTGTCATTACATCCCCATGTAGAATACGCTGGGTCTTTATTGTATTACATCCCCATGTAGAATCAGCTGGTGTCTGTTTTGTATTTACTCCCCATGAGAATCAGCTGGGTGTCTGTTGTGTATTACACCCCATGTAGAATCAGCTGTGGTCTGTTTTGTATGACATCCCCATGTAGAATCAGCTGGTGTCTGTTTCTCATCTGCATCTCGTTTGGGACAAAATTATTATAGATTATATTAAAAAAACTTTTCATTGGATGTCCTATAATTATGCTTTCCAATTATTTATGTGAAGATGTTTTCTCTACGCTAGCGACGACAGACAGACAACAGGAGACAGACAGCAGACAACAGCAGCGACATACAACAGACAGACAGAACCGCAGACGGGAGAAGACAGACCAGACAACAGGACAAGGAGACAGACAACATGAGATGGAGAGACAAAGACAGACCACAGGAGAGAGAACAGAACAGACAACAGACCAGACAACAAGAGAGCGAGAGGAGACAGCCAGGAGCAGAGCGGAAAGACAGACAGACAGACAAGGAGAGAGACAGACAGACAGACAGAGAGAAACAACAGACAGAGAGGGAGCGAGATAGACAACAGACAGACCAGGGAAAGAGAGAGAGACAGACAACAGGGAGAGGACAGACCAGACAGACAAGGAGACAGACATACAGGGAGAGAGAGAAGATTTGAGCTGGAGGTTTAGCCATTGAAACCCAATCCAGTCTGTAAACATTTGACCTCATCATTTTCCAGCCCTGATTAATTACACTAATGGTTAGAGAGTAGTGAACTACGGATAATAAAGAATGTGTTTCAGTAAAGAAGTGCCAAAAATAACTCCATTCAACTTGCATTGTGTCATCAAACGCACGTCGCACCACGGGTGAATCAAGTAGGCTCGCCTAGACACTAGCCAGTGTCTTACCTAAGTACGATAACCTGCCTAGACAGTAGCCAGTGGCGTCACTTAATTACAAACCGCCTACATACCAGTGCTGTCCTAGAGGACATAACCTGCCTAACAGTAAGCCAGTGTCTGTTCCTAAGTTAAAATAACCTGCCCTAGGACAGTAGCCAGTGTCTGTCCTAGAGTCTAAAATTAACCTGTCCTAACAGTAGCCAGTGTCATGTCCTAGAGTTACATAACCTGCCATAGGACAGTAAGCCAGTGTCTCCTAAGGTACATAACCCTAGCCAACAGTAGCCAGTGTCGTCCTAGAGTTAAATACCTGCCTACAGTAGCCAGTGCTCATGTCCTAGAGTAAATAAACCTGCCCATAATCAGTACCATGTCTGTCCTAGAGTAAAAACCTGCCTAACAGTATCCAGTGTCTTCCTAGATACATAACCTGCCCTACGACATAGCCATGTCTGTCGAAGTACATAACCTGCCTAGACAGTACCAGTGTCTGTTCCTAGATACATAACCTGCCTAGACAGTAGCCAGTGTCTCGTACCTAGAGTACATAACCGCCCTAGACAGTACCAGGTCTGTCCTAGAGTAAATAACCCTGCCTAGACAGAGCCAAGTCTGTTTCCTAGAGAACTAACCTGCTAACAGTAGCAGTGTCTTCCTAGAGTACATAACCGCCAGGACACCCCCCCCCCCCCCCCTCCTGAGCCAGGCGTCCTAGAGTACATACCTCCTAGACAGTACCAGTCGTCCTAGAGGTACATAACTTAGTAAACTATGAGATTACACTGCAGATCAGATCTACAGTTTAATTATAAGTTCAATGGGAGGTTTAGCCTTCTCCCGATCTATACACTATCTGCACGTCAATCTTCCTTCCTTTGAACTCGATGATAAGTTAATGAGGAACTGCAAGGATCCAGACAATAGCTACTACAATTTAATGTTCATAGTTTAGTTCTCCAAATATCTCAAATCGTCTAAGCTGGCTCCCTCTCTCTGCCTCTCCCTCCTTCCCTTCCCTCCCTACTCTTCTCTCTCTCTCTCTCTCCCTCCTTCCCCCTTCCCCTCCCTCCCTCCCTCCCTCCCTCCCTCCCTTCCCTCCCCTCTCTCTCTCCATATAACCCATCCTCCTTCCCTCCCTTTCCCTCTCTCTCCCCCCCCCTCCTCCCCCCTCCTCCCCCCTGCCCCGGCCCCCACCTCTCTCTGCGCTCTTCACTACCCCGCTCTTCCTCCCTCTCTCCTCCCATTCTTCCCTCTCTTACTTGCATCTGGCCGGTTCCCTCTCACCTATCCCTTCGCTCTCTCCCTGCCCGTCTTTCTAATAACATCACGCCATCCCTCTCTCGCCCCTCCATCCCTCTCTCACTATCCCTCCTCCCTCCATCTCTCTCACTATCCATCCTTCCCTCCCCTCTTCTCACTATCCCCTCCTTCCTTCCCTCCCTCTCCCCACCAACATAATCCCTCTTCTCCCTCCCCCTCTCAACATCCCTCCCTCTCTCTCTCTCTCACTCCCCCTCCCTCCTCCCCTCGCTCTGCCACATCCCTCACTTCCTCCCTCCCCTCCGCTCACACCCTCCCTCCTCTCTCACTCACCCTCCTTCCCTCCCTCTCTCTCACATCCCTCCTTCTCCCTCTCTCACTCCTCGCCCTCTCTGCTTCTTCGCTGCTCTCTACTTCTCACTCGCGGAAAAACTAACCTCACTGTACCGTCTTCTGTCCGTCTCGGGTCTTCCTGTAACGTCATCCGTTCTTTCAAATCTGACCTCAATCCCTCTACCTTCCGCTACCCTCCCTTGCTCTCTCTCTCTCTTCCCTCTGTTCTCCGCTGCAAGACATTACCAGAGAATAAGGAACATTCCCTGAGTCCTGAATAGGACTGTCCCCAAAATGACCACCACAACGTTGGAAGCGAAAGAAGCGGTGTCCTTCCCATTAGGACCGAAGAGAAAGCTGCTGACAAGCTAGCGTGAGTGTATGTATGTGATGCTTATAAGAAGTGTACATAGTGATGAGTGGTTGTGAAATTGTAAGATGCGTGTGTAAGATGCTGTGTTGATAAGGATGGTGCTGGTGTGTGTGTCAGCATGGGAAAGTGCTTGCATACATCAGTGAAGACTAATCGTGAGATAACAGAGACTATGGCCCCCCTTAACCACCTCCCGTCTATATATAGGTCACGTCTATAACAGCGTTTGAATGACCAGCCATGCTGAGAACTCTCTGATGTCGGTTCTTACCTTACAGCCGCCTATATTCTGGCCCGGAGGGAACGAGAGAGAAGAGGGAAGAAGAGGAGGAGAAGAGGGGACAGAGGAAGAAGATGGAGAAAGAGGACAGAGGAGAAGAAGAGGGGAGAAAGGGGAAGATAGGCGAGAAAGAGAAGAAGAGGGACAGATGGAGAAAGGGAAGAAGGGAAAATAGGGGGGAGAGAAGGGACAGAGGGGAGAAAGGAGAAGAAGGAGAGTGTGGGAAGAAGAGGACAGAGGGAGAAGATGCGGGAGAAGAAGGAGAAAGGGAAAGAGACACAGCGAGAAGGAAGGAGAAAAGGGAGAATAGGGGAGAGAGGGACGTTGTTCTGTTATAAGGGCTTTTTATAGGAGAGACGATGTCTGTTATAAGGCTTGTTATGAGGAAGAGAATGGTTCTATAAGGCTTGTATGAGGAAAGAGAGTCTGTTATAAGGGCTTTTATGAGGAAGACTGGTCTGTGCTAAAAAGCTGTTATGAGGAGAGATGGTTCTGTCTATCTAAGGCTCCAATTTATGACCGAAGATGCAAGTCTGTTATAAGGGCTTCTTATGAAGAGCAATGGTCTGGTTATAAGCTGTATAAGATGTCTGTTATAAGGCTTTTATAGAGGAGAGCATGCGTTCTGTTTATATAGGCCGCTTGGTAGAGCGGAGAGAGTATGTTCTCCTATAAGGGCCTGTTAAGAGAGAAGAGTAGCCGAGTTCTGTTATAATGTGCTTTTTATGAGGAGAGATGGTTCTTCAATTACAAGGGCTTTTAAAGTACCCGAGAGATGTTACTGTTATATTTATAGTGCTCTTGCTTAGAGGTAAGATGGTTCTGTATAAGGGCTGTATCCCGAGGTAAGATGTGCCTATGTCTTTAGAGAGGTCTTTGTTTATCGAGAGAACAGAGATCCGGTTCTTTAAAGCTGTTAGGAGGAGAGAAGATGTTCTTTATAAGGCTTGTTAGAGGAGAAGAGGGTTCTGTTATAAGGGCTTGTTATGAGATGAAGATTTATCTGGTTATGTAATCTTGTAAAGAGAGAGAAAGAATGCTCTTTATAAGCTTGTTATAAGAGAGCCATAAGTTCTTTTCAAAGAAGGCTTTTTATAGAGGAGTCAGAGTTGTAATCGTTTAATTAATGGGCTGTTTTAAAATGACAACCGAGAGATGGTCTGTTACAGTATAAAGACTTGTTATGCCTCTTACCTTTCTGTCCTCTGTCCAGCAAGCCTGGTTCCTCGCTCCAGCTAGGGACTGACTTCTATGTCCAGCTAGCCTGTTCCTGCTGTCCAGCTAGCCTGGAACCCGTCCTCTTGTTTCCACAGCCTGTAGTAGTCAACTCTTACCACTATATGGCCGCTCGGTTCCTTCGTCCAGCTTGACCGGGTATCCCTTTCTGTCTCCATTAGCCTGGTTCCGCTGTTCCAGCTAGCCTGGTCTTCCGTCGTAGACTAGTCTTTAGCGCTGTAGCTCATGTCCAGCTCTAGGACAACGACTTTCCTCTGTCCAGCTAGCCTGGGTTCCTCTGTCCAGCTAGCCTGGGTTCCTCTGTCCAGCTAGCCTGGGTTCCTCTGTCTAGCTAGCCTGGGTTCCTCTGTCCAGCTAGCCTGGGTTCCTCTGTCCAGCTAGCCTGACTTCCTCTGTCCAGCTAGCCTGGGTTCACTACCCCACAAAACAGTGTTACTGAGTGGACATTCCTGGCAAAAAAAAAAGAAAGGATTTTATTTTTTTAATTAACACCTCTGTGGAAACTCACACACTAGTCCTTTAAACTCGATTATAAAAAATTACACAGGAAGGGACCCTACCCTCAGACAACCCCCTCCCTCGACAATAATCAATCAATTATTCCCACAGTTAATCAATCAATTATTCGCACAGTTAATCAATCAATTATTCACACAATTAATCAATCAATTATTCACACAGTTAATCAATCAATTATTCCCACAGTTAATCAATGAATTATTCGCACAGTTAATGAATCAATTATTCCCACAGTTATTAATCAATCAATTATTCACACAATTAATCAATCAATTATTCACACAGTTAATCAATCAATTATTCACACAGTTAATCAATACATTGTGTTCTTCTTTCTGCAGTGGTTATTGTTTACGTCATGTGACTCCTGCCTTCCCTTTCCCCAGGTACACTACCTTTGGTCAGGTTTCATTGGGTTATTAACTACCCCTGGTCAGGTTTCATTGGGTTATTAACTACCCCTGGTTGGTTTCATTGGGTTTTAACTACCCCTGGTTAGGTTTCATTGGTTGTTACTTCTAACCCTGGTCAGTGTTTCATTGGGTATTAAACTACCTGGTCAGGTTTCATTGGTTATTAACTACCCCTGGTCAGGTTTCATTGGGTTATTAACTACCCCTGCGTAGGTTTCATTGGGTTATTAACTACCCCTGGTCAGGTTTCATTGGGTTATTAACTACCCCTGGTTAGGTTTCATTGGGTTATTAACTCCCCTGTCAGGTTCATTGGTATTAACTACCCTGGTAGGTTTCATTGGGTTATTAACTACCCCTGGTAGGTTTCATTGGGTTATTAACTACCCCTGGTCAGTTTTCATTGGGTTATTCTACCCTGGTCAGGTTTCATTGGGTTATTAACTACCCTGGTTAGGTTTCATTGGTTATTAACTACCCCGGTCAGGTTTCATTGGTTATTAACTACCCCTGGTTAGGTTTCATTGGGTTATTAACAACCCTGGTTAGGTTTCATTGGGTTATTAACTACCCTGGTCAGGTTTCATTGGGTTATTAACTACCCCTGGTTAGGTTTCATTGGGTTATTAACTACCCTGGTCAGGTTTCATTGGGTTATTAACTACCCTGGTCAGGTTTCATTGGTTATTAACTACCCCTGGTCAGGTTTCATTGGGTTATTAACTACCCCTGTGTCAGGTTTCATTGGGTTATTAAACTACCCTGGTCAGGTTTCATTGGGTTATTAACTACCCCTGGTCAGGTTTCATTGGGTTATTAACTACCCCTGGTCAGGTTTCATTGGGTTATTAACTACTACCCCTGGTAGGTTTCATTGTTATAACTACCTGGTCAGGTTTCATTGGGTTATTAACTACCCTGGTAGGTTTCATTGGGTTATTAACTACCCTGGTTAGGTTTCATTGGGTTATTAACTACCCCTGGTCAGGTTCATTGGGTTATTAACTACCCCTGGTCAGGTTTCATTGGTTTTAACTACCCTGGTTAGGTTTCATTGGGTTATTAACTACCCCTGGTCAGGTTTCATTGGTTATTAACTACCCCTGGTTAGGTTTCATTGGGTTATTAACTACCCCTGGTCAGGTTTCATTGGTTATTAACTACCCCTGGTTGGTTTCATTGGGTTATTAACTACCCCTGGTTAGGTTTCATTGGTTATTAACTACCCTGGTCAGGTTTTCATTGGGTTATTAACTACCCCTGGTAGGTTTCTTGGGTTATTAACTACCCTGGTAGGTTTCATTGGGTTATTAACTACCCTGTTAGGTTTCATTGGGTTATTAACTACCCCTGGTCAGGTTTCATTGGGTTATTAACTCCCTGGTGTTTCATTGGTTATTAATACCCTGGTTAGGTTTCATTGGGTTATTAACTACCCCTGGTCAGGTTTCATTGGGTTATTAACTACCCCTGGTTAGGTTTATTGGGTTATTAACACCTGGAGGTTTCATTGGGTTATTAACTACCCCTGGTCAGGTTTCATTGGGTTATTAACTACCCTGGTCAGGTTTCATTGGGTTATTAACTACCCCTGGTTAGGTTTCATTGGGTTATTAACTACCCCTGGTCAGGTTTCATTGGGTTATTAACTACCCCTGGTTAGTTTCATTGGGTTATTAACTACCCCTGGTAGGTTTCATTGGGTTATTAACTACCCCTGGTCAGGTTTCATTGGGTTATTAACTACCCCTGGTTAGGTTTCATTGGGTTATTAACTACCCCTGGTCAGGTTTCATGGGTATTAACTACCCCTGCTACCCCTGGTTAGGTTTCATTGGGTTATTAACTACCCCTGGTCAGGTTTCATTGGGTTATTAACTACCCCTGGTCAGGTTTCATTGGGTTATTAACTACCCCTGGTTAGGTTTCATTGGGTTATTAACTACCCCTGGTATCCACAGTGATGACAGGCTCCATTTGTTTCTGCAGGGTTGATTAGAAGGTAAAACGGCACGTTTCCATTCAATTCTTCCCAGACAGACAGACAGACAGACAGACAGACAGACAGAAGCAGACAGACAGACTTACAGACAGACAGACAGACAGACCCTGTACTAGCATAGGAGGGACAGACAGACAGACAGACAGACAGACAGACAGACAGACCCTGTACTAGCTATAGGAGTACAGACAGACAGACAGACAGACAGACAGACGACAGACAGACCTGTACTAGCTAATAGGACGTACAGACAGACAGACAGACCCTGTACTAGCTATAGGACGTACAGACAGACAGACAGACAGACCTGTACTAGCTATAGGAGGTACAGACAGACAGACAGACAGGACCCTGTACTAGCTATAGGAGGTCAGACAGACAGACCCTGTACTAGCTATAGGAGGTACAGACAGACAGACAGACCCTGTACTAGCTATAGGAGGTACAGACAGACAGACAGACAGACAGACAGACAGACCCTGTCTAGCTATAGGAGGTACAGACAGACAGACAGACCCTGTACTAGCTATAGGGAGTACAGACAGACAGACAGACAGACAGACCCTGTACTAGCTATAGGCGGTACAGACAGACAGACAGACCCTGTACTAGATATAGGAGGTACAGACAGACAGACAGACAGACCCTGTACTAGCTATAGGAAGGGTAGCAGACAGACAGACAGACCCTGTACTAGCTATAGGAGGTACAGACAGACAGACCCTGCTATAGACGTGATGGGAAACAGGATTAACTTTGAAAACAAGGCTGGTTTGATCTGCTATATGCTCTCCTTAACTCCGTCGTTAAGGTTGTGTCCCAAATTTAACCCTATTCCCTATATGGTACACTACTGCTGACCAGAACTCGGGAATAGGGTGCCATTTGGGATGACAGAAGTAGGGAATAGGGTGCGATTTAGGATACAAGAAGTAGGGAATAGGGTGCGATTTAGGATGCCAGAAGTAGGGAATAGGTTGCGATTTAGGATGCCAGAAGTAGGGAATAGGGTGCGATTTAGGATGCCAGAAGAAGGGAATAGGTTGCGATTTAGGATGCCATAAGTAGGGAATAGGTTGCGATTTAGGATGCCAGAAGTAGGGAATAGGGTGCGATTTAGGATGACAGAAGTAGGGAATAGGGTGCAATTTAGGATGACAGAAGTAGGGAATAGGGTGCGATTTAGGATGACAGAAGTAGGGAATAGGGTGCGATTTAGGATACCAGAAGTAGGGAATAGGATGCGATTTAGGATGCACTTTAATTGTTGGCTTGGCTCCCTTTCTTGTCCTCACCTTTCCTACAGCGATAGATGAAAAAAACGTAATTAATTTGACAAGGCTTTTAAACTCTTTTAATCTTTAGATGTTCTCCAGTTTGAGAATTTGAGAACGTTTTATATTCAGTGTTTCAGTTCTCGCCAAACCTTTGGTATATTAGGGTTGACTTGTGAACAGCGCTGTCATGCATTTCAAATGAGAAGACTTCATGCTTATTCTTGTTCATGTTTCTCAGTGCTTCGACACAGTTGTCTAGTGATGGAGAATTGCGATGGTGATAAGACGGTGGTTGCCGTCTTATCCACTCTTAACCAACCATATTATTATTTTTATTTTTTTTACGCGTTGTTCGTAACTTGTTTTGTACATAATGTTGCGGCTACCGTCTCTTATGACCGAAAAAAATAACTTCTGGACATCAGAACTGCGATGGTCACCTCGAACTGGACGATGAGTTCTTTTTCAATGAGTCGGACGTGAGGTATATACGACTTCAGACACCCGACCAGGCCCAGATCCCTGTGATTCGCTGGAGAAGGAAACAGAGATTTCACTGAAAGAGATCAGGGTGCCTTGTGAGGATCAGGCGACGAATGGCTAATCTGCCCTCGCCTTCCGTCCTGCTAGCTAACGTTCAATCGCTGGAAAATAAATGGGATGAACTGAAAGCACGTTTATCCTACCAACGGGAAATTAAAAACGAATATCTTATGTTTCACCGAGTTGTGGCTGAACGACGACATTAAGAACATACAGCTGGTTATACACTCTATCAGCAGGACAGAACAGCAGCCTCTGGTAAGACACGGGGTGGTGGGTTATACACTCTATCAGCAGGACAGAACAGCAGTCTCTGGTAAGATACAGGGCGTGGGTGTGCATTTATGTAAACAACAGCTGGTGCACGATATCTAAGGAAGTCTAGGTTTTGCTCGCCTGAGGTAGAGTATCTCATGATAAGCTGTAGACCTCACTATTTACCCAGAGAGTTTTCATCTGTGTTTTTCGTAGCTGTCTACATACCACCACAGACCGATGCTGGCACCAAAACCTCACTCAATGAGCTGTATTCCGCCATAAGCAAACAGGAAAATGTTCATCCTGAGGCGGCGCTCCTAGTGGCCAGGGACTTTAATGCAGGGAAACTTACATTTCTATCAGCATGTTAAATGTGCAACTGAGGTAAAAGAAATTGAGACCACCTTTACTCCACACACAGAGACGCATACAAAGCTCTCCCTCGCCCTACATTTGGCAAATCTGACCATAGTTATATCCTCCTGATTCCTGCTTACAAGCAAAAATTAAAGCAGGAAGCACAAGTGACTCAGTCTATAAAAAAGTGGTCAGATGAAGCAGATGCTAAACTACAGGACTGTTTTGCTATCACAGACTGGAATATGTTCCGATATTCCTCCGATGGCATTGAGGAGTACACCACATCAGTCACTGGCTTTATCAATAAGTGCATCGAGGACGTCGTCCCCACAGTGACTGTACGTACATACCCCAACCAGAAGCCATGGATTACAGGCAACATTCGCACTGAGTTAAAAGAAATCCCGCTATGCCCTCCGATGAAACAGGGGGTCTTAGAGCTATGCTTTTCGGTCCTACTGTGCCTCTAACTGACATTGAATGGGCGACATAAACCTAAATAGAAACTGATAATTGTGTACGACTTCAGTACTAAAACTGTTGTTACACTAAGGTTTCTATTATTTTATTTTGTTGGAATTATCTTGGTCTTCCGGACCAGTCACGTTGTACAGCGCCTGAGTGGCACAACGGTCTAAGACACTGCATAGCTGTGTTGCTACAGATGCTGGTTCAATACCCGTGTGTTTTGCTCCCGACTGGGAGACCCATGCGGCGGCTTTTGGCTTTAATTTAGCATCCTCCATTCCTCTATATGTAATTATTGGCGGAGAGTCAAGTCATATTTTTCTATATACTGTAGTCCTACCGCAGGCGACACGAGTCTCACTAGTGTTGAGTAATGTGCTGTTAAAAAATGGTGTAGGTCTTATTTATTTAAAGATCATATTGAAGTTAGAAGCAAAAGCCTACAACTATTTTAGCACCGTTTCACACTGCTCTGAGACAAGCATGGGGCTTGATGAATCAATGAGATTGTTATTTTCACTGATTCTCAACTTCAGGTCTTCAGGACTTAATCTCTGTTTGGGTATTGGTTAGACTAGAATTAGAAAATTAGGGCGTATAAATGTTATGCTCTTAGTGCAACCTTTATTTAACTAGGCAAGTCAGTTAAGAACAAATTCTTATAAAAAAGAACAGCCTACTCCTTCCTCCCTGTCGGGGAATTGAACCCCGGTCTCCCGCGTGCCCAGCCCACACACCACTGGAATTTTTTTAGCTGCCCAGTGACATATTTTCAGGCACCATAATATTAATATTAATCAAATGAATAAACAAGTACCAGTCAAAAGTTTGCACACACCTACTCATTCCAGGGTTTTCTTTATTTTTACTATTTTCTACATTGTAGAATAGTAGTGAAGACATCACAACTATGAAATAACACATATGGAATCAGTTAAGAACATTATAATTTTTTTACAAGGACAGCCTACTCCTTCCTCCCTGTCGGGGAATGGAACCCCGGTCTCCCGCGTGTCCGCATTCTCTAGTACAGCCACTATTGAAGGCTATCAAATGCTTCTCAAAGATGCCCTCTGGTGGTCAAACTAGCACTAACTGGCATTAATGGTACCAGTGGTTCACACTTAAATAACGTGCCATAGAATTCCGCGGCACCCTGCAAGCTGTGATGCAGTACGCCGCAACTTTTAAAGGATGAACCACTGCAACCATTCGGTTACTAGTCCAACGCTCTAACCACAAGGCTACCTGCCGCACCTTGTGAAGATGCTGGAGGAAACAGGTACAAAAGTATCTATATCCACAGTAAAAACAAGTCCTATATCGACATAACCTGAAAGGCCGCTCAGCAAGGAAGAAGCCACCGCTCCAAAACCGCCATAAAAAAGACAGACTACGATTTGCAACTGCACACGGGGACAAAGATCATCATTTTTGGAGAAATGACCTCTGGTCTGATGAAACAAAAATAGAACTGTTTGGCCATAATGACCATCTATTCGGACATTTCACACTTCTTAAAAATAAAGTGGTGATCCTAACTGAACCTAAGA
Source organism: Salvelinus sp. IW2-2015 (assembly GCF_002910315.2). Taxonomy (NCBI): domain Eukaryota; kingdom Metazoa; phylum Chordata; class Actinopteri; order Salmoniformes; family Salmonidae; genus Salvelinus; species Salvelinus sp. IW2-2015. The sequence continues at coordinate 8,739,868 of NC_036868.1, read as the reverse complement.
CAGGGAATTTTTACTGGGATTAAAATGTCAGGAATGTGTGAAAAACGGAGTGATAAAAGCTCTCTGTAAATTTTTTGGCTAACGGTGCTAATTAAACTTCTGAAACTTCATTTTTGGTATATCTTGGTGGGACAGTTTTACCACCAGTTTCTACAAACTGGCTATCAGCACTTACAGTCTAACATCCGCTATTACGAAGCCTTGTCTGGGCAGTCACGAAAACTGTTCATATCAGCCTCATTTCACTCCTTAAAAACCAACATAGCTGATATGTGCTTGCTTAACAATGGGTTCTACTGACAATTGAGATGTACAACTATGGCATAAGAGGGTCGACAAGCGGATTTAAGAGGCAGCGTAATTTTGTGAAGTCCTTAATGACGAGCTAGGATGAACGTTGACACATATATCTGAACTCAGCAAAAAAAACAAGAAATGTCC
>NC_036868.1:8729336-8738711 GCF_002910315.2 Salvelinus sp. IW2-2015 | reverse complement strand
TCCCTTTTTCAGGACCCTGTCTTTCAAAGATAATTCGTATAAATCCAAATAACTTCACAGATCTTCATTGTAAAGGGTTTAAACACTGTTTCCCGTGCTTGTTCAATGAACCATAAACAATTAATGAACATGCACCTGTGGAACGGTCGTTAAGACGCTAACAGCGTACAGACGGTAGGCAATTAAGGTCAGCTATGAAAAGTTAGTACACTAAAGAGGCCGTTCTACTGACTCTGAAAAACACCAAAAGAAAGATGCCCAGGGTCCCTGCTCATCTGCGTGAACGTGCCTTAGGCATGCTGCAAGGAGGTATGAGGACTGCAGATGTGGCCAGGGCAATAAATTGCAATGTCTGTACTGTGAGACGCTTAAAACAGCGCTACAGGGAGACAGGGCGGACAGCTGATCATCCTCGCAATGGCAGACCACGTGTTACAACACCTGCACAGGATCGGTACATCCGAACATCACACCTGCAGGACAGGTACAGGATGGCAACAACAACTGCCCGAGTTACACCAGGAACACACAATCCCTCCATCAGTGCTCAGACTGTCCGCAATAGGCTGAGAGAGGCTGGACTGAGGGCTTGTAGGCCTGTTGTAAGGCAGGTCCTCACCAGACATCACCGGCAACAACGTCGCCTATGGGCACAAATCCACTGTCGTTGGACCAGACAGGACTGGCAAAAAGTGCTCTTCACTGATGAGTCGCGGTTTTGTCTCACCAGGGGTGATGGTCGGATTCGTGTTTATTGTCGAAGGAATGAGCGTTACACCGAGGCCTGTACTCTGGAGCGGGATCGATTTGGAGGTGGAGGGTCTGTCATGGTCTGGGGCGGTGTGTCACAGCGTCACGGACTGAGCTTCTTGTCATTGCAGCCAATCTCAACGCTGTGCGTTACAGGGAAGACATCCTCCTCCCTCATGTGGTACCCTTCCTGCAGGCTCATCCTGACATGACCCTCCTACAATGCCACCAGCCATACTGCTCGTTCTGTTTGTGATTTCCTGCAAGACAGGAATGTCAGTGTTCTGCCATGGCCAGCGAAAAGCATAGATCTCAATCCCATTGAGCACGTCTGAGACCTGTTGGATCGGAGGGTGAGGGCTAGGGCCATCCCCCCCAGAAATGTCTGGGAACTTGCAGGTGCCTTGGTGGAAGAGTGGAGTAACATCTCACAGGAAGAACTGGCAGATCTGGTGCAGTCCATGAGGAGGAGATGCACTGCAGTACTTAATGCAGCTGGTGGCCACACCAGATACTGACTAAATACCTAAATAATCACACAGAATTACATATTCACAGAATGGATCATTGACATTGATTACCAATGATAAAGAAAAAAGAAAACGTCATAAAGAAAACGTCATAAAGAAAACGTCCCTGCTGGACGGAGCCGACATGACGGCTGGTTACACAAAGGAAAAGGGGGTTGGGTTTGAATGAAAGAGCGGGAAGACTGAGGAACAAAGGGAGAAGCTATGTCTCTATCGGTCCGTAGGCAGCTAGTCTATCGTAAATACAGAATCTTATGCATTCAAAATAACCGCCCATTTGGAAAAGGAAAATGCAATAAATATTTACTCTGAGCTGCGCTGCGGTAGATGGGAGGCCGGGTTGTCCAGCATGGATCTCTGGTCCTCTCTGGTCCTCTGAAGACTGTCTAGTGGTGAACTGGAGCGTGGTAGAATGGATACTCTGTCCGTCCTCTCCTAGCCCACGTTTCGCGGGCGGAGAGGGTAGCACTTCTTTAGTGAATAAGAGTTCAAAGTTCATACCAAGTTGCCATACTTTAAGTTCGTGCTATATACTGGCTGGTTCAATTCATCCTTCCGGCATGTAGGTCGTCACCTTCACATTGAAATTCGATGCCAATTTCATTTTCTTGCTGATGTTAGTTCTGTAGGTGGTCTTTGTCCTTTCAACGTGGGGACTGCCAGTCCGCTCGTCCTTGGGACAGAAAGGTACATTTTTGTCAAGGGGCTTTTATAGGATTGGGAGAGAGGGCTGTGTTTCATAGTTTACAACCCATGTCTGTTCACTTGGGCCTCTGAGTGACCAGAGTGGTGTTCTTCTGACAAACCGATCTCTCATTAAGAAGCTAATACTTACATTTCATCTTTTCACAAATAGTTTCATATTTAAACATTTAAATTGCACAACAATTCCATGTGAATCTGATAACTAGAATGTGTAGACTTTCCAAGATATAGTTAAAATGTCGTCCTATCATTAGTAAGAATGTCTCAGACGCCAACTGAACTGACATCATATTCATTAAGTAACGAATATTTTCAACCGGTTTGGATTACCGAAATATGGTTCCATTATCGCATCTTTATGTCACCAGACTCTCTCTCAATGTTAACAAATGGATTTTCAATAGTCACATCGGTAGAGTAGAGAGAGGAAAAAGGGGAAAGGTATTTATGGGGGTCATAAACCTCCCCCTCAGGCCAACGTCATGACACCAGCTTACTACACAACATACACTTAGTTTACTTTCTTAGCTACAGTATAATATCTCTGATATTACATAATTTATGCAGCAGCATACAAGACACTTGGACTCACCGTTGTGCTGTGCTCACTTGAACAGGAAGTGTGGCCGACAGTCCTTCGTGGGAAATCTTTGTCATCAAAGTCTGGCATTCTCTGGATTTAAGACAAAATGGGAACTCTGGAAAAAAAACAAGGTTGAATCATTGATGACGTCACTGATCTTTCAGGTCGGAGCTCTAGAAAATTCTGAGTTAGATGGCCGTTCAAAACATATCTTCTGTTTTTCCCCCGTTTTCCCCCCTGTTTTCCCCCTGTTTTTTTCCCCCTGTTCCCTCCCCTGTTTTCCCCCTGTTCTCCCTGTTTCCCCCCCTGTTTTTCCCCCCTGTTTTTCCCCTGTTTTCCCCCTGTTTTTTCCCTGTTCCCCCTGTTTTCCCCTGTTTTCCCCCCTGTTTTCTCCCCTGTTTCCCCCTGTTTTTCCCCCTGTTCTCCCCTGTTTTCCCCTGTATTTCCCCCGTTTCCCCCCTGTTTTCCTCCCTGTTTTCCCCCCCTGTTTTTTCCCCCTGTTTCCCCTGTTTTCCTCCCCTGTTTTCCCCCCTGTTTTTCCCCTGTTTTCCCCCTGTTTTCCTCCCTGTTTTCCCCCTGTTTCCCCCCTGTTTCCCCCCCTGTTTTTCCCCCTGTTTTCCCCCCCTGTTTCCTCCCCTGTTTTTCCCCCTGTTTTTCCCCTGTTTTCCCCTGTTTTCCCCCCTGTTTCCCCCCTGTTTTCCTCCCCTGTTTTTCCCCCTGTTTTTCCCCCTGTTTTTCCCCCTGTTTTCCTCCCCTGTTTTTACCCCTGTTTTTACCCCCTGTTTTCCTCCCCTGTTTCCCCCCTGTTTTTCCCCCCTGTTTTCCCCCCTGTTTTCCCCCCTGTTTTCCCCCCGTTTTCCTCCCCTGTTTTCCCCCCTGTTTTTCCCCCTGTTTCCTCCCCTGTTTCCCCCCTGTTTTCCCCCCTGTTTTTCCCCCTGTTTTTCCCCCCTGTTTTCCCCCCTGTTTTTCCCCCCGTTTTCCTCCCTGTTTTCCCCCTGTTTTTCCCCCCGGTTTTCCTCCCCTGTTTCCCCCCCCTGTTTCCCCCGTTTTCCCCCCCTGTTTTTTCCCCCTTTTTTCCCCTGTTTTCCCCCCTGTTTTCCCCTGTTTTCCCCTGTTTTCCCCCCCTGTTTCCCCCCCTGTTTTTCCCCCTGTTTTCCCCCCTGTTTTTCCCCTGTTTCCCCCCTGTTTTCCCCCTGTTTTCCCCCTGTTTTTCCCCCTGGTTCCGCAGTTGTCTTGATCTCACTGAATCCAGATTTCCCAGTTCCAAGTTAACAGTTGTTTTCAGCACGGCAGAAATCACACTGAATTGACAGCATGGCAAATGTTAAATGTTTATTATTATAAGCTTGGAAAAGAGACCCTTAAACCCAGACTTGGGACCACACAGCCACTCCACTGAATAGCAGGCTAGTGATGCTTTGCAATGCTTGCAGTTCCAAACCACTCATTGTTGAATTTGTGATTTCCAACTTGTTGTGTAATGTTTATGTCCAATGGCTGATGAGCACCGATACATTTTATCTATCATTTCTCTTCATTATTTCTCTTGACAAGGATTAAAAGGATTTGCCAGTATATTGTTGACTTGATTCATGATGATGACTGCTAGCTAAGATTTTGAAAGTAAGATGTTGACATGATCAGTCCAATCAAAGCTACTGTACATATAACGTGATTTGACATAATTTTATCTGTGGCCAACGACCTTAAGTCTTCTTGGATGGGCACTTCTAATGTAAGTCTATGGCAGCACCCAAGGGGCTAGAATTGTCTAGCTCTACCCTTAGATTTGGGGGTGACGTAGTGTCCCCATGAGTGACAGAACACTGAGCCAATCATGGCGCAACTAGAGAACATTACCAACCCCTACGTGTTTTCCGCTGGCTGCCTCACCACCACAGAAAGCACTGAGCTAGGCTGAAACACCTGCGTTTTGGAGCTGCCTTCCTCAAGAAAGCAAAAAAGAAACCATGTTTGTATGTGGCTTTATTAACTCAAGGATTTTTTATATTTAAAAAAAAATTGTTTGCGAATGATATGTAACACATATAAATGTCAAAATAATATGCAAAACAGCTCCTCCCTCTCAAAAAAAATGGAACGACGGGTCACAACATGTGGAAATCTGTTGCAGCTCAAGTCGACTGTAAAACCCACAATGAAATGTTCTCTCTATGGGCTAGCCGGCTCTCGCTAGCTTGCGAGCGAACGTAGCGACACACAATATTACCAAAGTCAGTATCAGCATGCGAAGTAGCTAGTTGGCTTTAAAATGGCCTCAACAAGCTGCACTATCAATCTACAATCTCACCATGTTCAACCTGCTGTTCAATGTGCCTGACAGAGTGGAGTCTGACATTCGCAACGTCACCCTGGACTGAGTAGGCAGACAAATAGGAGAAATGTGGTGGACGCTCTGTTAAATTACACATTTCTCCAGGTGGGAATATACAAGAAAGAATAGAGAGAAGACAACCTCCCCCATTATGACATCGGTCAGTATTGAACTCTGACATGTACGATGGACTTTTTCACCATCTAAAAGTCGGATTCCTATTAACGTCCAGTGTAGTGAGAGAGACTTTATCACGGTGTTACGTCGTACCGGACGGATTTCTGTCAGCTTGAACGGCAATAACTCAAGACATGAAAACATGACCCAGGAAATAGATAGAACATCACTCAGACATGAAAACATGACCCAGGAAATAGATAGAACATCACTCAGACATGAAAACATGACCCAGGAAATAGATAGAACATCACTCAGAGATGCACACAAACAATATAACATTGAAAATGGGTGAATCCTTCCTTTAAATAAGGATTGGATTAGTGCAACTCTACAACGTCTAATCCGAAGCCACTGAAGTGTCCGACTGAAGTGATTTGAGAGAGAAGCTACTCCGTTCTGCTGTGAACAGATAGAGACTGAATTTGCATCCCAAATGGAAACCTACTCCCTATATAGTGCACTACTTTAGACCAGAGCCCTATGGAACCCTATTCCCTATATAGTGCTACTACTTTAGACCAGAGCCCTATGGTAGTGCACTATATAGGGAATAGGGTGCCATGGGATCTGGTCTAAAGTAGTGCACTATATAGGGAATAGGGTGCCATTTTGGACTGAAAACCTCTGGAGCAACTTCCAATTTACAGAACTGGCAGATCTGTTAGGTTCCTGGGATAGGTGTTGGGATGGGAGAAAGGGTCATTTCCGGGCACTGCGAATAATTTACAAGCCATGTGTTGTTTTGTGTGTGAAACATGATAATGAAAATAAATAAAGTTGAGATGATTGCACCAGACAGCCAGCGTTCCAATCAGATACCACAACAAGTCAGACTGGAGGGAAAGAGAGATAGAGAGATCCCGTGTGGGGGAGACAGCAATCCCGCGTGCCCGAGCTGTTTGTGTGTTGGGTGACAAAAGAGAGAGACAGAGACAGAGAGAGGCAGAGAGAGAGAGACAGAGAGAAAGAGAGAGAACCAAGAGAGAGAGAAAACGGGAGAGAGAGAGAGACAGAGAAAAAAAGCTACTCTTCCTGGGGTTTATTATGGATCCCCATTAGTTCCTGCCAAGGCAGCAGCTACTCTTCCTGGGGTTTATTATGGATCTCCATTAGTTCCTGCCAAGGCAGCAGTTACTCTTCTTGGGTTTATTATGGATCCCCATTAGTTCCTGCCAAGGCAGCAGCTACTCTTCCTGGGGTTTATTATGGATCCCCATTAGTTCCTGCCAAGGCAGCAGTTACTCTTCCTGGGGTTATTATGGATCCCCATTAGTTCCTGCCAAGGCAGCAGCTACTCTTCCTGGGGTTTATTATGGATCCCCATTAGTTCCTGCCAAGGCAGCAGCTACTCTTCCTGGGGTTTATTATGGATCCCCATTAGTTCCTGTCAAGGCAGCAGCTACTCTTCCTGGGTTTATTATGGACTCCCATAGTTCCTGTCAAGGCAGCAGCTACTCTTCCTGGGGTTTATTATGGATCCCCATAGTTCCTGTCAAGGCAGCAGCTACTCTTCCTGGGGTTTATTATGGATCCCCATTAGTTCCTGCCAAGGCAGCAGCTACTCTTCCTGGGGTTTATATGGAACCCCATTAGTTCCTGCCAAGGCAGCGGCTACTCTTTCTGGGTTTATTATGGATCCCCATTAGTTCCTGCCAAGGCAGCAGCTACTCTTCCTGGGTTTATTATGGATCCCCATTAGTTCCTGCCAAGGCAGCAGCTACTCTTCCTGGGGTTTATTGTGGCTCCCCATTAGTTATTGTTAGAGAAAGCAGAGAGGGGAACATGGCTGAGGTTAGTACTTTAGGAGAAAGCAGAGAGGGTGGAACATGGCTGAGGGTTAGTACTGTTAGGAGAAAGCAGAGAGGGTGGAACATGGCTGAGGGTTAGTACTGTTATGAGAAAGCAGAGAGGTGGAACATGGCTGAGGTTAGTACTGTTAGGAGAAAGCAGAAGGGTGGAACATGGCTGAGGGTTAGTAATGTTAGGAGAAAGCAGAGAGGGTGGAACATGGCTGAGGTTAGTACTGTTAGGAGAAGCAGAGAGGGTGGAACATGGCTGAGGGTTAGTACTGTTAGGGAAAGCAGAGAGGGTGGACCATGGCTGAGGGTTAGTACTGTTAGGAGAAAGCAGAGAGGGGTGAACATGGCTGAGGGTTAGTACTGTTAGGAGAAAGCAGAGAGGTGGAACATGGCTGAGGGTTATACGGTTAGGAGAAAGCAGAGAGGGTGGAACATGGCTGAGGGTTAGTACTGTAGGAGGAAAGCAGAGAGGGTGGAACATGGCTGGGGGTTAGTACTGTTAGGGGAAAGCAGAGAGGGGTGAACCATGGCTGAGGGTTAGTACTGTTAGGAGAAAGCAGAGAGGGGTGGAACATGGCTGAGGGTTAGTACTGTTAGGAGAAAGCAGAGAGGTGGACCATGGCTGAGGGTTAGTACTGTTATGAGAAAGCAGAGAGGGGTGGAACATGGCTGAGGTTAGTACTGTTAGGAGAAAGCAGAGGGGTGGAACATGGCTGAGGGTTAGTACTGTTTAGGAGAAAGCAGAGAGGGTGAACATGGCTGAGGTTAGTACTGTTAGGAGAAAGCAGAGAGGGTGGAACATGGCTGAGGGTTAGTACTGTTAGGAGAAAGCAGAGAGGGTGGAACATGCTGAGGGTTAGTACTGTTGGGGGAAAGCAGAGAGGGTGGACATGGCTGAGGGTTAGTACTGTTATGAGAAAGCAGAGAGGGGTGGAACATGGCTGAGGGTTAGTACTGTTAGACAGGGATGGAGACATGGCAGAGATAGTATACTCTCTCTTTCTAGTGTTAGTACTGGGAAAGTGCCAGTCAACACACAGACAAACACAGCCCACTGCAGAACGAGATGAGGTACAGACAAGCTTAGAGGCGGAGAGAGAAGAGAGGAGAGAGGAGAGAGACACAGAGAGAGAGAGAGAGAGAGAGAGACGAGAGAGAGAGAGCGAGAGAGACACAGAGAGAGAGAGAGAGAGAGGAGAGAGAAGAAGAGGGTTTCTGTTACCCGATCAGATCGAGAGAAGTTCGATAGGACACGTGAGAGAGAAGGAGAATGAGAGAAGATGATGGAGCTTGAGAGAGACCACAAGAGCTGGACCAGAAAGCCGACTCTGCGCGAAAAGCCATTGAGGAAAATGGAATGAGTAGCGTATTATTGCAAAACCAATTTCTTAAGCCTTACGATTGCAGAGATATAGAAGAAAGAAGAGAGAAACACGGAGAGACATGGATATGGATTTGAGACAGAAACACTACGAGAAATAGAGTAGATATGAGAGAAACAGAGAGAGAGACAGAGAGAGAGAGAGAGAGAGAGACAGACAGACAGACAGACAGACAGACAGACAGAGATTGGAGGAGAGGCTCTAAATCCCCTTTTCATCCAGTCTCATCCTGCGAAGGCGAAGATGAGCTGTCTCTCAAACAATGAGTGGAAACGGGGCTTGAAAGAGTTAAAAACGGATCAGGATTTAATTTCTGAATTAAAATGTCATTTTGTCCCGTGTGGGTGGCAGGCTGCTGGTTAAGTACAAGTGTATCCATTCATGATAATCTCTTGCCTATCTAGCCACAATGCCGCTATTGCCAAATCTTGGTGAGGACATGTGCAAAGCCAGGCTAAAGTGAAGAGCTGTTCCAAACACGTAACGTGGAAAAGGGAGAGAGAAGAAGTACCATTATCCCAAAAGTAGGGCATAGAGCATAACTATTGTAAATTGAGTAGGCCCCTAACAGCTTACCTCACCAGTTCGACAAGAGGCTCTCCTGGATTGTCATTCGGGAGCCATGATATCGTACTCTTACACTCCATTTTAAGTCCTAACCATGTGTATGTGACCAATAACATCTTACTTTATTTTTATTTTACAAAGACACTGGTCAAAAGGTGTTTCCACCTATAGAGCATATGTTGCTATTTGGGATGCAGTGTACCGTACATCACTGCTGTGGTATTGGCTAACCACAATGAAGTCCTAACACACGTCTTGAAAGAATGGATGGGATTTACATCGGACAGGAAAGTCAAACACTTGAGAGCGTTCCCCAGTATAGAGGCCTGTCCTCCATCTCCCGTCCACTTGAGAGCGTTCCCCAGTATAGAGGCCTGTCCTCCATCTCCCGTCCCCTTGTCTAGATATACATCCTGGTTGTATAGTAAATGGATTAGAATGGGTAGTGTCGAGATATACATCCTGGTTGTATAGTAAATGGATTAGAATGGGTCGTGTCTGTAGATATACATCCTGGTTGTATGGTAAATGGATTAGAATGGGT
>NC_036868.1:8721217-8729311 GCF_002910315.2 Salvelinus sp. IW2-2015 | reverse complement strand
AAAATTGTTTGCGAATGATATGTAACACATATAAATGTCAAAATAATATGCAAAACAGCTCCTCCCTCTCAAAAAAAATGGAACGACGGGTCACAACATGTGGAAATCTGTTGCAGCTCAAGTCGACTGTTAAAACCCACAATGAAATGTTCTCTCTATGGGCTAGCCGGCTCTCGCTAGCTTGCGAGCGAACGTAGCGACACACAATATTACCAAAGTCAGATCAGCATGCGAAGTAGCTAGTTGGCTTTAAAATGGCCTCAACAAGCTCACTATCAATCTACAATCTCACCATGTTCAACCTGCTGTTCAATGTGCCTGACAGAGTGGAGTCTGACATTCGCAACGTCACCCTGGACTGAGTAGGCAGACAAATAGGAGAAATGTGGTGGGACGCTCTGTTAAATTACACATTTCTCCAGGTGGGAAATATACAAGAAAGAATAGAGAGAAGACAACCTCCCCCATTATGACATCGGTCAGTATTGAACTCTGACATGTACGATGACTTTTTCACCATCTAAAAGTCGGATTCCTATTAACGTCCAGTGTAGTGAGAGAGACTTTATCACGTGTTACGTCGTACCGGACGGATTTCTGGCAGCTTGAACGCAATAACTCAAGACATGAAAACATGACCCAGGAAATAGATAGAACATCACTCAGACATGAAAACATGACCCAGGAAATAGATAGAACATCACTCAGACATGAAAACATGACCCAGGAAATAGATAGAACATCACCAGAGATGCACACAAACAATATAACATTGAAAATGGGTGAATCCTTCCTTTAAATAAGGATTGGATTAGTGCAACTCTACAACGGTCTAATCCGAAGCCACTGAAGTGTCCGACTGAAGTGATTTGAGAGAGAAGCTACTCCGTTCTGCTGTGAACAGATAGAGACTGAATTTGCATCCCAAATGGAACCTACTCCCTATATAGTGCACTACTTTAGACCAGAGCCCTATGGAACCCTATTCCCTATTATAGTGCACTACTTTAGACCAGAGCCCTATCCCTATATAGTGCACTACTTTAGACCAGAGCCCTATGGAAACCTACTCCCTAATAGTGCACTACTTTAGACCAGGGCCCTATAGAACCCTGTTCCCTATATAGTGCACTACTTTAGACCAGAGCCCTATGGTAGTGCACTATATAGGGGAATAGGGTGCCATAGGATCTGGTCTAAAGTAGTGCACTATATAGGGAATAGGGTGCCATTTGGACTGAAAACCTCTGGAGCAAATCCAATTTACAGAACTGGCAGATCTGTTAGGTTCCTGGGATAGGTGTTGGGATGGGAGAAAGGGTCATTCGGGCACTGCGAATAATTTACAAGCCATGTGTGTGTTTTGTGGTGAAACATGATAATGAAAATAAATAAAGTTGAGATGATTGCACCAGACAGCCAGCGTTCCAATCAGATACCACAACAAGTCAGACTGGAGGGAAAGAGAGAGGTAGAGAGATCCCGTGTGGGGGAGACAGCAATCCGCGTGCCCGAGCTGTTTGTGTGTTGGGTGACAAAAAGAGAGAGACAGAGACAGAGAGAGGCAGAGAGAGAGAGACAAGAGAGAAAGAGAGAGAACCAGAGAAGAGAGGAAAACGGGGAGAGAGAGAGAGACAGAGAAAAAAAAAGCTACTCTTCCTGGGTTTATTATGGATCCCCATTAGTTCCTGCCAAGCAGCAGCTACTCTTCCTGGGGTTTATTATGGATCTCCATTAGTTCCTGCCAAGGCAGCAGTTACTCTTCTGGGGTTTATTATGGATCCCCATTAGTTCCTGCCAAGGCAGCAGCTACTCTTCCTGGGGTTTATTATGGATCCCCATTAGTTCCTGCCAAGGCAGCAGTTACTCTTCCTGGGGTTTATTATGGATCCCCATTAGTTCCTGCCAAGGCAGCAGCTACTCTTCCTGGGGTTTATTATGGATCCCATTAGTTCCTGCCAAGGCAGCAGCTACTCTTCCTGGGGTTTATTATGGATCCCCATTAGTTCCTGTCAAGGCAGCAGCTACTCTTCTGGGGTTTATTATGGACTCCCATTAGTTCCTGTCAAGGCAGCAGCTACTCTTCCTGGGTTTATTATGGATCCCCATTAGTTCCTGTCAAGGCAGCAGCTACTCTTCCTGGGGTTTATTATGGATCCCCATTAGTTCCTGCCAAGGCAGCAGCTACTTTCCTGGGGTTTATTATGGAACCCCATTAGTTCCTGCCAAGGCAGCGGCTACTCTTCCTGGGGTTTATTATGGATCCCCATTAGTTCCTGCCAAGGCAGCAGCTACTCTTCCTGGGGTTTATATATGGATCCCATTAGTTCCTGCCAAGGCAGCAGCTACTCTCCTGGGGTTTATTGTGGCTCCCCATTAGTTATTGTTAGGAGAAAGCAGAGAGGTGGTGAACATGGCTGAGGGTTAGTACTGTTAGGAGAAAGCAGAGAGGGTGGAACATGGCTGAGGTTGATACTGTTAGGAGAAAGCAGAGAGGGGTGGAACATGGCTGAGGTTAGTACTGTTATGAGAAAGCAGAGAGGTGGAACATGGCTGAGGTTAGTACTGTTAGGAGAAAGCAGAAGAGGGTGGAACATGGCTGAGGGTTAGTAATGTTAGGAGAAAGCAGAGAGGGTGGAACATGGCTGAGGTTAGTACTGTTAGGAGAAAGCAGAGAGGTGGAACATGGCTGAGGGTTAGTACTGTGTAGGGGAAAGCAGAGAGGGGTGGACCATGGCTGAGGGTTAGTACTGTTAGGAGAAAGCAGAGAGGGTGGAACATGGCTGAGGGTTAGTACTGTTAGGAGAAAAGCAGAGAGGGTGGAACATGGCTGAGGGTTAGTACTGTTAGGAGAAAGCAGAGAGGGTGGAACATGGCTGAGGGTAGTACTGTTAGGAGAAAGCAGAGAGGGGGAACATGGCTGAGGGTTAGTACTGTTAGGGGAAAGCAGAGAGGGGTGGACCATGGCTGAGGGGTTAGTACTGTTAGGAGAAAGCAGAGAGGGGTGGAACATGGCTGAGGGTTAGTACTGTTAGGAGAAAGCAGAGAGGGGTGGACCATGGCTGAGGGTTAGTACTGTTATGAGAAGCAGAGAGGGTGGAACATGGCTGAGGGTTAGTACTGTTAGGAGAAAGCAGAGAGGGTGGAACATGGCTGAGGGTTAGTACTGTTAGGAGAAAGCAGAGAGGGTGGAACATGGCTGAGGGTTAGTACTGTTAGGAGAAAGCAGAGAGGGTGGAACATGGCTGAGGGTTAGTTCTGTTAGGAGAAAGCAGAGAGGGTGGAACATGGCTGAGGTTAGTACTGTTAGGGGAAAGCAGAGAGGGTGGGACCATGGCTGAGGGGTTAGTACTGTTATGAGAAAGCAGAGAGGGTGGAACATGGCTGAGGGTTAGTACTGTTAGGACAGGGATGGAGACATGGCAGAGATAGTATACTCTCTCTTTCTAGTGTTAGTACTGGGAAAGTGCCAGTCAACACACAGACAAACACAGCCCACTGGCAGAACGAGATGAGGTACAGACAAAGCTTAGAGGCGGAGAGAGAGAGAGAGGAGAGAGGAGAGAGACACAGAGAGAGAGAGAGAGAGAGAGAGACAGGAGAGAGGAGAGAGACACAGAGAGAGAGAGAGAGGGAGAGAGAGAGAGAGAGAGAGAGAGGAGACAGAAGAGAGAGAGAGAGAGAGAGAGAGGAGACACACAGAGAGAGGCGAGAGAGAGAGAGAGAGAGACAGGAGAGAGAGAGAGGAGAGAGAAACAGAGAGAGAACAGAGAGAGAGAGAGAGAGAGAGACAGGACAGACAGACAGACAGACAGACAGACAGAGATTGGAGGAGAGGCTCTAAATCCCCTTTTCATCCAGTCTCATCCTGCGAAGGCGAAGATGAGCTGTCTCTCAAACAATGAGTGGAAACGGGGCTTGAAAGAGTTAAAAACGGATCAGGATTTTATTTCTGAATTAAAAATGTCATTTTGTCCCGTGTGGGTGGCAGGCTGCTGGTTAAGTACAAGTGTATCCATTCATGATAATCTCTTGCCTATCTAGCCACAATGCCGCTATTGCCAATCTTGGTGAGGACAGTGCAAAGCCAGGCTAAAGTGAAGAGCTGTTCCAAACACGTAACGTGGAAAAGGGAGAGAGAAGAAGTACCATTATCCCAAAAGAGGGCATAGAGCATAACTATTGTAAATTGAGTAGGCCCCTAACAGCTTACCTCACCAGTTCGACAAGAGGCTCTCCTGGATTGTCATTCGGGAGCCATGATATCGTACTCTTACACTCCATTTTAAGTCCTAACCATGTGTATGTGACAATAACATCTTACTTTTTTTTTATTTTACAAAGACACTGGTCAAAAGGTGTTTCCACCTATAGAGCATATGTTGCTATTTGGGATGCAGTGTACCGTACATCACTGCTGTGGTATTGGCTAACCACAATGAAGTCCTAACACACGTCTTGAAAGAATGGATGGGATTTACATCGGACAGGAAAGTCAAACACTTGAGAGCGTTCCCCAGTATAGAGGCCTGTCCTCCATCTCCCGTCCACTTGAGAGCGTTCCCCAGTATAGAGGCCTGTCCTCCATCTCCCGTCCCCTTGTCTAGATATCATCCTGGTTGTATAGTAAATGGATTAGAATGGTAGTGTCGAGATATACATCCTGGTTGTATAGTAAATGGATTAGAATGGGTCGTGTCTGTAGATATACATCCTGGTTGTATGGTAAATGGATTAGAATGGGTCGTGTCTGTAGATATACATCCTGGTTGTATGGTAAATGGATTAGAATGGGTCGTGTCTGTAGATATACATCCTGGTTGTATATGTAAATGGATAGAATGGGTCGTGTTGTAGATATTACATCCTGGTTGTATGGTAAATGGATTAGAATGGGTCGTGTCTGTAGATATACTCCTGGTTGTATGTAAATGGATTAGAATGGGTCGTGTCTGTAGATATACATCCTGGTTGTATGGTAAATGGATTAGAATGGGTAGTGTCGAGATATACATCCTGGTTGTATGGTATAATGGATTAGAATGGGTAGTGTCTGTAGATATACATCCTGGTTGTTATGGTAAATGGATTAGAATGGTCGTGTCTGTAGAGATTACATCCTGGTTGTATGGTAAATGGATTAGAATGGGTAGTGTCGAGATATACATCCTGGTTGTATGGTAAATGGATTAGAATGGGTAGTGTCTGTAGATATACATCCTGGTTGTATGGTAAATGGATTAGAATGGGTCGTGTCTGTAGATATACATCCTGGTTGTATGGTAAATGGATTAGAATGGGTAGTGTCGAGATATACATCCTGGTTGTATGTAAATGGATTAGAATGGGTAGTGTCGAGATATACATCCTGGTTGTATGGTAAATGGATTAGAATGGTAGTGTCTGTAGATATACATCCTGGTTGTATGGTAAATGGATTAGAATGGGTAGTGTCGAGATATACATCCTGGTTGTATGGTAAATGGATTAGAATGGGTAGTGTCTAGATATACATCCTGGTTGTATGGTAAATGATTAGAATGGGTAGTGTCGAGATATACATCCTGGTTGTATGGTAAATGGATTAGAATGGTAGTGTCGAGATATACATCCTGGTTGTATGGTAAATGGATTAGAATGGGTTAGTGTCTGTAGATATACATCCTGGTTGTATGGTAAATGGATTAGAATGGGTAGTGTCGAGATATACATCCTGGTTGTATGGTAAATGGATTAGAATGGTAGTGTCGAGTATACATCCTGGTTGTATGGTAAATGGATTAGAATGGGTAGTGTCGAGATATACATCCTGGTTGTATGGTAAATGGATTAGAATGGGTAGTGTCTGTAGATATACATCCTGGTGTATGGTAAATGGATTAGAATGGGTAGTGTCGAGATATACATCCTGGTTGTATGGTAAATGGATTAGAATGGGTAGTGTCTGTAGATATACATCTGGTTGTATGGTAATGGATTAGAATGGGTAGTGTCTGTAGATATACATCCTGGTTGTATGGTAAATGGGATTAAAATGGGTAGTGTCTGTAGATATACATCCTGGTTGTATGGTAAATGGATTAGAATGGGTAGTGTCTGTAGATATACATCCTTGGTGTATGGTAAATGGATTAGAATGGGTAGTGCCTGTAGATATACATCCTGGTTGTATGGTAAATGGATTAGAATGGGTAGTGTCTGTAGATATACATCCTGGTTGTATGGGAAATGGATAGAATGGGTAGTGTCGAATATACATCCTGGTTGTATGGTAAATGGATTAGAATGGGTAGTGCCTAGATATACATCCTGGTTGTATGGTAAATGGATTAGAATGGGTAGTGTCGAGATATACATCCTGGTTGTATGGTAAATGGATTAGAATGGGTAGTGTCTGTAGATATACATCCTGGTTGTATGGTAAATGGATTAGAATGGGTAGTGTCTGTAGATATACATCCTGGTTGTATGGTAAATGGATTAGAATGGGTCGTGTCTGTAGATATACATCCTGGTTGTATGGTAAATGGATTAGAATGGGTCGTGTCTGTAGATATACATCCTGGTTGTATGGTAAATGGATTAGAATGGGTAGTGTCTGTATATAATAGATGATGGATTCACATACATGGCGCAGATCATATGTACCAATCTAGCCCCAAAACGTTCAAGAACAAGCCATAAATATTCCCACTCTAAGCGGTCAAAGGCTTTCTCTGCATCGAATGATAACACAGCACACGGGGTATCCAGACAGGAAGCGTCGGCAACCACAGGAAACAGGTGTTATCGGCTGCCTGTTTGATCAGGATGTTTGAGCTTGTTAAGAGAGTCTTCCAGCCTTTCACAGATCGTCACAAGTCTTCATTTCTGCAAATTAGAGGAGAAATGTGTAATGTTTCCTCTTATGAAACCTTTAACAGCTAATTATACCATAGTTGAATCCTCCACTGAGTGATGATTTATTTATTTAAAAAACATTTTAAATTGTATCTAAACTGAAAGACGAAGTCAGAGTTTTGAAGTAAATAATTACTAAACTTCCATCTCAGTGCTTTTTCATTGGGAAGATTTGAAACTGACAAAGAATGGGATTATGATCAGATAGAATGGCCTGTAATATCAGTAGATGTTAAAACATAGTAAATTCTCGAGAAAGTATTAAATCTAGCAGAAAAGCATGTATAGTACTTAGTTGTGGATTCTGAAATCTCCAACAGTCATTACGATGAAGTACTTTTAGAACTTGTTTAAGTGCATCGGAAGCGTTCACTTGTGATGAGCTATGAGAAGGTCCAGATCGATCTATCCTAGAATCAATAATGGCATTCTTGTCAGTTCCAATAATAAGACTATAATTCGATAAATTGATCAGGCTTCTGGTTACAGAAGGGAGAAAATCTTTGACATGAGGTAGGAGCATAAATAAACAAAAATAAATAAATAAAAATGTCAATTTTTCAGGACCCTGTCTTTCAAAGATAATTCGTTAAATTGTAAAGGGTTTAAACACTGTTTAAACACTGTTTAAACACTGTTTCCCGTGCTTGTTCAATGAACCATAAACAATCAATGAACATGCACCTGTGGAACGGTCGTTAAGACACTAACAGCGTACAGACGGTAGGCAATTAAGGTCACAGTTATGAAAACTTAGGACACTAAAGAGGCCTTTCTACTGATTCTGAAAAACACCAAAAGGGGTGATGGTCGGATTCGTGTTTATCGTTGAAGGAATGAGCGTTACACCGAGGCCTGTACTCTGGAGCGGGATCGATTTGGAGGTGGAGGGTCTGTCATGGTCTGGGGCGGTGTGTCACATCATCGGACTGAACTTGTTGTCATTGCAGGCAATCTCAACGCTGTGCGTTACAGGGAAGACATCCTCCTCCCTCATGTGGTACCCTTCCTGCAGGCTCATCTATTGTAAATCAGAATAGAAAAAACAGTAAACATTCCCATTGTTGGATAATTACATATAAAATTATATATAAATTATTATAAATAAAATTACATATAAAATTATATATAAAATTACATAAAATTACATATACAATATTATAAATACAAAATTACTATAAATACAATAAATAT
>NC_036868.1:8704543-8716093 GCF_002910315.2 Salvelinus sp. IW2-2015 | reverse complement strand
CTGACATGACCCTCCAGCATGACAATGCCACCAGCCATACTGCTCGTTCTGTGCGTGATTTCCTGCAAGACAGGATTGTCAGTGTTCTGCCATGGCCAGCAGAGAGCCCGGATCTCAATCTCATTGAGCACGTTTGGGACCTGTTGGATCGGAGGGTGAGGCTAGGGCCATTCCCCCCAGAAATGTCCGGGTACTTGCAGGTGCCTTGGTGGAAGAGTGGGGTAACATCTCACAGCCAAGAACTGGCAGATCTGGTGCAGTCCATGAAGAGGAGATGCACTGCAGTACTTAATGCAGCTGGTGGCCACACCAGATACTGACTGTTACTTTTGATTTTGAACCCCCTTTGTTCAGGGACACATTATTCAATTTCTGTTAGTCACAGTCTGTGGAACTTGTTAAGTTTATGTCTCAGTTGTTGAATCTTGTTATGTTCATACAAATATTTACACAGTTAAGTTTGCTGAAAATAAACGCAGTTGACAGTGAGAGGACGTTTATTTTTTTTTGCTGAGTTTAGATACAAATCTATTTCCTTACATATGTAAATAAAATCTGCCCTGTTTATCATTTCCACTTTTTCAATTGTAAGGGGTAGATTGCGTTATATAAGCACCCCGTTAGATGTAGAAACAGGAAACAGCTGCCAGTTTGTAGCATTTGTTTTTGAAGTCTATGTACCCTCTAAAATATGTGTCTCTTGCAATAGAGCAATGTCAACTTGATTCCTCTGTAATACGTCAAGACATTTAATTTGCTTGTTGGCTCATTAGAAGCCCTCAGATTACAGGAAACGGTCACTAAATCAGCCATCTGTGGTGATGTGAAAACCAGTTTGATGAATAAAGAGGGAGGAAAAGTAACTTATGAAAGCATAAAAATGACTATTCAGTTGCCAACTAATAATTGTAAATCAGATAGAAAAAACAGTAAACATTCCCATTGTTGGATAAAATACATATAAAATTATATATAAATTATATATAAAATTACATATAAAATTATATATAAAATACATATAAAATTACATATACAATTATATATAAAATTACATATAAAATTATATATAAAATTACATATAAAATTATATATAAAATTATATATAAAATTACATATAAGATTACATATACAATTATATATAAAATTACATAAAAATTAATATAAAATTACATATAAAATATATATAAAATTATATATAAAATTACATATAAGATTACATATACAATTATATATAAAATTACATAAAATTACATATAAAATTACATATAAGATTTCCATTCCACCCCAATAACCCTGCGAAATGTATCCAACTATTTAAATACAGAATCCGTCCCCTCCCTGACAGGTCAGGACAGTCCTCCCTCTCCACTCAATGTTAGACCTGTGACTGAACGCAGTGGTGTGTCTATCACCAAAACCCTCCCAATAACTCTGAATGTCCCACTCCATTGACTAAATATCTTGCATTTAACTGACACAATGGAGATATGAGAACGGCAAGAAATGCTCAATTGACTGAATGATTAAGCCTTAACGTAGCACAAACATGGAGAACTAACTTGCTATATATCAATTCAGTGGTGATAGTTGACTTCTCTAGCTATGCAGTTGTTGTCATAGCAACATGAGACAAGTTAGGAGCCAGCTACCACCAGACAAAGTTATCACGCGAACGTTGTAAACGTAACTTAGTTGTTAAATACAATTTGAGTTTTTAGAAGCTAGATACACTTGAATCTCTTCTCTTTTATATATAAAATTACATATAAAATTATATATAAAATTATATATAAAATTACATATAAGATTACATATACAATTATATATAAAATTACATAAAATTACATATAAAATTACATATAAGATTTCCATTCCACCCCAATAACCCTGCGAAATGTATCCAAACTATTTAAATACAGAATCCGTCCCCTCCCTGACAGGTCAGGACAGTCCTCCCTCTCCACTCAATGTTAGACCTGTGACTGAACGCAGTGGTGTCTATCACCAAAACCCTCCCAATAACTCTGAATGTCTCACTCCATTGACTAAATATCTTGCATTTAACTGACACAATGGAGATATGAGAACGGCAAGAAATGCTCAATTGACTGAATGATTAAGCCTTAACGTAGCACAAACATGGAGAACTAACTTGCTATATATCAATTCAGTGGTGATAGTTGACTTCTCTAGCTATGCAGTTGTTGTCATAGCAACATGAGACAAGTTAGCTAGCCAGCTACCACCAGACAAAGTTATCACGCGAACGTTGTAAACGTAACTTAGTTGTTAAATACAATTTGAGTTTTTAGAAGCTAGATACACTTTGAACAACATGTAGGTTATACTGAACACTACTGAAGAGAGAATCACTTAGCTAGCTAACGGTTTTGATGATGACTTACTTAGCTAACARCTAATGTGAGCTGTAACGTTACTGTCCCAATCACCCAGCTAGCTGGAAAGCTAGTTCACTAGCTAGCTAGCTTGCTGGTGCTCCGTTGGCGAAGTTCATAATGATTACAAGTAATTAGATCAAATGTCTCATCGTTGTTGGTGATCAGGCCTACCACTCATCTGCAAACATAATGATGGTGTTGGAGTCGTGCCTGGCCGTGCAGTCATGAGTGAACAGGGAGTACAGGAGGTAGTGCTAGCAAAAGCAAAAGTAGCTCCTTGGACGTAAATATTTGACATTATCGAACAAAACAACAATTTATTGTGGAACTAGGATTCCTGGGAGTGCATTCTGATGAAGATCATCAAAGGTAAGGGAATATTTATGATGTAATTTTGTATTTCTGTTGACTCCAACATGGCGGAGAAATGTTTTTTATATCTGAGCGCCGTCTCAGATTATTGCATGGTTTGCTTTTTCCGTAAAGTTTTTTTGAAATCTGACACAGCGGTTGCATTAAGAACAAGTGTATCTTTAATTTTATGTGAAACATGTATCTGTTCATCAAGTGTATGATGAGTATTTATTTATTAGATGTGGCTCTCTGCAATTTCTCCTGGTGATGTATTTGGAGGCATTTCTGACATGGGCGCCAATTGTAAACTAAAATTTCTTAGTTTAACTATTGGCGCCAATAGTATATACATATGCACATTATCGAACAAAACATACATGTATTGTGTAACATCGATGTCCTATGAGTGTCATCTGATGAAATCATCAAAGGTTAGTGATTAATTTGATCTCTATTTCTGCTTTTTTGTGACTCTTATCCTTTGGCTGGGAAAATGACTGTGTGTTTTTTGGACTTGCGGTGATCTAATGTAATCATATGTTGTGTTTTCGCTGTAAAGCATTTTTTAAAATCGGACACGATGGGTAGATTAACAAGATGTTTATCTTTCATTTGCTGTGTTGGGACTTGTTAATGTGTGAAAGTTACATATTTCGAAAAAATATTTTTGAATTTCCGCGCTGCACCTTTTTACCGAAATGTTTGTGGGGGGGTACCGCTAGCGGAACGTGTGTCCTAGAAAGGTTAAATTGAATTAATAATAATGACTTAAAAAAAATAAGTAAAATGGAAGCAGGTGTATCCTTTTCTCTCAGCCGAGCTAACAGCCGGCAAATCTTCCCTTATCTGCTTGATGGTGGTGTATTTAGGGCAGACACAGATCCCTGTCTGTTTTCCAGCTCCATCTTATCTTCATCTTGTGATTGTCGTGGAAATCGTCTCACCCCTGAAGCGTTTGTGCTGTGCGATAAAAAACACAGGTCGGCTAGCACTGCTAGCGTTAGCCTGCTCTGTTTCATGATGGCTAGCACTGCTAGCGTTTAGCCTGCTCTGTTTTCATTGATGGCTATGTTCCACTGGCTAGCGTTAGCCTGCTCTGTTTTCATGATGGCAAGCGACTGCTAGCAGTTACGCTGCTCCTGTTCTTCATGATGAGCTAGCACTGCAGTTAGCGTTAGCGCTCTGTTTTCATGATGGCTAGCACTGCTAGCGTTAGCCTGCTCTGTTTTCATGATGGCTAGCACTGCTAGCGTTACCTGCTCTTTTAACATGATGCAAGCACATGGCTAGCGTTAGCCTGCTGTTCTGTTTTCATGATGGCTTGGATGTATTCTTGTGATGTCTTTTTTTCTAATGTATGAGCTACATGATCTACTCCCTGTCTAGTTTTCATGCTGCTACTCCTACCGTTGCCTGCTGCTTTTCATGGATGCTAGACGTGCTTAGCGTAGCCTGCTCTGTTTGTTCGATGATGGCTTAAGCATGCTAGCGTTAGTGCCTGCTCGTCGTTTTCATGATGCTAGCATGCTCAGACGATGGTTTAGTCGCGGCTCGTTTTCATGATGGCTAGCACTGCTAGCGTTAGCCTGCTCTGTTTTCATGATGGCTAGCACTGCTAGCGTTAGCCTGCTCTGTTTTCATGATGGCAAGCAGCTAACTGCTACTTAACAGGAATCCAGAACACAAACTTGCGGTCCCAGGCCAAGGACTAGATAAAGTTTATTTTAACCTGGAGTTGTTCCTTATTGTAGTGCTACTACTTTCACCACTTTTAGTCGTGAACTCTGTGGTTGTTTAGTACACTACCGTACTCCCTCTGTTTAGCACATGGCCTCACATGTGAATCCTTAAAGAGATGGGTGGGGCTAATGCTTAAGAGGGCGTGAACGATGCCGAATGGGTGTAGACAAAGAAGAGCTCTCCAGTAGGTACCAAAACATTCAAGGGCCATTTTCTCAAAAGTGGGGTTTATCAACATTCAAAGCAGAATTATTTTCCCATTGTTCCTCAACTGCAGTGTATGATACACCATTTTGTAGCTCTGAGTCTCTACTTTTATCCAACGTAAAAAATAAAATGTCAAATGTTGCTACATAAGACCGAATCCTCCTTCATTTGTTATAGCCGTTCAAGTTCTCAGCGATGAAATGTGCCCCGCAGATTGATGAGTAGATGCCCAATTCGTCCGCCTCATTCTCACAAATGTATCCCAAGTTTTTCATTCACCGTGTGAAGCTGACCACATGGCGTTGTGGGATTGTTTTTCCAAAGTTACAGCTGATTAGGAGAAAACCTCAAACCCAATTTATCGAACAACATTACAAAACATTTGATTTAAGAGTCATGTAGGAATGTTTTTTAGGGTGCTCTAAGTTCCTGGCATTGAGAAACAGATGCTACTCTGCCTTTAACTTGTGTTTTATTACTGTTTGAACGTGACGGCTGCACTTTGATTCAACACTGTTCATGTCCATATACCCATGATAATGTTCATATATCACATGATAATGTGCATTTATCACACGATAATGTCCATATATTCCATGATAATGTTCATATATCCCATGATAATGTTCATATATCCCATGATAATGTGCATTTATCACACGATAATGTCCATATATTCCATGATAATGTTCATATAGCCCACGATAATGTTCATTGCTACGATGATAAGTTAATATTTAGATTAGGGCCAGAAAACTGTCGTAGTATAGGTCGCACGAGAGATAGTACTTAGCTTTTGGATTCTGAAATCTCCAACAGTCATTACGATGAAGATGGTACTTTTTGAGAAGACTTGTTTTAAGTGCATACTGGAAGCGTCTTCACGGATTGTGATTGAGCTATGAAAGGTCAGATCGAGCTATTCCTAGAATATCAAATACTGGGCATTGCTATTTGTGGGTTCAGTTTGCATTAATAAGCATCTATAATTCGATAAATTGATCAGGCTTCTGGTTGCAGAAGGAGAAACATCACTCTTAGACATGAGGATAGGAGCATAAAGCTAAAACAAAAATAAATATAGAAAGTGTCAATTTTTCAAGGACCCATAGTCTTTCAAAGATAATTCGTTAACGTTGTAAAGGGTTTTTAAACATGTTTAACACTGTTTAAAGCACTGTTTCCGTGCTTGTTTCAATGACCATAAACAATCAAGTGGAATCATGCACGTGGTGGATACCGGGTCGTAATAAGAGAACTAACAAGCGTACAGACGGTAGGCATTAAAGGTCACAAGTTAGTGAAAACTTAGGACACTAAGAGGCTTTTCTACTTCGATTTCTGAAAAACACGCGAAAAGGGGTATGGTCGATTCGTTTTATCGTTGAAAGGAATGAGCGGTTACAGCCGGAGGCCTTACTCTGGCAGTGGCGGGATGATTTGGGGTGGAGGGTCTGTCATGGTCTGGGCGGTGGTGGTCACATCATCGGACTGACTTGTGTGTCATTGCAGTGGGCTAATTCAAACGCTGTGCGTTACAGGGAAGACATCTCCTCCCTCATTGTGGTTACCCTTCTGCAGGCTCATCCTGACATGAACCCTGAGATGACAATGCCACCAGCCATACTGGCTGCGTTCTGTGCGTGATTTCCTGCAAGACAGGGATTGTCAGTGTTCTGCATGGCCGCAGCGAGAGACCGGATTCAATCTCATTGAAGCATGTTTGGGACCTGTTGGATCGGAAGGGTGAGGGGCTAGGGCATTCCCCCCAGAATGTCCGGCTACTTGAGGTGCCTTGGTGGAAAGAGTGGGGTAACATCTCAAGCAAGAAACTGGCGAGATCTGGTGCAGTCCATGAAGAGGAGATGCACTGGCAGTACTTAATGGCAGCTGGTGGCCAACCAGATACTGACTGTTACTTTTGTTTTGAACCCCCCTTTGTTCAGGGACACATTATTCAATTTCTGGTTAGTCCACATGTCTGTGGTAACTTGTAGTTTATGTTCAAGTTGTGAATCTTGTTATGTTTATACAATATTTTACACATGTTAAGTTTGCTTGAAAATTAAAACGCAGTTGACAGTGTAGAGGAACGTTTATTTTTTTTGCTAGAGTTTAGATACAAATTGCTTATTTTTCGTCTTACAATATGTAAATAAATGCTGCCTGTTTTATCATTTCAATCTATTCTCATTGTAAGGGGTAGATTGCGTTTATATAAGCACCCCGTTAGATGTAGAACAGGAACAGCTGCCAGTTTGTAGCATTTGTTTTTGAAGTCTATGTACGCCTCTAAAATATGTGTTCTTGCAATAGAGCAATTCAATTGATCTCCTCTGTAATCGTCAAGACATTTACATTTGGTGTTTGGCTCATTAGAAGCCCTCAGATTAGGACGGTGCACTAATCAGCATCTGTGGTGATGTGAAACCAAGTTTGATGAATAAAAGAGGAGGAAAAGTATTATGAAAGCTATAATGACTATGCAGTGTGCAACTAAATAATTGTAATCAGCTAGAAAAACAGTAGAAACATTCCATTGTTGCGATAAAATTAGCATATAAAATTATATATAAACTTATATATAGAAATAACATATAAAATTATATATGAGGAATATATATAAAATTACATTATCAATTTATATATAAAGTTACATTATAATTATATATAAAAAATTACATATAAAATTAAAATATAATAATTATATATAAAATTACATAGTACGATTAATATACGATTATATTAGAAATTACATAAATTATATATAAAATTCATATAAAATTCTTACTAAAAGTTATATTTAGAAATTACATATAAGATTACATATACATTATATATAAAATTACATAAAATTAACATATAAAATGTATCATATAGAGAATTTCCATTCCACTCAATACCACTGCGAAATGTTATCCAAACTAATTTAAAACAGAATCGTCTGCCCCCTCCTGAAGGTCAGGGACATCCTCCCTCTTCCATCAGGTTTGAACTGTGACTCGGAAACGCAGTGGTGTCTATCACCAAAACCTCCCAATAACTCTGATGTTTCCTTCCATTGACTAAATATTTGCATTTAACTGACAATGGGAGATATGAGCACGTGCTAAGGAAATGCTTCAATTGATGAAATGATTAAAGCCCTTAACGTAGCACAAACTAATGGAGAACTAGACTTGCTATATATAATTCAAGTGGTGAAGTGTGACTTCTCTAGCTATGCAGTTGTTGTCATAGGCAACATGAGACAAGTTAGCTAGCAAGCTACCCCGGAAGACAAAGTTATCACGCGAATACGTTTGTAAAGCGTGAACTTAGTTTTAATACAATTTGATTTTTAGAAGTGGATACCTGTTTTGGAACTCAACGATGTAGGTTATACTGAAGCACTCTAAGAGAGAATCACTTAGCTAGCTAACGGTTTGATGATGACTTACTTAGCAACAGCTAATGTGAGCTGTAACGTTACTGTCGCATCACCCAGACTATCGCTGTATTGAATAGCTAGTTACTAGCAGGTAGCTTGCTGGTGCTGTCCGTTGCGAAGTTCATCATGATTACAAGGTATTAGATCAAATGTCTCTGTTTGTTGGGATCAGGCCTACCACGTCATTGCTGCAAACATAATGTAATTGGTGTTGGAGTCGTGCTGGCCGTGCAAGTCATCCGAGTGAACAGGGAGTAGCAGGAGGTAGTGCTGCAAAAGCAAAAGTAGCTCTTGGGACGTAAATATCTTGACCATTATCGAACAAAACAACCATTTATGGTGGACTGAGGATTCCTGGGAGCTGATTCTGCATGAAGATCAATCAAAGGTAAGGGAATATTTTATGATGTTAATTTTGTTATTTCTGTGTGACTCCAACTGGCGGCGAAGATGTTTTATATACTGAGCCGCGTCTCAGATTATTGCATGGTTTGCTTGTTCCGTACAGTTTTTTTTGAAATTGATGACACAGCGGTTGCATTATCGAACAAGTGTATCTTTAAATTTTATGTGGAACATTGTATCTTTCATCAAGTGTAAATGATGAGTATTTTATGTTATTAGATGTGGCTCTCTTTGGCAATTTCTCTGATATTCTGGAGGCATTTTCTGAACATGGCGCTCATAATAGAATTTGTTTTTTTTTTTAAACTTTTAGAAAAGAAAAATTTTTATTTACATTGGCGACAAAGATGGATATTCAAATATGCACATATCGACAAAACATACATGTCATTGTGTAACACTCGCATGTCCTACTGGTGTCGATTGATGAAGATCACTCAAGGTTGTGAATTATTTGATCTCTATTTCATGCTTTTTTGTGAACTCTTATCTTTGGCTGGGAAAACATGCCTGTGTGTTTTTTGGACTTGGCGGTGATCTAATGTAATCATATGTTGTGTTTTCGCTGTAAAGCATTTTTAAAATCGGACACGATGGGTAGATTAACAAAGATGTTTATTCTTTCCATTGGCTGGTGGTTGGACTGTTATGGTGAAAGTTTAGCATATTTGCGAAAGAATATTTTTGAATTTCCGCGGCATGACCTTTTTCACCGAAATGTTTGTGGGGGGGTACCGCTAGCGGAACGTGTGTCCTAGAAAGGTTAAATTGAAAATAATAATACTTGATAAAAAAAATAAAGGTAAAATGGAAGCAGGTTATCCTTCTTCTCTCAGCGAGCTAACAGCCGGCAAATCTTCTTATTGCTTGATCGGTGGTGTATTTTAGGGCGAGACAAATCCCTGTCTGTTTTCCAGCTCCTACTTAATCTTCATCTTGTGATTGGTGTGGAAACGTCTCAACCCCTGAAGCGTTTTGTGCTGTGGAAAAAACAAGGTTGGCTAGCACTGCTAGCGTTAGCTACTGCTCTGTTTTTCATGAATGGCTAGCACTGCTAGCGTTTAGCCTGCTCTGGTTTTCATGATGGCTAGCCTGCTAGCGTTAGTTCCTGCTCTGTTTTCCATGATGGCAAGCACGCTAGCGTTTAGCCTGCTCTGTTTTCATGATTGGCTAGCACTGCTTAGCGTTACGCTGTCCTGTTTTCATGATGGCTAGCACTGCCTAGGTTTAGCCTGCTCTGTTTCCATGATGGCTAGGCACTGCTAGCGTTAGCGTCTGCTCTGTTTTAATTCATGATGGCAAGCACTGCTAGCGTTAGCGTGCTTTCTGTTTTCAATGATGGCTAGCACTGCTAGCGTTAGCCTGCTCTGTTTCATGATGGCTGCACTGTAGCGTTAGCCTGCTCTGTTTCATGATGGCTAGCACTGGCTAAGCGTTAAGAACTGCTCTGTTTTCATGATGGCTAGCACTGCTAGCGTTAGGCCTGCTCTGGTTTTCATGATGGTAGCAATGCTTAGCGTTAGCCTGCTCCTGTGGTTTCCATGATGGCAAGTCAGCATAACTGCTAACTTGACAGGAATTCCGAGAACACAATACTTGCGGTCGCAGGCAAGGAACTAGATAAAGTTTTATTGTTAACCTGGGAGTTTGTGTCTGTGTATGTGGTAGTGCTACTGACTTTCACGCACTTTTAGTCGTGAAGCTCTGTGGGTTGTGGGTTAGTACAGCTACCGGGTACTCGCGTCTGTTCTAGGCAACATGGCTCACAATGTGAATCCTTGAAAGAGATGGGTTGAGGGCTAAATGCTTAAGAGGGGTGAACGATGCCGAATGGGTGTAGACAAAGAAGAGCTCTCCAGTAGGTACCAAACATTCAGGCCCATTTCTCAAAGTGGGGTTTATAACATTTCAAAGCAGAATTTTTTCCTTGTTCCTCAACTGCAGGTGTATGCATACGCAGCCATTTTGTGTAGCTCTGGAGTCTTCTTACTTTTATCACGTAAAAAGAAAGATGTCAATGTTGCTAGGACAAAGACGGATAATCCTCCTTCATTTGTTATAGCCAGTTCAAGTTCTCAGCGATGAAATGTGCCCGCAGATTATGAGTAGAGTGCCGCATTGTCCGGCCTCATTCTCACAAATGTATCCAAGTTTTTTCATTACCGTGTGAGGCTGACCACATATGGCGTTGTGGATGTGTTTTTCAAAGTTAAGCTGATTAGGAGAAAGCCTCAACCAATTTATCGAAGCAACATGTACGCAAACATTTTGATTTGTAAGAGCTCATGTAGAGAATGTTTTTAGGGTGCTCTAAGTTCCTGGCATTGAGAAACAGATGCTGGACTTCTGGCTTTGAACTTGTGTTTTATTACTGTTGGTTGAACGGTGACGGCTGCACCTTTGATTCCACACTGTTCATGTCCATATACCCATGATAATGTTCAATATCGACATGGAATAATGTGCATTTATCACACGGATAATGTCCATAATCTTCCATGATAATGTTTCATGATATCCATGATAATGTTCCATATATCCCATTGATAATGTGCCATTTTAATCACAGATAGATGTCCATGAATTCCATGATAATGTATCATTGCCCACGGATATGTTCATTATCCCATGCATAATGTGTCATTTATCACACGATAATGTCTATATTCCCTGTAATGTTCGAGTATAGCCAGATAATGTTCATATATCCCATGATATGTGCGATTATCATGATAATGTCCATAATGCCCACGCAATGTTCATATATTCCATGATAATGTTTCAATAACCCTGATAATGTTCACATAGCCCATGGATAATGTCCATATAGTTCCATGGATAATGTTCATATACCCGTGATAATGTTCACATATCCCATGCTAATGTCATGATATATCCCATGAATAATTGTGCATTTATCACATGATAATGGTCCATATAGGCCCACGATAATGTTCATATAGTCCATGATAATGTTTCATATAGACCCGTAAATGTTCAGCATATCCCATGATA
>NC_036868.1:8697873-8704518 GCF_002910315.2 Salvelinus sp. IW2-2015 | reverse complement strand
TCTATCCCATGATATGTTCATTTATCAACGATGATGTCTATATGTCCCATGATAATGTATCGAGTATAGCCACGGATAATGTTCATATATCCCATGATAATGTGCAGTTATCATCCGATAATGTCCATATATCTAATGCAAATCCAGCAATGTTCATATATGCGCCATGATAATGTTCATATTACGTGATAAATGGTGCCATATGCCCAGCGACAATGTCATATATTCCCATGATAATGTTCAATAACCCGTGATAATGTTCACATACCCATGATAATGTTGATATATCCCATGTCCATATATCCCATGATAATGTTCATATACCCGTGATAATGTTCATGTACCCATGATAATGTTCACATATCCCATGATAATGTCCATATATCACATGATAATGTTCATTTATCACATTAGATTTAAGTTCAGTCTATAATGGTACCCTATATGGTCAAAAGTAGGGCACTAGAAAGGAAATAGGGTGTGATTTGAGGGTTTTAGGTAGGGCACTAGAAAGGAAATAGGGGGTCATTTGAGGGTTTTAGGTAGGGCACCAGCTCTTGACTTCTTATAACTTTTTGGTTGTTAGAAGAGTGAGATTGACACGATTAAATTAGCTAAAAGAATTATGTAGGTAATCAAATTGTACAACTGAAGATCAACACGGGAGGAAAATATTGACATAGAGTGAGTTAAAAGACCAATCTTAATTGTGCTAGCTAGCCAACTTCAAATCTGTCAGCTAGCTTACCGTCTAGCTCTAACTGTTTACGGGTGGTAACCATAGCAACATGGCCACTGAGGCAGCGCTAGCAGCGTTAGCAGCAACTGCAGCGACTGCAGCGACAGCAGCGACAGAGACTGAGAGACTTTCCCCCCAATTTTTTTGAATACCCAGAAGAAATCAAATCAGAGAAGGGAAGAATCCATTTTAAAACACAGAATTCAGAGGGAGAACCTAGGAAACTTTGTTTGCCGACTGCTCACAAAACAGGACTGTTACAAACCTGTTATTTTACACTGACCACACTACTGCCTGGCATACAGCTGTAACCAGGCATTTCAGCTATACCACGAAGAAAGGCATCTGCAAGGGAAGGTCTATCCTCCCCCCTGCCTGCCTACAACCACCAGAGCCAAGACCACACTACCTCCACACTGCTGAGAGACGGGCTGGCTCTGGTAGAGGTATGGGTTACTGAGCTGAAGGAGCAGTGTGTGTGTGTGTGTGTGTGTGTGTGTGTGAGTGTGTCTCATAACACTGAAGATGGATGGAGATGGATGGAGTCTGCTCAATGAACAAGCTCTCTAACTTCCTGTTTAAACACCCTCACCTTTCAGAACCATCTCTAACTTCCTGTAGGAACACCCTCACCTTTCAGAACCCTCTCTAACTTCCTGTTTAAACACCCTCACCTTTCAGTACCGTCTCTAACTTCCTGTTGGAACACCCTCACCTTTCAGAACCCTCTCTAACTTCCTGTAGGAACACCCTCACCTTTCAGAACCCTCTCTAACTTCCTGTTTAAACACCCTCACCTTTCAGTACTGTCTCTAACTTCCTGTAGGAACACCCTCACCTTTCAGAACCCTCTCTAACTTCCTGTTGTTGAAATTTAAAGTTGTCTATATTAAAATCAACAGAAAAATAATATGTCCACTACAAATAGTTGGACTCACCCACCGCAATGTATACTGGTGTTTTAAAGCATATGTTGATCTTTCTCTGGGGCTTCTTCCTTTTTTAATCTCTTCCGGTACGTTTCCCGCCCGAAACCATTCCCTTGTTCATTGAAGAGTTGCTCGGCCGTGTCGCGACCAATTACAGCCGCTGCCTAATCGAGGGGCCAGGCGGGTGACATCTACTTCAAAAAAAACGACATCTAGACCACTGGGATACTTTTTTTTCTTTCTGGAGGGGGGTGCTATTGACCCCTAGCAGTGAACCTTCAAGTTTCTCCCATTTGGTTGTCCGCGTCGCCTCGCCTTAGCCTGTCTAAACGCTTCCCATTTTGATCGTTTAACTCCCCGCTCTCTACTCTCTGGGGGGGCAAGATTGTCGGTTCGTCCACCAGCAAATGACCCTCTTGACCTCTACCAGCCACGCTGACAGTCGGTGGCTGGGGAAACGGGAGACAGGAGAAACGGGCGAGACGATGGCAGACAGTCCAAGCGGGGCGTGAGGACAAGGGAGAAGTGATATTCCCTGGCCTTGCCCCCAGCAGGGAGTGTCTCGGACACAAGTGATAATAGACAGTCAAACTTTGTTGGAGCTGAGGGCCGGGTGATCGGCCTGTGGCGTGGACGTGGGTGGTGTGCGAAAGCAGGGCGTGATTGGGCCCTATGTCATGCCTCGGCGTGGTTGTGTGAGCTGAGGGGTGATGGCCTCCTTTGGGTGGTGCGGTGTGGAAGACTGAGGCGGTGATGGGGCCTCTGTGCGTGGTGGCTAGGATCAGTGGTGTGGTTGCTGGAGGGGGTGATGGCCTGTGCGCGTGGTGGGTGTTATCGGGTGTGGGGGGCTGATGGGCCTGTGCGTGGTGGGTTGTGTGTGACAGGGGTGATGGGCCTGTGGCCTCGTTCTCGTGGTTCATGTGGTGTGCTGGGATGTGGAGGCCTGTGATGGCCTGTGGCGTGGAGATGAATGTACAACCTGCTGATATGTGTGGAGAGGCGGTGATGGCCTCTGTGGCGTGTGGGTCTTGTGCTTGTGCGCAGCGGGTGATGGCGTGCCGGTACTGTCGGGCCAAATGTGGTGGGGATGTTGAGACGGGTGATGGGGCCTGTGGAGGTCTGGTGGTTACTGTGGAGGGGTGATGCCATGTGGCCGTGTGTGGGGTAGTGGTTGTGGAGGGGGACTATGGCGCCTGTGGCATGTGCGGTGTGTTCGGAGGGTATGGGCCTGTGCGCAGTGCGTCCAACTGGTGTGAGACTGGTGTGAAGGGGTGCATGGGCCTGTTGGCCGTCGGTCGGGCTGGGTATGGTCAGGGCCGGGTTCTGATGGGCCCTGTGGCGTGACGGTGTGTGGGTTTGTGAGGCGTGATGGCCGTGGCGGTGGTGTGTGGTCGCGTGTGGAGGGGTGATGGGCCTGTGGCTCGCTTGCTGTATGAGTGTGGGGGGTGATCGGCCTATGTGGCGTAGGGCCTGGTCGGTGCTGTGCTGCCCTGATGCGCGTGGTGTCGTGTGTGGCTTTGGAGGGTTAGGAGGGCCATTGTGATCGTGGCTGTGTTGTACGGTGCTGTACCTGAGGGGGTGATGGGCCTGTGGCGTTGGGCCGTGTTGCGTGCTGGCCCTGTGGGCTGGGTCTCGTGGTGTGGTGTGGAGGGGTGATGGGCCTGTGGCGTGTGGGCCATTGTGTGCGTCTGTGGAGGGGTGAATCGGCCGCTGCTCAGAGGGGGAACTAGGCGTCCCCCAGACAGGCCATGGGCCGCTTGCACTTTTACAGTCCCCTGTCCAATATCACCTGTGCGAGGGTCTTGTGTTTTTAACAAGCGGGCCGAGGGCCAAGGGACAGGGGACCCTGAGGCCAGGCGAGGCTGTAAAAACAAAAAAAAGTAACCAGTCCCATTTCCCAGCTCAGAAGCCTTGACTGGTGTTCTAGAAAATAAACTGGTTCATCTCTGAACCCCAAGCCAAAAGCAAACAGTCGAGAGAGAGAAGAGAGAGAGAGAGAGAGAAAGAGAGAGAGAGAAGAGCGACGAGAGAATGAGAGACGAGAGAGAAGAGAGAGAGAGAGAGATGAGAAGAGAGAGAAAGAGAGAGAGAAGAGAGAGAGGAGACGAGATGAGAGAGAGAGAGATGAGACGAGAGAGAGGATGAGAGAAGAGGAGAGAAGAGAGAGAGAGAGAGAGAGACGAGAGAGACACGAGAGATGAGAGCAGAAGAGAGAGGACAGAGAGACAGGAGACAGCGAGAGGACAGATGAGAGAGAGAGAGAGAGAGATACAGAGAGAGAGAGAGAGAGAAGGTGCCAGGTTGGGCCGTTCTCTCTTGTCGTGCGTTACGAGGCTCAAAGTTGTAATATACGCCTGGTGGTTAAACGAGACAGGAAGGCAGAAATAGAGCATTCTGGCCGCGTGGCATGCGCTGTGTTGGTTGACCACCAGCAGGTGATCAACCAATCATCTGTTAGATAGGCTGAGTGTCCGGCTCTGGTAGCCTCATATTCCCTCTCAGTATTAGGTTATGGCTCTGAGGGTCAGGCTATGGGGGGGGGTAAGCTGTGTGTTATTGGTGAGTCAATGTGAGGTCAGGCTATGGAGGGGGGGGTTAAAGCTGTGTGTATGTGGGGTCAGGCTATGGAGGGGGCGTTAAGCTGGCGGACTGTGTTATGGTCAGTCAGTGTGAGGGTCAGGCTGATGGGGGGGGGGGTCTAAGCTGTGTGTATTGGTGAGTCAGTGTGAGGGTCAATCTTGGGGGGGGGGGGGATTAAAGCTGCTGTGATGGTGAGTATTGTGCAGGTCCAGGCTGGGAGCTGTGCTTTTGGGTAGGAGGGAGTGCATATTCTGTGGCTCAGGACGGGGTTTGTGCGTGGTACACAGCAGGGAGTAACATCCTAGCCACTGTGGTGAGAATTTTGAGCCATCGGCAAACTCGGGGAGAGGAGAGAGGAAGGGCAAGCAGTTGGTGTGGGAAAAGGTGAAGGGGATGAGGGAACGGCGGAGGGAGAGGCCTGTTGTGACTGACGGGTTTCTGCGTATACTTTCAGGTTAGTTGGTTAAAGAGATACTGTAATTACTTAATGGCTGAGCTAAACATTGTCCCAGAGTACAGCTAGCATACACACGATAGGCAAAAAACATAGTCTGAGCTAAAAAAAAAAAATTGTTTTACATTTAGTAACTAGGCAAGTCAGTTAAGTTACAAATTCTTATTACAATGACGGTCATCTAGGAAACATGGTCAACTGCCTTGTTCAGGGGCAGAACGAAATATTAGCTTACCTTGTCAGCTCGGCGATTCGATCTTTGCAAACCTTTGCGGTTACTGGTCCGACGCTCTAACGCTAGGCTACCCTGCCGCTCGCCGATGTAAAAATGCCTACAGCTAGCAATACACATATAGGAATACGTATGGCTGAGCCTAAACATGCAAAGTACAGCTAGCATTACACAATAGGAAAAACGTATGGCTGAGCTAAACATGCAGAGTACAGCTAGCATTACACAGATAGGAACACTTATGCCTGAGCTAAACATGGCAGATGTACAGCTAGCATTACACCTAGGAACGATGGCCCTGAGCTAAAACATGGCAGAGTACAGCTAGCATTACCACAGATAGGAAACGTATGGCTAGAGCTTAAACATGGCAGAGTACAGCTGAGCATTACAACAGATAGGAAAACGTATGGGTCTGAAGCTAACATGGAGATTACAGCTAGCATTACACAGATAGGAACACATATGGCTGACGCTATAACATGGCAGAGTACAGCTAGCATTACACAGATAGGAAAAACGTCAGGCTTAGCCTAAACTGCCAGAGTAGCTCAGCATTACACAGATAGGAAAACGTATGGCTGAGCTAAACATGGCAGAGTACAGCTTAGCATAACAGATAGAAAAACGTATGGCTGGAGGCTAAACATGGCCAAAGTACAGCTGCATTCACACAGATAGGAAAACGTATGGCTGATGAAGCTAACATGGCAGAGTACTGCTAGTATTACACCAGATAGGAAAACGTCATGCTGGCTAAACATGGGCAGGTACACGGCTAGCATTACACCAGATAGAGAAACGAAATGGCTGAGCTAAACATGGCAGAGTACAGGCTGAGCATACACAGATAGGGAAAACGTATGGCTGAGCTAAACAATGGCAGAGTACAGCGTAGCACTACACAGATAGCGGAAAACGAATGGCTGAGCTAACATGCGCCAATTACAGCTGGCATTACACCAGAAGGAAAACCGTATGGCCCTGAGCTAAACATGGCATAGTACAGCTAGCATTACACAGATAGGAAAACGTATGGCTGAGCTACAACATGGCAGAGCTACAGCTAGCATTACACAGGATAGGAAAACGTATGGCTGAGCTAAACATGGCCAGAGTACAGCAGCATGACCACAGATTCAGGAACACATATGCTGAAGCTAACAATGCAGACCTACAGGCCGAGCATTACACAATAGGAAAACGTATGGCTGAGCTAAACATGGCCAGAGTACAGCTAGCATTACACAGATAGGAACACATATGGCTGAGCTTAAACATGGGCAGACTACAGCTAAGGGCATTAACACAGATAGGGAAAACGTATGGCTGAGCTAAACATGCAGAGTACAGCTAGCATTACACAGATGGGAACACATATGGGGCTGAGCTAAACATGGCAGACGACAGCTAAGCATTACAGCTAGTTTTGTTTGTGTATATTGTGTTAGTCTAAAAACATGGATATAAACTCTCAAGAAAGTCCTCCAACTTTCTCTCCAGTTAAAGCCTGGGCACGTGACCAATAAGAAAAACAACTAGCTTCTTAGGACCTAGAAGGGATGTTACAAATTGGTGAGGATCTGAAAAGCGCTCGGGCGTGAACTTACACGAGGGACATTTCTCAGGCTTAACCGAGGTTCTGAGAACGGTGAGGGTTTTTCCAACAGGGAAGTAAGAGAGGGTTCCTTGACCAGGTGAGGGTGTTTCC
>NC_036868.1:8374045-8382640 GCF_002910315.2 Salvelinus sp. IW2-2015 | reverse complement strand
CACAAACACCCACAAAAACACAGTGAAACCCTGGCTGCCTTAGTATGACTCTCAATCAGAGACAAACGATACACACCTGTCTCTAATTGAGAATCATACCAGGCCGAACACAAAACCCACATAGAAATAGAAAACATAGACTGCCCACCCAACACTCACGCCCTGACCAATAAAGACATACAAAACAAGAAGAAAACAGGTCAGGAACGTGACATAACCCCCCTAGGTGCGAACTCCGGGCGCACCAGCACAAAGTCTAGGGGAGGGTCTGGGTGGGCATCTGACCACGGTGGTGGCTCAGGCTCTGGGCGAGGTCCCCACCCCACCATAAGTCACTCCCCGCTTCCGTATCCCCCTCCCAATGACCACCCTCCAACTCAACCCACCTAAATGAAGGGGCAGCATCGGGATAAGGGCCAGCACGGGATAAGGGGCAGCAGCTTCCGGGATAAGGGGCAGCAGCTCCGGTAAGGGGCGCTCCGGACTGCTGCTGTTAGAACCAGTAAAGGCCGCTTTACCACTCTTGGGTAGCGGAATTACTTTGGCTTCCCTCCAGGCCTGAGGACAAAGACTTTCCTCTATAAAAATAT
Source organism: Salvelinus sp. IW2-2015 (assembly GCF_002910315.2). Classification (NCBI taxonomy): domain Eukaryota; kingdom Metazoa; phylum Chordata; class Actinopteri; order Salmoniformes; family Salmonidae; genus Salvelinus; species Salvelinus sp. IW2-2015. The sequence goes on along the minus strand of NC_036868.1, from coordinate 8,382,050 downwards.
GACAGATAGGAGGGACTATAGAGTCAGCCACCATCCTCAGTAGCTTTCCATCTAAGTTGTCAATGCCAGGAGGTTTGTCATTATTGATCATTAACAATAATTTTTCCACCTCTACCACACTAATTTTACAAATTCAAACTTGCACTGCTTTTCTTTCTTTCTTAGTTTTTTTATACATTAATATAATTGCTCACTGTTTGTCGTGGGCATTTCCTGTCTAAGTTTGCCAACTTTGCCAACTTTGCCAATGAAATAATCATTAAAATAACTGCCAACATCAAATAGTTTTGTGATGAATAAACTGATTCATGGTCGGGTCGTTGTGGTAACTATGAAAGTTAGATGCCAATCGCCATATAAAGTTCAAAGAAGAAAAAGTCTGTAAGGAGGAGAGATGACTAGAAACGATTCAGTTGACCATTTATGTGTGGATTAATTGTCGGAGTAGAGGACCCTGTGCATTTCAGGTAAAATAACAACTCAACGTTTATATCCCAGGAAAAATTAGCTAGCAACAGCAAGCTAGCTAGCTAAATTGTCATAGATGTTTAATTATTTTTGACCTGTCCCCAAATTAATATAACTGGTTCAGAGTTTGTTTTGATACTTCAATCTGCGTGTCATGATCACGTTTGGTGTGGGGGGCCAAAATCTATTTGCGCACGATGGAGCACGTGCGCGGCCAGTTTGGGTACGGTGATTGAGTTCCAATCGATGGGAAGAGAGAGGCTGTGCGCCGAGGTTTGCCATACTTCCTGCGAGAAGACCCTACCAATTTTTTGAAGACATGTGAGGTATTAAAACCTACAACATAACCTTATACTTTCTCCCAGGAGTGAAATCTCCTATGAATCATGATGCACTGTAATGTTCAATGGTCAAATTGAACGTCTGTCGCCATCTGAAGTGATTATAACACACAGGCCAAATCAAATGTGAACCAACTACACTATATAAGGACATCTCTTTTAGCAATGTTTTATTTGTTTTACTTTTACTCAACCTTTCTCCCTTGCTAGACATTCCGCTGAGAATAGTGATTTAGCATGCCTGTTGTCCAGAAGAAACTAAATCTTTATCTTGGACTGCAAAGCAAAAATCAGGCCTATACATTAAACACAGTACTAGGTTTGGGCGATAATACCTAACTACCATGTAAACAACTATTGATAGCTGTTGTCGACAGTTGTGAAATGTAACTATGTTCAAGTTTTAGCATATTGGAACGTATTACACATCCCCGGTGTATGGCAGCACACAATACTGCAGTGCCCTTAGGGATATATCAAATGCTCTATTGTTAGACAATTAACATAATTAAAGTGGCACTGTGAGGAATTACAAATTCTATACAAAAGCTGTAAAAAATTATTATATTTCTTGTTATTTAAAAAATATATAAATAAGTGATTTTGATAGGACAATTAAACCCTAAACCATGCAGTGCTGATTTTGCCATTTGAACAGAAATTGCAATCAGTTTTGCTTCAACATTGTTTGTCAGTGGGCTGCGCTGGTCCGTCTTCAATATAAACTTTGCATTTTTGGCTGTGCTTTTGAAATGAATGAATTGCTTATTGTAGGGAATCATTGTCCCATCTAAATAACTTTTTAATACTTTTTAAATATCTAGAAATGTAGTTTTTACAGCTTTCGTAAGCTGGTCATTTAAAAAGAAAGTAGTAGAGGTGGAATTCTACACAGTGCACCTTTAATATAATGAATGTTGTTGTAACGGCTGTCAATGTCGTTCTCCTCCTCAGACGAGGAGGAGCATGGATCGGACCAAGATGCGGAGTAGGAGGTATTCATGRTTTTAATGGCAAACCAACAAACACTACAAATAAACAAAACAACAAACGTGACTAACCTGCAACAGTCCTGTGTGGCCCAAACGCTAACACAGGACACAAACACCCACAAAACACCAGTGAAACCCTGGCTGCCTTAGTATGACTCTCAATCAGAGACAAACGATACACACCTGTCTCTAATTGAGAATCATACCAGGCCGAACACAAAACCCCACATAGAAATAGAAAACATAGACTGCCCACCCAACACTCACGCCCTGACCAATAAAGACATACAAAACAAGAGAAAACAGGTCAGGAACGTGACAGTTGTAGAAAGAGCTGATTGTCAAAACAGCACTGAATGATAGATGAGGCTTTACATGGTTTTCCCCCATATTTTCAGTGTTGGATGACCATGGGCCTTTGCGGCGCTATAGCAGACGCTATAGGCTACCTGCCACCCCACTTGCCTGCATCAATATGCAACAGTACATTTGCAGACAGTTTCACAGAAAAATTGTATTGGAGGATGTTTTGTTGGGCAATGATTCTAATCTTTGCCTATTTTTGTTCTGTTTTTCAGAAGACAACTGATTCTGAGGAAGTGAAAATCGGTATACTTGTCGTTGTGGATGGAGCTGCAGCAGATGACCCAATGCCAGCTGACAATGTGGACGATGCCCTTGTGATAGAAGAGCCGGTGATCATACATGAGCATCACAATGTCCCAAATGCCTTTGCCACTTTGATTGCACTTCTTTATTGTCTGAACATGGATTACCCAAAATGTTTCAGGTACACTTTTGAGGTAGTTCAGAAAATATTCTTGAAGATTGGTGCAGAAAACTGTACAGCAAAAAGTGCATGGGCTGAAGAACTGTCTTTTTTGTTAAGACAACTAATTGGTGTGTTTTTGTTTTACTCACAGAAGTTGAGTTAATTCCTTGGACAACGATGATGTTATTTGCCTAAATCTTACAAATCTCTGTTTTGGGAAGACTTAAGTTACTCTATTTTTACGTGTGACCTTTAGTCTACAAACTACAACCGTCTTTTGTTGGAGACCATTGATTTGCTATCATTTTTTCCCATTAAGTACAGTGCATTCTGAAAATGTTTACAGCATGTTAGAACAAATTTTCACACTCAACACCAACTTGTCTTAGAAACCATTCTGAAGGTTGTCTTTGCTCAGTGTTTGCAGTTTTATTTACCGTGCCATAAAACATGGGTTTATTGGACAGTGGAATAAGAGTCCAGAAACATAATTTAGAATCGCCTATACAGTCTAATTTAGAATCGCCAAAAGAATCGCCGATAAAATGAGGCAACTGATTAAAAGAAGGAAGTCAACATGGAGTGAAAATTGGTGTTCTCGTTGTAGTGGGGGGCTCTCGAGCAGACCACCCATTGCCAGCTGGAATTGTAAACATGTCTCTTGTGATAAAGCATGTGATCATACATGAGGTCAAGAACACCCCAAACGGCTTGCTTTGCACTGATGTAATGAGCATTTAGGGCATGTTTATTATTACTAGGTTAACATGACTTATTACAACGTAATGGTTGTAATAGGAAGTTTTACTAAAAGTGCAACTGGACTTTGAATGTTTTCATGTTCTGTTATCAAACATTGAAAGCATATTCATTTTGGGAGTTATACTGACCGTGTAAAACACAAAGACCATACATATATTTTTTCCTCTATTTTTTTAGAGAAAAGTTGCCTATAAAGTATTTGGGTGACCATATTTGCAAACTTATTCTACACAATGACATCTTTCAAAACAAGCTTTTCACGTCATGTACCTGCATGCCGGGATGTTCTTTAGTTTGAGTCAAATTGAGTTTGATTGTGGATTAAAAGTCAGAGTCCTGGTGGTTGATTTCTGAGCAAAGTGTTTTAAAACACTGGGGTTCACATAACCTCAATATTATTTACACTGTCAAAGAAGTGTAATGGCATTATTTGCTACATTTAATTTGATTTGGCATGTTGTTTTCATTTCGCATATGTGCTTTAGAATGTAAATTATTGAATAAAAGTACTTTTTTGCAACTACTGTTGAGGTCGGAAGTTTACATACACTTAGGTTGGAGTCATTAACTCGTTTTTCAACCACTCCACAAATTTCTTGTTAACAAACTATAGTTTTGTCAAGTCGGTTAGGACATCTACTTTATGCATGACACAAGTATTTTTTTCATCAATTGTTTACAGACAGATTATTTCACTTATAATTCACTGTATCACAATTCCAGTGGGTCAGAAGTTTACATACACTAAATTGACTGTGCCTTTAAACAGCTTGGAAAATTCCAGAAAATGATGTCATGGCTTTAGAAGCTTCTGATAGGCTAATTGACATCATTTGAGTCAATTGGAGGTGTACCTGTCGATATATTTCAAGGCTTACCTCCAAACTCAGTGCCTCTTTGCTTGACATCATGGGAAAATCAAAAGAAATCAGCCAAGACCTCAGATAAAAATTTGTAGACCTCCACAAGTCTGGTTCATCCTTGGGAGCAATTTCCAAATGACTGAAGGTACCACATTCATCTGTACAAAAAATAGTACGCAAGTATAAACACCATCATATCGCTAAGGAAGGAGACAAGTTCTGTCTCCTAGAAATGAATGTACTTTGTTGCGAAAAGTGCAAATCAATCCCAGAACAACAGCAAAGGACCGTGTGAAGATGCTGGAGGAAACGGGTACAAAAGTATCTATATCCACAGTAAAACGAGTCCTACATCGATATAACCTGAAAGGCCGTTTAGCAAGGAAGAAGCCATTGCTCCAAAACCGGCATAAAAAAAGCCAGACTACAGTTTGCAACTGCACATAGGGACAAAGATCATACTTTTTGGAGAAATGTCCTCTGGTCTGATGAAACAAAAATAGAACTGTTTTGCCATAATGACCATCATTATGTTTGTAGGAAAAGGGGGGAAGCTTGCAACCCGAAGAACATCATCCCAACCGTGAAGCACGGGGGGTGGCAGCATCATGTTGTGGGGGTGCTTTGCTACAGGAGGGACTGGTGGACTTCACAAAATAGATGGCATCAGGAGTATGGGAAATTATGTGGATATATTGAAGCAACATCTCAAGACATCAGTCAGGAAGTTAAATCTTGGTCACTAATTTTCATGGCTCTTATCGGAATGCATGGACCAAAACGCAGCGTGGTAAGTGTTCATGATGTTTTATTTCTCAAAACACTCGAACAAAATAACAAAGAGGGAAAACCGAAACAGTCCTGTCAGGTGCAGACACTAAACAGAAAATAACTACCCACAAAACCCAAACGAAAAAGGACAACTTATATATGATCCTCAATCAGAGACAACGATAGACAGCTGCCTCTGATTGGGAACCACACCAACATAGAAATAACGAAACTAGAATGCCCACCCTTGTCACACCCTGGCCTAACCAAAATAGAGAATAAAAACCTCTCAATGGCCAGGGCGAGACACAAATGGTTCTTCCAAATGGACAATGACCACAAGCATACTTCCAAAGTTGTGGCAAAATGGCTTAAGGACAGCAAAGTCAAGGTATTGGAGTGGCCATCACAAAGCCCTGACCTCAATCCTATAGAAAATGTGTGGGCAGAACTGAAAAAGTGTGTGCAAGCAAGGAGGCCTACAAACCTGACTCAGTTACACCAGCTCTGTCAGGAGGAATGGGCCAAAATTCACCCAACTTATTGTGGGAAGCTTGTGGAAGGCTACCCGACAAGTTTGACCCAAGTTAAGCAAATTAAAGGCAATGCTACAAAATACTAATTGAGTGTATGTAAACTTCTGACCCACTGGGAATGTGATTAAAGAAATAAAAGCTGAAATAAATAATTCTCTCTACTATTATCCTGACATTTCACATTCTTAAAATAGAGTGGTGATCCTAACTGACCTAAGACATTGAATTTTTTCTTGGATTAAATGTCAGGAATTGTGAAAAACTGAGTTTAAATGTATTTGGCTAAGGTGTATGTAAACTTCCAACTTCACCTGTATATGTTTTATTTGGCATAATGAATACATCCCAGCTAACGTTACATGACTGAACAAGGTGTAGCCAAAACAAAGTGCAAGTCAAGACACAAGTCAGTATAATCAAGACTCGAATCAGACTTGTGTACTACAGCACTGCTTGCATGGATGACTTAAAACGTGTGTGCTCGGCACCAGTAAACAAGTTTCTAATGTTTAAGAGGTGCCACTTGTTTCAGACGTGCCACTGATTGTAACGGTCCTGACCTGTTTTATGTTGTTTTTGTATGTGTTTAGGTCAGGGCATGTGTTTTGGGTGGGCAGTCTATGTTATCTGTTTCTATGTTGGTTGTGGTTGCCTGGTATGGCTTCTATTAGAGGCAGGTGTTTTGCGTTCTCCTCTAATTAAGAGTCATATTTAGGTAGGGTGTTTCACTGTTTGTTTGTGGGTGATTGTCTCCTGTGTCGTCGAATGTATGTACCATACGGGACTGTTTGGCTGTTCGTTTATTTTGATGTCGTCTGTTTCCTGTCCGTGAGTTTACGTTTAGTTATGTAAGTTTATGTTCAGGTTTCGTCAACGTCGTTTCTTGTTTTGTTTATTTGAAAGTGTTTTGTGTTTCGTGTTGCCATCGTCGTGTAAATAAAAGGATGGCTTATTTCCCTGAAGCTGCATTTTGGTCTGATGATCCTTCTCTCTCTCCTCGTCTGAGGATGAGGAGAGCGACAGCCCTTACAGAATCACCCACCACGATAAGACACAAGCGGCAAGGGAATGCTCAACAGAGCAACAATGACTCCTGGACTTGGGAGGAGATCCTGGATGGTAGAGGACCTTGGGCTCAGCCAGGGGAATATCGCCGTCCCAAGGAGGAGTTGGAAGCAGCGAAGGCTGAGAGGCGCTGGTATGAGGAGGCAGCGCGGCGACGCGGTTGGGAGCCCGTGAGTCAGACCAAAAATTTCTTGGGGGGGGCACACGAGGAGTGTGGCAAAGCCGGGTAGGATACCCGAGCCAACTCCCCGTGCTTACCGTGGAGGTAGAAGGCGTCGTACTGGTAAGACACCGTGTTATGCGGTAAAGCGCACGGTGTCCCCAGTACGCGTGCTTAGCCAGTGCGGGCTATTCCACCTCGCCGCACTGGGAGGGCTAGGTTGGGCATCGAGCCGAGTCCATGAAGCCGGCCCAACGTATCTGGTCTTCCAGTACGTCTCCTCGGGCCGGTGTACATGGTACCAGCCTTACAGGTGGTGTCCCCGGTTCGCCGTGCATAGCCCGTGCGGGCTATTCCACCTCGCCGCACTGGCAGGGCTACGGGGACCATTCAACCTGGTAGGGTTGGGGAGGCTCGGTGCTCAAGAGCACGTGTCCTCCTTCACGGTCCGGTATACCCGGTGCCACCTCCATGTACCAGTCTCCGGTGGCAGCCCCCCGTACCAGGCTGTCTCTCCGGGTTTTCTCCAGCTGTTTCCTCCTCTCCAGCGCAGCCAGTGCCTATACCACGCACCAGGCTGTCTCTCCTTCTCCTCCTACAGAGTCGTCCTGCCATGACCAGCCAGAGCCGTCCTGCCATGACCAGCCAGAGCCGTCCTGCCATGACCAGCCAGAGCCGTCCGCCATGACAGCCAGAGCCGTCCTGCCATGACCAGCCAGAGCCGTCCTGCCATGACCAGCCAGAGCCGTCCAGCCAGGGCCTGCCAGAGCCGTCCAGCCAGGACCTGCCAGAGCCGTCCAGCCAGGACCGTGCCAGAGCCGTCCAGCAGGACCTGCCAGAGCCGTCCAGCCAGGACCTGCCAGAGCCGTCCGCAGGACCTGCAGAGGCCGTCCAGCCAGCCTGCCAGAGCCGTCCAGCCAGACCTGCCAGAGCCGTCAGCCAGGACCTGCCAGAGCCGTCCAGCCAGGACCTGCCAGAGCGCGTCCAGCCAGGACCTGCCAGAGCCGTCCAGCCAGGACTGCCAGAGTCCTCAACCAGGACCTGCCAGAGTCCCTCAACCAGGACCTGCCAGAATCCCTCAGCCAGGACCTGCCAGAGTCCCCTCAGCCAGGACTCTGCCAGAGTCCCTCAGCCAGGACCTGCCAGAGTCCCTCAGCCAGGACCTGCCAGAGTCCCTCAGCCAGGACCTGCCAGAGTCCCTCAGCCAGGACCTGCCAGAGTCCCTCAGCCAGGACCTGCCAGAGTCCTCAGCCAGGACCTGCCAGCCTCCGCGAG
>NC_036868.1:8367185-8372929 GCF_002910315.2 Salvelinus sp. IW2-2015 | reverse complement strand
TAGCATAGCATACACTCAACTGAAATACTACGACTCAACAGACACTAAACTAATCGAGAGTAAATACCCTACAACTAAACACAATGCGATTGAGATACATTATTGGGGGAAATGGAAGTTGAATAAAATCTATACTCTTTTGACATGAAAGCTGGATAATCTTTATATTGCCTTGTCATCCCGTGTCATCCAATGCTGGATAGAGTTTCCAAACCATGTCGAAGTCTGAATGGAATCAAAAGAAGAGAATGGGCTTGGGACAAAGACGACCCATCTGAGACTGAGAAATGGACCTCTTCATACCTTCTTGCATTTCCAATCACCCCAAGCTATGGCGTGCAAGAATGCCATAATATGTCACCATGACGAAAGGTAATCTATACTCACAGAAGTGAACATCCTTTGACCCCTGACCTCAAKAGTATGCAGTATTGGCATGTTGATGAGTTAGGTCTCCATTTTCATTGTTGCTTTTAGCATGAGCAGTTTGAGTTATGTACAAGGTGAATTTGATAGTCCGACTAAGATCGCTCAGACAGRTTTGGCCAGAAAAGGAGTTCACATTTACAGTCTTCTCTCTGAGAGCGGAAACCTAAATGTACATTGGTGAAAAGGCTAAATATGCTGTGAGAGTCAGACGTGACATATCAAAATAGAACCATGTCCCAGAGTTCCGATAATATGCACCATTAATCAGTAAATAAAGGGTAGCTCGGTGTTCCAAGATTAAATCGATGTGATGATATTTACTTAAGTTAGATTTCAATTTAATTGAAACAATCCTTCCCTGGTAGGTTCCTTCTGATGCAGACTGGGAAACGACTGCCAAGAAAAAGCCTCAATAGAAAWATCTTCTAAAAACAAACCCTGCTTTATATGACAGACATTCCTTACTCAYTCTGTGTTTGAGCTTTATCAGCACTGCAACCCTTTCAACTAGGACTGAAAATCATCAGGCATGATTGACTGTCACGGGGTTCTTTCAACTAGTTCCAGAAACYTACGTCAAGTGTGTATGAGCTGGATCTATGCCAATCACATCATTCAAATGATCCCCCAATAAACCATTACATAGCCTTTCATCAGATCATAATGTATTCTAAGACCTGTTATAAGCATTCATAACAGCTCATAGCTCCTTATATCAGCCTTTATAACAGCATGAATCCCTAAATGTACATTCGTAATGCATAACAAGGAAATATAACACTATAGTTATATAACTATAGTTATAGAAACTGAATAAAGGCAATCTTACATTTACATTTTAGTCATAGTATGCGCTCTTACCCAGAATGCATCTTACAATGTACACCCCTACACGCCCAAAACAAGCCACTTGCTCTAAAAACCACATAACTATTTAAGAAAGGGGCATGCAGTTAACCTTTAGATCCACAGAGAGTCATTGTTAACGAGAGCAGGTGTGAAACAAAGAGGGCACCGGCTCCACACATTCCAGAATCCTGACCTGGGCCAATAGGAAATGCCGTTGGGGTCAAACCTCACGACATGCTTCACTGACTCCCCTCCCAGCATGGAGCCCTAGACTAAAAGACTCCAGGACAACGCGTTTAAGAGCTCTCATTGGCTGAGGCCAGATGTCTTTTACTGGTTGTTCCAGTAGGCCATCTACTTCAGCTCCCTCAAAATAATCATGCTCCTATTCTTGTAAATCGTAAACAGTCATTGTATGTTTTGGCGTGCCCTCTGTGAAGAAGAAGGGAGAGATGCACTTAATATTTCTCCCTTCACTTGTTCACTTTAACTTCACTAGGGTAGTGGGCAGCATTCGGAATTTTGGATGAAATGCATGCCCAAATTAAACTGCCTGCTTCTCGGCCCAGAGAATAGGATATGCATATAACTGGTAGATTTGGATAGAAAACACTCTAACTTTCCAAAACTGTTAAACTAGTGTCTGTGAGTATAACAGAACTGATTTGGCAGGCGAAAATCTGAGAAAAATCCATTCAGGAAGTATTTTTTTGTTGTTGTTGTTTTCTATTCAATGCCATTACAGTATCCATTGACTTAGGACTCAAATTGCAGTTTCTATGCCTTCCACTAAATGTCAACAGTCTTTAGAAATTGTTTCAGGCTTGTATTCTGAAAAATGAAGAAGTAAGAGCAGTCGAATGAGTGGACCCTAAAGTGTCACAGAGCTTTATCATGCGCACGACCGAGAGAGTGCGTTTCTTGAGGTTTGAAGGTAAACATCGTTTGACATGTTTCTATGAACTTTACGGATACAATTTGGATTTTTTTGTTCTCCCTGTTTTTGACAAAAGCGGAGGTTTTTGGATATAAAGAGACTTTATCGAACAAAAGGAACATTTATTGAGTAAATGAATGTCTGCTGAGTGCAACCATATGAAGATCTCAAAGGTAAGGGATTATTTATCTCTATTTCTGACATGTGTAACTGTTCTACTTGGCTGGCTACTGTTTGTAATGATTTGTCTAGTGGGCTATGTTCTCAAATAATCGTAAGGTATGCTTTCGCCGTAAAGCATTTTTAAAATCTGACACCGTGGTTGGATTCACAAGAAGTTAATCTTTAAACCTATGCTAAAATATGTTTTGTTTTCTGAATTTTTATAATGAGTATTTCTGTATTTGAATTTGGCACCCAGCAGTTTCACTGGCTGTTGAAGAGGTGGGACGCTACCGTCTCACGTGCCCAAGAGAGGTTTAAAGGGTAGAGTTTAGTTTGATGGATGAGCCTGTGAAATGTGGGCATGTCAGTGTTGGCAAACGAAGCACGCCTCCGYGAAGTAACATGCCATGTTCACGAAAGCCTGGCTGRCCAGCGGTTTGTCTTAGTTCTGCCTCGCTGCTCTCTTTTGTTTTTGTTTTTATGAATGGTTAGTAGTAATTACCGTAGGACACCCATCTATCGTATGACATGTATAAGCAACAGAGAAACCTCAAAGCTGGGAAAGTACGATAACCATAACACAAAGAAAATCTAAACAGGTCCTATTGAACATCTGTTGGAAAGCATTTGCTAATGTACGTGTATGGTATAAAATCATTTGAGTTAAGTTTTGGTCTACCAACCTCTGTTAAAGCCTTTCATATGATTAGAYCGAAACAATGACTTCATTTTCAATCAAAAGGTTCAACGTAGGCTAGCAATCTGTTTTTGGGAATTTCTCCAGCGCACCTGCACGAGTCTTACTACTGAAGATGTGTGAAGGAGTGTATCCCTTATTAAACTGACAAAAAGAGAGATTAAAGATCCACAAGGGAGGAGACAGCTGCAGTGAATCATGAGATATTATAGGCAAATGCATGAAATGGTCTTATCTTCCTCATCCTGTCTGAGGGCCTCTGTAGTGTGATAAACTCAGTGGCTCATTTATTTAGAGCGAGGGGCCGTTGAGCACACAAGGCCAGCTGACGGCAGTGTGTGTGTGTGTGTGCGTTTGTGTGTGCGTGTGCGTGTTTGTTTGGGGGTCCTGAACCCTGTCACTCACCAGGGTCACTCATAGACCCGCGGAAAGCGGCATTATGATGTGGAATTGAACTGGGGTCCAACTTCCATTGTGGCTTCCTGTCACATAGAGACAAATGATATCTCAAACATGATATCTGTTTTGTGAGGGTGTAACTCAGATTGACAAATGACACCTCTATTTACTGAATGCTTCGAGGCAGCGTTGTCATGACACTACACCCTGGAGATGTGCTGTCTCGCAGTCTTTCTCTATATGATGGAAATGGACCAGAGGAAACACAGCATTCTGCATTCCACAGTCTGAACAGCGATTACTCACCTCGAACTGGACAAAGATTTTTTCTTTAATGAGTCTGACGCAAAGGATATAATGCTGCTCCCGGACAAGGCCCAAATCCCCATGAAGAAAAGAAGGAGATTCAGGGGGCGCAGATCAGGGTGCCTTGTGAGAATTCGTATGCGAGTGGGTAACCCGCCTCTACCATCTGTTCTATTGGCCAACGTGCAATCACTGGAGAATAAACTGGATGAGCTCCGTTCGACAATTCTTACCAACGGGACATTAAAAACTGTAATATTTTATGTTTCACCGAGTTGTGGCTGAACTACAACACGGATAATATACAGTTGGCTGGGTTTTCCGTGCATTGGCAGGACAGAACAGCTACGTCTGGTAAGACGAGGGATGGGGGGGGGTCTATTTGTCAATAACAGCTGGTGCGCGCTGTCTAATATTAAGGTAGTCTTGAGGTATTTCTCGCCTGAGATAGAGTACCTCATGATAAGCTGTAGATCACACTATTACCAAGAGAGTTTGCATCTATATTTTTCATAGCCGTCTATTTACCACCACAAACCAACRCTGGCACCTAGACYGCACTCAACGAGCTGTATAAGGCCATAAGCAAACAAGAAAATGCACATCTAGAAGCGACGCTCCTAGTGGCCGGGGACTTTAATGCAGGCAAACTTAATTCAGTTTTACCTAATTTCGACCAGCATGTCACATGTGCAACCAGAGGGAAAAAACTCTACACCTTTACTCCACACACAGATACACGCACAAAGCTCTCCCTCGCCCTCCATTTGGCAAATCTGACCATAATTATATCCTCCTGATTCCTGTTTACAAGCAAAAACTAAAGCAGGAAGTACCAGTGGCTCACTCAATACGGAAGTGGTCAGATGACGCAGATGCTACGCTACAGGACAGATGCTATGCTGTTTCGCTAGCACAGACTGGAATATGTTCTGGGATTCATCCAATGGCATTGAGGAGTATACCACCTCAGTCACAGTAAGTGCATCGACGATGTCTTCCCCACAGTGACCGTGCGTACATATCTCAACCAGAAGCCATGGATTACAGGCAACATCCGCACTGAGCTAAAGGCTAGAGCTGCCACTTTCAAGGAGCGGGACACGAATCCGGACACTTATAAGTAGTCCCACTATGCCCTCAGACAAACCATCAAACAGGCAAAGCGTCAATACAGGAATAAGACTAAGGTAACAACACATCTGCCACGCTGATCCTCACTGGGCCCCTCAGGGGTGCATGCTTAGTCCCGTCCTGTACTCCTTGTTCACCCACGACTGCGTGGCCAAGCACCACTCCAAACACCATCATTAAGTTTGCTGACGACACAACGGTAGTAGGCCTGATCACTGACAACGATGAGGCAGCCTATAGGGAGGAGGTCTGAGACTTGGCAGTGTGGTGGACAGCTAGACAAAGGAGATGATCGTGGACTACAGGAAAAGGGGGGCCAAACATGCCCCCATTCACATCGATGGGGCTGTAGTGGAGTGGGTCGAGTGTTTCAAGTTCCTTGGTGTCCACATCACCAACAAACTATCATGGTCCAAACACACCAAGAAAGTTGGGAAGAGGGCACGACAACACATTTTCCCCCTCAGGAGACTGAAAAGATATGTCATGGATCCCCAGATCCTCAAAARGTTCTACAGCTGCACCATCGAGAGCATCCTGACGGGTTGCATCATTGACTGGTATCGCAACTGCTCAGCATCTGACCGTAAGGCGCTACAGAGGGTGTGCGTGTGGCCCAGTACATCACTGGGGCCAAGCTTCCTGACATCCAGGACCTATATACTAGGCAGTGTCAGAGGAAGGCCCAACAAATTGTCAAATACTCCAGTCACCCAAGTCATAGACTGTTCTTTTATTTATTTTTTCACCTTTATTTAACCAGGTAGGCCAGTTGAGAACAAGTTCTCATTTACAACTGCGACCTGGCCTCTGCTACCGCACGACAAA
>NC_036868.1:8360976-8362784 GCF_002910315.2 Salvelinus sp. IW2-2015 | reverse complement strand
TAGGCTGTGTTACAGTGACCTAGCCCCGATCCACTCCTCCCTGCTAAACACACTGCTGTTAGGCTGTGTCCCATACGGAACCCTACTGCCTACTGACCTCATGGGCCCTGGTCAAAAAGTAGTTACTATGTAGGGAACATTTGGGTCGTAACCCATGGCTACCGGGTTCGAGTTACTCTTTCAGTCTACCGACTACTGCTGCTAACAGGACCATGTTGTCATTGACCTTCTTTTTAATAGGAGACTTTCTCAGATCAAATGTAATAGAACATTTCCAAGATGAGGGCTAAACTMTGTCCAAGAAACTGGCCCATGCACTTGTACACTGCTAAAATAAGAGTAATTTTTAGTTTTCTTAGAGAAGATAAATGAWACAAGACATTCAACTGTAGGTTGTATACCTCACTATTTCTAATGTACTGTATAGTGCAATGGAAGCTATTATATTGGGTTTCCTGACTTTTAAACAGTAATTGGAGGTAAAAATAAAAAGACAGTCTGTCGCGCCCTGATCTGAGATATCTCTGTTTTCTTTATATTTTGGTTAGGTCAGGGTGTGACTAGGGTGGGTACGTTAGTTTTGTATTGTCTAGGAGTTTTTGTAAGTCTAGGGTTTTTGTYGGTCTATGGTGGCCTGATATGGTTCCCAATCAGAGGCAGCTGTTTATCGTTGTCTCTGATTGGGGATCATATTTAGGTAGCCATTTTCCTTTTGGTGTTTGTGGGTTCTTGTTCTATGTTGAGTTGCCTGTCTGCACTACTCGTATTAGCTTCACGGTTCGTTTTGTTATTTTGTTTGTTTGTTCAGTGTTTCATTCTTAAATAAAGAAGAATGTACGCATACCACGCCTTGTTCTCCTCCTTACAACGGCCGTGACAACAGTCATTCCCATCTAGAGGTTGTTTAGATTTTCACTTTTTAAATTTCATTTAAAAAATGTATTTAACTTATTAGCGCTAGGGGTCAGATTTTTTTAGTTTTWWWAAAAATAACGTGCCCAACGTAAACTGACATTTTCTCTGGCCCTAGAATATGCATATAATTTACAGATTAGGATAGAAAACCCTCCAAAGTTTCCAAAACTGTCAAAATATTGTCTGTGAGTATAACAATACTTATTCTGCAAGCGAAAACCTGAGAAAATGTAACCCGGAAGTGATATTAAAAAAAAAAACAATCTGTGTTTCCTGGCCCGTCTAACCTCCATTTAAAGGGTTATCAACCAGATTCCTTTTCCAATGGCTTCCTCAGGCTGTGACCAGGCTTTAGACATAGTTTCAGGCTTTAATTTTGAAAAATGAGCGATATTTTTCAAAAGTAGTCAGGTGTCCTCTGAATATTTCCTGCGCGCGAGTGAGGGGCACCCCATTTTCCCTTTGTCTCTTAATGAATAGATTATGGTCCGGTTGAAATATTATCGATTATGTTTGTTAAAAACAACCTGAGGATTGATTATAAAAAACATTTGACATGTTTCTACGACCATTACGGATACTTTTTGGAATTTGTCGAACGGAACACAAACAAGCTAAGCTGTGTTTTGGTATATTTCACTTGTGATTGCATGATTATAAATATTTTTTAGTAATATTTTTTAATCTGATACGTTTGGAAATTTTCATTCTTCCTTTCAGGACCGGAACGAGGCTGTAGTTTTCTCAACATAACACGCAACCCAAATGGCGTTTTTTTGTGATAAAAGTCATATTCATCTAACAAAAATAACATTTATTGTGTAACTGGGAGTCTCGTGAGTACAAACATCTGAAGATTATCTAGGTAAGCGATTAATTTTAATTGGTTTTCT
>NC_036868.1:8340646-8360585 GCF_002910315.2 Salvelinus sp. IW2-2015 | reverse complement strand
GACTTTCGTGACCATGCTAATTTGGGGCTAGCTGTTGTAGCGTTGAAAGCTACTCTCACAAAAGCTTGGATTTCTTTCGCTGTAAAATATATTTTCAAAATCTGACACGATAGGTGGATTAACAACAAGCTAAGCTGTGTTTTGGTATATTTCACTTGTGATTGCATGATTATAAATATTTGTAGTAATATTTATGCATTTGGAGCCCTGCAATTCTAGCGGTTGTTTAGGAAAGTAATCCCGTAAAAGGGATCCGTAGCGCAGAGAAGTTAACTAGAACAAATGCTTATTTACAATGATGGCCTACCAAAAGGCAAAAGGCCTCCTGCGGGGACGGGGGCTTTGATTAAAAATAAAAATGTATTTAATAKAAATCTAGGACAAAACACACATCACAACAAGAGAGACAGCACAACACTACATAAAGAGAGACTAAGACGACAACACAGCARGGTAGCAACACAACATGACAACAAAATGGTAGCATCACAGCAACAGAGTACCCAGGAGAAAAGGACACATTGCGCTGGTAGGAGTTGAGAGCTACTGAGGAGTTTTTATCTGTATATAGAAAGGTAGAAAGAGAGAGGAAAGCTTGAATAAGAGTAGAGGAGAAAGTCAGCGGGAATTATATATCATGCATAATCCATAAAGCACAGGGAAACAGCACACACATCTTCAAAACAACTATTGGACCTCCATTTTGGATGAGAGAGTTACAAGTTCCCTCTGACAGTTGCGGGGGGAGAGTAAGAGTGGCATGGCAAGAGAAGAAGGGAGGAAGGGAGGAATAGAGTAAGAGAGGAAGGAATAGAGGAAGAGAGGAAGGAAGGAAGAGAGGAAGAGAGGAAGGAAGGAAGAGAGGAAGGACGAGAGGAAGGAAGAGAGTAAGGAGAGGGCAGTAAGAAAGAGAGTAAGGAAGAGGTAAGAAAGAGAGTAAGAAAGAGAGTAAGGAAGAGAGGAAGGAGAGAGGAAGGAAGAGAGGAAGAGAGGGAGGAAGGAAGAGAAGAGACGAGAGGAAGGAAGGAGAGAGGAAGGAAGAGAGGAAGGAAGAGGTAAGGAAGAGAGTAGGAAAGAGAGGAGAAAGAGAGGAAGGGAGAGAGGAAGGAAGAGGAAGGAAGAGAGTAAGGAAGAGAGTAAGGAAGAGAAGAAGGACGAGAGGAAGGAAGAAAGGAGGAAGGAAGAGAGGAAGCAAGGAAGAGAGGAAGGCAGGAATAGAATGAAAATAAAGGGATTAAATTAGAGGTTAGCTAAAGTTTGCATTTACTGGTGGGCCACTGATCTGAACAGGTGAATCTCAGGACTGCTAGTGGGCCACTGATCTGAACAGGTGAATCTCAGGACTGCTAGTGGGCCACTGATCTGAACAGGTGAATCTCAGGACTGCTAGCGGGCGACTGATCTGAACAGGTGAATCTCAGGACTGCTAGTGGGCCACTGATCTGAACAGGTGAATCTCAGGACTGCTGGGTTAGCTTGCTAACATTGGACCTGGTTGGTTAGCTCARAGCACTGTGACATTGTTTTCACTTTGTTCATTGTTATTTAACAAGCTAATGTTAGCTGGCTGGCTCGTTAGCTAACGTTACGTGATGTGTGGGATCTTAAATGTTGTTTACCTAGCTAAGTTCATTGTTTACTACTATTGCTAGCTATATGTCTTAAGCTAAAGTGTACTGTTAGCTAGCTAGCTAACATTAGCTGGCTGGCTCCCTAGTGGACGTTATTATTTGTTTCCCAGAGCTGTTTGCTTTTCTAGTTATAGCCTAATGTTTGGCATTGTTGACACTTTGTTCATTGTTGTTTAACTAGCGAACGTTAGCTGGCTGGCTTGCTAGCTAACGTTACGTGACGTGTGTACAACACCCGTTGAATATGGCCGGTGTCAGTAAACGTCTGCAAAAAAAGCGTAATGAAATTGTTGCCAGCAGAGCTGGTTAGGCTGTTTTCATGTTATCCAGAGGTAAACATATTATCTGTCAGAGCATCAAGTGAGCGCTCCGAGAGCGAAACGAGATGGGTGGGGATAAAGCTTAATAAGAGGGTGTGAACGATGCTGAATGGGTGTAGACAAAGAGGAGCTTTTCACTAGATAGCGAAACATTAAAAAGTGAGTTTACAAGTTTATCAGCTTTCAAAGCAGAATTACTTTCCCATTGTTCCTCAAATGTAGTGTATGATAAACCATTTTGTAGCTCTGAGTCTCTACTTTTATCCAATGTAAAAAACACAATTTCAAACTTTGCTACATAAYACCGAATCCAGGTGGTGAGCCACATACTCCAACCACAGTCTGGGACAGTTGTGGGATGCGATAGATCCCAAATGAATACAACCACTAGCATTCAAAAACCTGTTTTACCAAATGAGCCTGAAACAACAGATCAGAACGTTTAGCTGAACATGTTGGTAAACTATTAGGCTATTTTCTTCACATTATAAGCGCAGCAATTCTCACACAGCAGTAGACTATATGTGTTAATGTTCCATTAGCCGGGAAAACATCAACATCAAAAGTGACCGCAAATGCGCTTATGCTTGTAATGCTTTAATTATAAAGGTGCATTTTTATGGTGAAAATAATCTTCCCCAAACTTGAAACTCAAACTCTGCATATTTATACCAGTTACGGGCATGATACACTAGCACAGGATGCCTCGTGGTGAAACACCGCTTCCCATTCATTTCAGTGGAAGGAAAGCGGTGAGAAGCGGAGTGGGCGGGGACCTTTGGGCAGTGCGAAGGTGGCATGGGAGGCGGTGAAAAATATTAACTTTTCCCAACTTTATGCAAGTCTCCAGTGGCGACCGCTGGGCGACGACCAATCCTATCGAGTGGTTCCCATGACCAATGACCACGTGCGCCGAATACAACAGGTGTAGACCTTACAGTGAAATGCTTACTTACAGGCTCTAACCAATAGTGCCAAAAAGTACTAGGATGTAAGAAAATGTAAGTGATTATTACGTCATAACAAATCATGCAAAAAATGCACAGTTGACAGGAATATGTTAGTTAATGTAGAGACAAGCGATTATGCATATTTTTTTATCATAAAGTTAATTTACGAAAAATTACGATTTAGCAAGCTAGCTGACTAGCTAACATTAGCCAGCTAGCTGGCTATCTTTATAGGTGTTGTGACATGAGTATGAAATTGTTATTCTGGTTGTTTAATGTTTTAGGGACTCCTGAAACAACCAGCAAACCAGGCTGTCGTCTTGGGAAACAGTGGATGTAAAGAATCTAGCTAGCTAAAGAATTTACTGCAAATTTTATTTAATGTCTTGTTGTGCAGTAGAGGATAAAAATACCTGTATGCCTATGGATGTGTAGTTAGCTATCTAGCCGATCTGTGTATGGACACAAACGTTTGGTATACATATTAGTTCAGAAGCTAGCTATGAACATCAGCTATCATAGCCAGTTGTATCAACTTCAAAACAGTCTGAATAACATTAATTAAGCCTATGGATTGAGTAGAATATAATATCATGTTGTACCAAGGATGCAAGTCGTATATGCATGTAGTTATTACCATGCATGAGATCCCCACATTGTAGCCTGTACATTTAATATATTCACTGATCATGTACTCTACCTTGGCAAATAAAGGTGCAGTTTAGGTATGAATGTCTTTGAGATTATTTTTCAGTCATATCCAATACCAGGAGTATCAAATTCCAGTCTTTGAATGATGCTGTGTCTGCATGTATGTATTACAATTATACACTTTAAGTGTTCACCAATCTTGGTCCTGGGACATCAATGGTTACACATTGTAACTAATAGACTAGAAACAGGATTTAACTAGTTAAAGGCTGATTTGTAATTCATATATACAGAAAAATTATTTTTAAAACATTACACTACACTTCCTATGCATCATGTAAATACTCTAAAACCGGCTAATCTCAATATCTAATGCCCTTCATCTGCATTGATCTGATAAACACAGGATGGGTGTAGTATTTCATCAAACGAGAGACTTAATTTTAACCAGTTGTCACGACTTCCGTCGGAGTCGGTCCCTCTCCTTGTTCCGGCGGCGTTCGGCGGTCGACGTCACCGGCTTTCTAGCCACCGCCGATCCACTTTTCATTTTCCATTTGTTCTGTCTTTGTCTTATCACACCTGGCTTCACTCACCAATTACTTGTTTATTATTTAACCCTCTGTTCCCCATGTTGTGTTCGTGAGTGATTGTTTATTGTAATTCGGTCCGTGTTTGTGGGCTACCATTGTTGCCTTGTATATTTGTGTTTTATGAGTAAAGTACTTTAATTACTCATATCTGCTGTCCTGCGTCTGACTCCCGACACCAGCCACACATAGGACCCTTACACCAGTAGAGAATGTGAAACGATTTATTGAAAGCAGTTCATTATCCAAGTGATATAACTACATGCATTATAAATATTATAATTGTAATATTATAAATACAAGTTCAATCTGTACTTCAATGCACATGTGTTGTGCATTATTAAAACTGAGGAAGAAAGAGGAGGTGGCGAGAGAGGTGTAAAAGACAGAAAGGGAAAGAGGTAAGAACATAGGAGCAGGGAAGGCAGCATATGATTAATGAATCACAGTGCTACATAAATATTCTCTCAGTTCATCACAATTACATAACAGTGTCTCTAGTCGGCCCGAAGGGTATCTTAAAAGCGGGTGAAGTGGCGATGATGGAACTGGGGGGTTGGCATCCTCTCTCACATCAAAACATATCTGCAGATGAGAGACAGATGGAAAGAGAGAGAGAGAGAGAGAGAGAGAGATGTTTAAGCCTTGCCGTTTTAGTTTTTATTCTATCATTGTTAGTCATCATAATAATCAGGAGGTGGAATGCAAAACTGACCTCGGATCATTAACTCGCACTACTGCATCTCTCTCTGTATTTCAATGTAAAGCATCGCTTTAAAAATAATTGCTGTTGACCTGACCAAGTGACCTCTCACCTCTGAACATGTTGTGCCCTCTATGCCAGTTCAGATGCGGGAGTGGTTTGCTGACAGAGCTGATATAACCTAGAGGATATAGGGAGAAGAGGAGAGAGTGAAGGAGAGAGACTGTTATTGAGAAAATAAGATAGTTAAAGAGACAGTGTTAAACAGGAATGTGTGTGTGTGTGGCCTCATCGTGTGTCCACACCACACTAAGTGGCTGCAGAGTACTTTATACTGAAAAACATGAACGGACACACGAGGACAAACAATATACCGTAGTTATAGACATAATGAAGTGTCTTACTATTCTCCATGGTTGGCCTTCTTACCTATTCTTTGAAGGTGTTGTCTAATTGTTCTACATTTTTTTAAATATGGGTGATTTAAAATAGCCTGTTTTGTTTTTGCACAGACATCACAACCTTACCTAAACAGCACCCTCACCTGAGTAGTAGAAATCACAGGGAGAGAAACTGGGAATTGAATAACTGCAGTTGACATAGCTAAGTAAATGGAAGAATACTCTTATTGCAATGTGAATGCCTCTTAATAGAGCCTTTGGTTGTGCATAGTGTAGTCTATGGTGTTGCCAGGGAACAGCACCCTCGTTGAAGAAGTAGGAGGTGAAGATCTCCTGCACACGGATTGCCTCCCATGTTGTGTTGTTGGACCCCATCCTTGAAACATCCTGCAGAGCAGCAGACTTCTCCTCTGGCACACGGTGGCGAGCTGCAGATCCCCCACTGGTCCTCGTGTCCATCCTCATGAAGTTATGCAAGACACAGGTAACTGTCACTCTTCTGAGCAGGTCAATCTCAGGACATCTGGTGGGTCACTCTTCTGAACAGGTCAATCTCAGAACATCTGGTGGGTCACTCTTCTGANATCTGGTGGGTCACTCTTCTGAACAGGTCAATCTCAGAACATCTGGTGGGTCACTCTTCTGAACAGGTCAATCTCAGGAGATCTGGTGGGTCACTCTTCTGAGCAGGTCAATCTCAGCACTGCATTTACAGAACAGTCTGGGCATTTGGAGAGTAATATTTTATCTGGTTATATCAAATTATTATCAAATATCAAATTATCCAAAAATGTGTATAAAGTGTGTGGTGTGAGTGTGTGCATGTGTGCGAGCGTGTGTGTGTGTATGCGTGTGTGCGTGCGTGTGTGTGTGTGTGTGTGTGGGTGTACTCAGTATATCATGCAAGAATTTCTTTTATAATAGATATCCCTCTCTCTTCCCTCATCTCCCTCATCTCCCTCTCTCTTCCCTCATATCACTCTCTCTGCCCTCATCTACCTCATTTACCTCTCTCTTCCCTTATCTCCCTCATCTCCCTCTCTCTTCTCTCTCTTCCCTCATCTCCCTCATCTCCTTCTCTCTTCCCTCATCTACCTCATTTACCTCATCTCCCTCTCTCTTCCCTCAAAACCCTCATATCCCTCTCTCTTCCCTCATCTACCTCATCTCCCTCCCTCTCTCTTCCCTCATCATATTGTAATGTAGTGTATAGTATCATACTGTAGTGTATAGTATCATACTGTAGTGTATAGTATCATACTGTAGTGTATAGTATTATACTGTAGTGTATACTATCATACTGTAGTGTATTAGTATCATACTGTAGCGTATACTATCATACTGTAGCGTATACTATCATCCTGTAGTGTATACTATCATACTGTAGTGTATAGTATCATACTGCAGTGTATACTATCATACTTTAGTGTATAGTATCATACTGTAGTGTATACTATCATACTGTAGTGTTAGTATTATACTGTAGTGTATACTATCATACTGTAGTGTATAGTATCATACGGTAGTGTATACTATCATACTGTAGTGTATACTACTCATACTGTAGTGTATACTATCATACTGTAGTGTATAGTATCATACTTGTAGTGTATACTATCATACTGTAGTGTATAGTATCATACTGTAGTGTATAGTATTATATTGTAGTGTATAGTAATTCATACTGTAGTGTATAGAATCATACTGTAGTGTATAGTATTATACTGTAGTGTATAAGAATCATACTGTAGTGTATAGTATCATACTGTAGTGTATAGTATCATACTGTAGTGTATACTATCATACTGTAGTGTATAGTATCATACTGTAGTGCTCACTTTTCAAATACACGTCAGTAGTTTTATACAGTAGGTGTCAGGGGAGTAAGGAGAAAATGTTTCCCTGCACTAAAGAAATCCCATGTTAGATCCACGCTTCACAAAGACCCTCAGGCATCTCTAAAATACCCTCTTCTATTGTTCTAATGTACTGTAGCTAACACCATTCATTATTTCACAGTAGTTCATTGTAAAGTCATGGGTTAAGAAAGTAAATATAGGCATCATTAATACATACAGAAATGTTAGATATTAAACTGTATGTCAACATAAACTTAACATGGTGTCTGTGCAATCATGTGTTGCTATATGGAACCTTACAGT
Source organism: Salvelinus sp. IW2-2015 (assembly GCF_002910315.2). Taxonomy (NCBI): domain Eukaryota; kingdom Metazoa; phylum Chordata; class Actinopteri; order Salmoniformes; family Salmonidae; genus Salvelinus; species Salvelinus sp. IW2-2015. The sequence goes on along the minus strand of NC_036868.1, from coordinate 8,353,177 downwards.
CAGATTTCTCCAGAGAACTGCCTGTTTTTAAATCCTCTCCAGGGGGTATGCCTTCCCTGCCTCCCCAGAGAGAGTGCACTCTTCCTAGGGTGACCTGGCAGTGGAGAGGGGGTATGTGCTGAATGTATGGATGTAACTCCACTGGGAAACCAGATGCTTTAAAGGGCAGAGATATGGAAGAGTGGGGACATAATCTATGAGGGAAGAATTCCCAGTTGTAAAGAAACACACAAAAGGAGATTCCCCGTATCTGAGATCACTGATTCTCCCACTGAGAAGGGCCATGCCTTTTACTATCATATACTTGACTTGACACCATTATTTGGCTGATAAGTGGGATATGAATATACAATGAGAGAGAGATATACAGTATCTGTATACTATATATATATAAATATATATAAATAAATATATATTAGAGCGAGCGAGATAGAGGAGGATGGAGGAGAGAGAGAGAGAGAGAGAGAGAGAGAGAGAGTAGAGAGAGAGGAGAGAGAGAGAGAGACAGACAGACAGACAGAGAGAGACAGAGACAGAGGACAGAGACAGAGACAGAGAGAGGAGGACAGAAGAGATAGATAGTGTAATACTGAGAGAAGGCGACACGATAAGTGAAAGAGAGGGCGAAAAGAGAGAAAGGAGTGTAGTGATGGGGCAAAGAGAGAAGACAGAAGGAACAGTAGCAATACTGAGGGAAAAAGAGAGAGAGAGTGGCCAGGGGCGAAAGAGGCGTTAGAGGGGGATGAGAAGAGATCTCACCTGTAGGCTGGTGTATAAGACCGTTCCGTTATTTGCATGTCAGGCAAAGGTAATGAGATTTGAAAGATCCAGCTGTCAGACATTGGCCACTTCAATGTTTTTGCTATTTGCTCGCTCTCTCTCTCTCTCTCTCTCTCTCTCTCTCTCTCCCTGTACGTCTCAATGCTTCTCTCTCTTCGTCATCTCTCTCTCTCACTCTCTCCTCACTCTCTTCCTCTCCATTTTGTTGTCAATTTAGATGGGTGAGCAACCCAAGACCTCACAACCATAAAGGGCATATGTTCATATAACTGATCTAAGATATTTTAGCCAGATCCTAATATGTGGGCATGAATTTTATTTTCCTTTTTATGGCATAGAATGCCCTTCTTACCTTGTCTGTTAGATCGTTCACAGCTCTTGTGGAAGTTACCTGTGGCGCTGATGTTATAAGCCAAGGTATGTATAGTTTTTTTGTGTTGCCTAGCAGACGTGTCTAGTGGATTTGTATTGTGGTCTTGGCAACTGGACCATTTTGAGGAACACCATTATTTTTGTCTTATCTGGAAGTATTACTGTCAAGGCCCAGGTCTGACAGAATCTGTGCAGAGATCTAGGTGCTGCTGTAGGCCCTCCTTGGTTGGTGACAGAAGCACCCAGATCATCAGAAAACAGTAGACATTTGACTTCAGATTCTTTAGCGTGATGCCGGTGGATGAAGACTGTTCTTTACGCCAATTCCTTGATATATATGTTGAAGAGGGTGGGGCTTAGACTGCCTCCCTGTCTCACACCCCGGCCCGGTGGAAAGAAATGTGTGTGTTTTTTGCCAATTTTAAATCGGACACTTATTGTTTGGTTTACATGGATTTTTATATGTTGTATGTTTTTCCACTGACACCACTTTCCATAATGTGTATAGCAGACCCTCATGCAAAATTGAGTCAAAAGATTAATTTGAAATCACTAGCATAGAGAAGACTATGGCTTTGTTTTGGTTTGTGTTTTGACAATTTAGGGTGTGCAAGGTGATACATGGTCTGTCATAAAGTGAAATATCCAATTTGTATTGTGCAGTACATGTGTTTCACTGAGGAAATATACAGTCTGCTGTTAATGATAATGCAGAGGATTTTTCCCAAGGTTGCTGTTGATGCATATCACACGGTAGTTATGGGTCAAATTTGTCTCTACTGTGGTGGATTGGGGTGATCAGTGTCTCTCTCTTCTGCCCTCTGCTCTCTCCTTCTCTCTTCTTCTCTTCTCTCTCTCTCCTCTCTCTCTCTCTCTCTTCTCTCTTCTCTCTCCTCTTCTCTCTCTCTCTTCCTCTCTCCAACCGGAAACGTCGATCCTAGCGAAAGTCTACAAATCTTCAATTTTGATGCCTTAATATTAAATCTAAAAATGGAATGAATGATTGGATTTGTTTCCTACACAACCTAATTCATATCTTCAAAGTGGAAGAAAAATTATGGAATATTTCCAAATTAATAAAAATATATAACAAAACATATCTTGACTGTGTATGTCTTCACATCCAGAGCTAATACTTGGTGGAAGCACCCCATTGTTAATACTTGATGGTAGTACCCCAGAGTCAATAACTTGATGGGAGCATCCATAGTTAACTTTTGGGAACATCCCATAGTCAATACTTGGTGGAAGCACCCCATTGTTATACTTGATGGTAGTACCCCAGAGTCAATACTTGATGGGAGCATCCCATAGTTTAATACTTTGTGGGAACATCCCATAGTTAATACTTGATGAGAGCATCCCATAGTTAATACTTGGTGGGAACATCCCATAGTTAATACTTGATGGGAGCATCCCATAGTTAATACTTGGTGGTAGCATCCCATAGTCAATACTTGGTGGAGCATCCCATAGTTAATACTTGATGGGAACACCCCATAGTTAATACTTGGAGCATCCATAGTTAATACTTGGTGGTAGCATCCCATAGTTAATACTTGATGTGGAGCATCCCATTAGTAATAATTGGTGGTAGTGCAATCCCATAGTCATCTAATTCGTTGGTGGTGCATCCCAGCTAGTTATATAACTAGGGTAGTACCCCATTGTGACAATACTTGATGGGAGCATCCCATAGTTAATACTTGGTGGTAGCATCCCATAGTTAGTACTTGGTGGAAGAACCTTTGTGACCCATTACAGCTGTGAATCTACCAACTTTGCGCAACTCATAAGGCAACATATATCCATTGTTTTTGTCATAATCGATCAAGCTCAGTACATTTTATTTGGAATCATTGATAGACAGCAATATCATAAACCTTGAATCTGATTTTCAAATAAAATAAGGCCAGGACTGAGACGGAACCACTCAGGAACACTGAACACATTTTGGAGAGACTTTCTGGAGTGTCTTTGGCATTACATTTAGTCTAATTGACCTGTGTAAAAAATAAAACTCTTTCCAAGTTTTAGTTTTTCTGATGACTGATGACGGATTTTCCTCATATCAGATTTTGTGGTGGTAGCCTCATGTTATGGGTATGCTTGTCTCCGGCAGAGACTGGGGAGTTTGTCAGGATGAAAAAAAAATATGAAAGGAGCAAAGCCCAGATAAAAAGATAGAGGAAACCCTGCCTCGTTCTTATGAATACCTACCCCTGGGATAATTTTATTTTTCAGTGGGACAATTACACAAATGTTTATGCCAAAGACACACTGGAATGGATTTTTAACAGGTGTTCCTGTGTCCCTGAATGTTCCAGTGTCAGTCCTGACTTGACTTTGCTTGAAAATCAGAKAAGGTTTGAATATTGCTGTCCATCAATGACTCCCAATCAAATTTTTCTGAGCATGAGCAATTTTAGCAAAAACAATATACACCTGTTTATGTTGCCCTATGAGTTGTGCAAAGTTGGTCTTATTCAAAARGATTCACAGCTGTAATTGCTGCCAAAGGTACTTCTACCAAATGTTAACTCTGGTGTGTGAAGACATACGCAATCAACACATCTTCATTAAATATTTTTTTATGAATTATGAAAATGTTTTATAATTTTTAGAGAATGCGGAGTAGGTTTTGTACCACAGTAGGAAAACAAATCTGATGTAATCCATTTTTGGATGTAATTTTAAGACAGCAAAATGTGAAGACTATGTGAATGAGTGCGTAGATTTCCAATTAAGTACTGTACGTAGTGAACAGATACAACGTCTGTAAATATACAGCACATAGGGCCCATGCTATCTTAATAGGATTTCTCTGTTGTAGAAGATTGTAGTGTATTCAAGGTTAAAACGGCTTCTAAAGTTTGTAATTTCKACTTAAAAATGTCAGATTTGATTTATCCTAACACATTTTTTTTATTACAAAAAAGGTCCATTAATTATAATCCACGTAATAATTCCTAGTTCCTTTTGCTGCAGGATTATTTTCCAGCTGTGAGAAACTGGTCAAATTAAGATCCTACATCGGTATGTAGGGAATAGGGTGCCATTTGGGACGCAGATATCAACTACATACACCGAACAGAACATTGGTTTGAGCAAATTCCAGTCACGCATCTCCGATTATTTATTTAAAATTGACAGCTACATATTTAGCAGTAAAATCTTGATATTCACATTATAAAGCGTTAAAACTYTCGTACAGCTGACAATCGGGATATATAAAGTTTATTTTATGATGAGGCAAAAGGACTCAAATGTTTTTGAAACTGTTTGTGTGTTTTTCCTTTTTTCGACTGAATGTGGTATGTTTCTGTTCCCGGTGATCTTCCATATTGCATTTTAAACCCTGGTAACAAACACACTCTGGGTTGCACAGATCTAAGATCAGCTTATCTTTCTCAAACCCTAACCTTAACCATCTGACATAAAAACACTAAACTTATCTGAGATCAGTGTTTTAGGGTGACTCTTTTTTTTCTTGTCAACAATGTGCAGGTTGCTGGTGCGTTGCGCTGATTGCAAAATCTTTAGCGTTTTTCTGTGTAGCAAAACACTAAGCTAATTTCCCTGTCAGCTGCCTGCCTGGCTCCATAACATTATGGACATCTGGGAAAAACAGCATCAGACACAGAGAGATGATCAAAGTCTCTTCAAATAGGTATAAACAGAGGGGGATCATAAGAGAGAATGAGAATGTGTGTAACTCTGGCATGGAATTACACATCTCACATCACCATGTCTAAGAAATGAAATAGATGCGTAGATGCCTCATTCTCTCTTCTGTCATTACCTCTCTTCTGTCATTACCTCTCTTCTGTCATTATCTCTCTTCTGTCATTACCTCTCTTCTGTCATTACCTCTCTTCTGTCATTACACCTCTTCTGGCATTACCTCTCTGCTGTCATTACCTCTCTTCTGTCGTTACCTCTCTTCTGTCATTGCCTCTCTTCTGTCATTGCCTCTCTTCTGTCATTACCTCTCTTCTGTCATTACCTCTCTTCTGTCATTACCTCTCTTCTCTCATTCCCTCCTCTCAATTTCACTTCTCTCATTCCTATTTTCTCTCATTATCAATTTTCTCTCATTAACACGCATTACCTCTCATTCTCATTATGTATTTTCTCCAATTCCCTCTCTTCTCTCATTACCTATTACCTTTCATTACCTTTCATTACCTACAGTTGAAGTCYGAAGTTTACATACACTTATGTTGGAGTCATTATTTTTTTTTTTAAACCACTCCACAGATTTCTTGTTAACAAACTATAGTTTGGCAAGTCAGTTAGGACATCTACTTTGTGTATGACACAAGTCATTTTTCCAACAATTGTTTACAGACAGATTATTTCACTTATAATTCACTGTATCACAATTCCAGTGGGTCAGAAGTTTAAATACACTAAGTTGACTGTGCATTTAAACAGCTTGGAAAATTTCAGAAAATGATGTCATGGTTTAGAAGCTTCTGTTTGGCTGATTGACATCATTTTAGTCAATTGGAGGTGTACCTGTGGATGTATTTCAAGGCCTACCTTCAAACTCAGTGCCTCTTTCCTTGACAGCATGGGAAAAGCAATCAGCATGAATGTACTTTGGTGCAAAAAGTGCAAATCAATCGCAGAAACACAGCAAAGGAACTTGTGAAGATGCTGGAGGAAACAGGTACAAAAGTATCTACATCCACAGTAAAACGAGTCCTATATCGACATAACCTGAAAGCCCGCTCAGCAAGGAAGAAGCCACTGCTCCATAACTGCCATAAAAAAGCCAGACTACAGTTTGCAACTGCACATGGGGACAAAGACCTTTGTAATTTTGGAGAAATGTCCTCTGGTCTGATGAAACAAAAATAGAACTGTTTGGCCATAATGATCATCGTTATGTTTGGAGGAAAAAGGGGGAGGCTTGCAAGCCGAAGCACACCATCCCAACCGTGAAGCACGGGGGTGGCAGCATCATGTTGTGGGTGTGCTTTACTGCAGGAGGGACTGGTGCAACTCACAAAATTGATGGCATCATGAGGAAAGAAAATGATGTGGATATATTGAAGCAACATCTCAAGACATGAGTCAGGAAGTTAAAGCTTGGTCACAAATGGGTCTTCCAAATGGACAATGACCCCAAGCATACTTCCAAAGTTGTGGCAAAATGGCTTAAGGACAACAAAGTCAAGGTATTGGAGTGGCCATCACAAAGCCCTGAGCTCAATCCTATAGAACATTTGTGGGCAGAACTGAAAAAGCGTGTGCGAGCAAGGAGGCCTACAAACCTGACTCAGTTACACCAGCTCTGTCAGGAGGAATGGGCCAAATTTCACCCAACTTATTGTGGGAAGCTTGTGGAAGGCTACCCGAAACATTTGACCCAAGTTAAACAATTTAAAGACAATGCTACCAAGTACTAATATGTAAACTTCTGACCCACTGGGAATGTGATGAAATAAATAAAAGCTGAAATAAGTCATTCTCTCTACTATTATTCTGTTATTTCACATTCTTAAAATAAAGTGGTGATCCTAACTGACATAAGACAGGGAATTTATACTTCTTCTCTCTTTCCCTCTTCTCTCATTAGCTATTTTCTCATGACCTATTTTCACTAATTTCCTCTCATTACCTCTTCCCTCTCATTACCAATCTTCTCTTATTACCGACACTACCGGTCCAAAGTTTTAGAACACCTACTCATTCAAAGGCGGCAGGTAGCCTAGTGATTAGAGTGTTGGACTAGTAACCGAAAGATTGCAAGATCGAATCCCTGAGCTGTCAAGTTAAACATCTGTCGTTCTGCCCCTGAACAAGGCAGTTAACCTACCGTTCCTAGGCCGTTGTTGAAAAAAGAAAAAAAAGAAAAATGTGTTCTTAACTGCCTTGATGACAGCTTTGCACACTCTTGGCTCGCAATTCAACGGCTCAGACACGAGACGCATGTGGCAGGGTGTACAGACCATCACGGTCTACAAAATGAAAACTAGCCACGTCACGGACACCGACGTCTTGCTCCCGGACAAGCTAAACATCTTCTTCGCACCATTTGAGGATAACACAGTGCCACCGACGTGGCCCACTACCACGGACAGTGGGCTCTCCTTTTCCGTGGCCAACGTGAGGAAGACATTTAAGCGTGTTAACCCTTGCCCAGACGACATCTCAAGCCGTGTCCTCAGAGCATGCGCAGACCAGCTGGCTGGTGTGTTTACGGACATATTCAAATCTCTCCCTATCCCAGTCTGCTGGTCCTCACATGCTTCAATATGGCCACCATTGTTCCTGTTCCCAAGAAAGCTAAGGTAACTGAACTTAATGACCCATAGCGCTCACTTCTGTCATCATGAAGTGCTTTGAGAGACTAGTCAAAGATCATATCACCTCTACCTTACCTGTCAGCCTACACACAATTACATTTGCTTACCGCCCCAATAGATCCATAGACGATGCAATCGCCATCATACTGCACACTGCCCTGTCCCATATGGACAAGAGGAATACCTATGTGACAATGCTGTTCATTGACTATAGCTCAGCATTCAACACCATAGTACCCTTTTTGCTCTTCATTAAGCTTGAGGCCCTGGGTCTGAACCCCGCCTTGTGCAACTGGGTCCTGGAATTCCTGACAGGCTGCCCCCAGGTGGTGAAGGTAGGAAACAACACATCTACTTTGCTGATCCTCGACACCGGGGCCCCACAAGGGTGCGTGCTCTGCCCCCTCCTGTACACCCTCTTCACCCATGACTGCGTGGTTATGCACGCCTCCAACTCAATCATCAAGTTTACAGACGACACAACAGTAGTAGGCCTGATTACCAACAATGACGAGACAGGCTCCCTGTAGCCTACAGGGAGGAGGTCAGAGCTCTCGGAGTGTGGTGCAGGAAAATAACCTCTCACTCAACATTACAAAACAAAGGAGATGATCGTGGACTTCAGGAAACAGCAGAGTGAGCACCCCCCCATCCACATTGACGGGACAGTAGTGGAGTAGGTGGAAAGCTTCAAGTTCCTTGGTGTGTGAAGAAGGAGGTTGAAGAAATGTAGCTTGTCACCTAAAACCCTCACAAAATTTTACAGATGCACAATTGAGAGCATCCTGTCAGGCTGTATCACCGCCTGGTATGGAAACTGCTACGCTTGCAACCGCAGGGCTCTCCAGAGTGTGGTGCGGTCTGCTCAAGGCATCACCGGGGTCTAACTACCTGCCCTCCAGGACACCTACASCACCCGATGTCACAGGAAGGCCAAAAAGATAATTAAGGACAACAACCACCCGAGCCACTGTCTGTTCACACCGCTATCATCCAGAAGGCAAGGTCAGTACAGGTGCATCAAAGCTGGGACTGAGAGACTGATAAACAGCTTCTATCTCAAGGCCATCAGACTATTAAATAGCCATCACTAGCACATTAGAGGCTGCTGCCTATATACATAGACTTGAAATCACTGGCAACTTTAATAAATGGAACACTCGTCACTTTAATAATGCTTACATATTTGCATAACTCGTCTCATATGTATATACTGTTCTATTCTACTGTATCTTGGTCTATGCCGCTCTGACATTGCTCATCCATATATTTATATATTCTTAATTCTATTCCTTGATTTAGATTTGTGTGAATTGAGTTCATGTTGTGATATTGTTAGATATTACTTGTTAGATATTACTGCACTGTCGGAACTAGAAACACAAGCATTTCGCTACACCCGCTATAACATCTGCTAAACACGTGTTTGTGGCCAATGAAATGTGACTTGATTTGATCAAGATGTTTCTCCTTCCTCTGTCTTCAATGTCCTAATGAAGATGTTTCCCCTTCCTCTGTCTTCAATGTCCTAATGAAGATGTTTCTTTCTACACCACGAGATTGAACCTTTTTTAACAGAGTGATTCTAGCCCTTCCCTTATTCAAAAAGGCTGTACACGGATGATGTTCTAGGTCAAACAAATGAATAAATATATAAATACATGATTTTAACCTCTAAAATCTATTTCATATGTTGTTGATAGACCCAACTTCAAAAAATGTTGAGCCAAATGTTTGACACATGTTCCAAAGTCATCATTCTTCTTCTTTTTTTTTTACAATTACATTTATTGACATTTTATGACAACATTTCAATTCGTTTTTTGGGGCCAAATTTCAGCTCCCTGTCCCTCGGCCTGTGAACATCACAGGAGAAACCTTTAATGCCCAGGAATCCATGTCTCTGTCCCTAAGGTCAAAGTGCAGGTAAAATAAAGATCAACTATGGAGAACTTTTTAAATATTTTTTATAAGTTCATCAGCCCTACCTAAAGGACTAGATGAAGGGTCATGGTGATTTTGTATTTATTAAATAGTATTTCAGTGTTGTTACTTTTACTACCGGGTTAAATTGACCTGAAACATCGGGTCAACACTGCTCTAGAGGCAGTGTAGGTTGATGTGAAAACACTATACAACAGAGGTACGGTAAGAGTAATGTCTTTGCTTTGAACAATCTGAAAACAACAGTTGGGGGAAATTAAATGTCAGATGATCAGACACACACACACACACACACACACACACACACAATGCACAAATCACTAATTAAAGAGCGATTACAACTAATGGTTGTTATTGATATGCGGAGGCTGACCTAATAGCATAATATAGGATAATCTGTTTAACACTGAATAGTCGTTTAGAAGGGAAATTACAGCATGCACGCAAACATGCGCGAGGTGCACTCACACTCACACACGCACACACACTCATGCACGGTGGGTAACTGATTTGGTATAGTGGTTTAGTGGAGGAATTAGAGATGCAGATTGAACCCAGATGAACCCAGATGAACCCAGTTGAACCCCGATGAACCCAGTTGAACCCAGTTGAACCCCGATGAACCCCGATGAACCCAGATGAACCTAGTTGAACCCAGTTGAACCCAGTTGAACCTAGTTGAACCCAGTTGAACCCAGTTGAACCCCGATGAACCCAGTTGAACCCAGTTGAACCTGGCTACTGAGGCTTTTGTGGATCACAAGAAAACATCACCTCATATACCTCATAACAACAGGGTTGAGTGAGACTTCAACAGAGCTGAGTTAGACTTCAACAGAGCTGAGTTAGACTTCAACAGAGCTGAGTTAGACTTCAACAGAGCTGAGTTAGACTTCAAACAGAGCTGAGTTAGACTTAACATATCAGTAGCCGCTGAGTTAGACATCAACAGAGCTGAGTTAGACTTCAACACGAGCTGAGTTAGACTTCAACAGAGCTGAGTTAGGCTTCAACAGAAAGCTGAGTTAGACTTCAACAGAGCTGAGTTAGACTTCAACAGAGCTGAGTTAGACTCAACAGAGCTGAGTTAGGCTTCAACAGAGCTGAGTTAGACTTCAACAGAGAGCTGAGTTTAGACTTCAACAGAGCTGAGTAGCTTCAACAGACTCAGTTCAGCACAGAGCTGAGTTAGACTTCAACAGAGCTGAGTTAACTTCAAAGAGCTGGTTAGACTCAACAGAGCTGAGTTAAGCTTCAACAGAGCTGAGTTAGATCAACAGAGCTGAGGTAGACTTCAACAGAGCTGAGTTAGACTTCAAACAGAGCTGAGTTAGACTTCAACAGAGCTGAGTTAGACTTCAACAAAGCTGAGGTTAGACTTCAACAGACTGAGTAGACTTCAGAGCTGAGTTAGACACAACAGAGTGAGTTAGGCTTCAACAGAGCTGAGTTATACCAACAGAGCTGAGTTAGGCTCAACGAGCTGAGTTAGACTTCAACAGAGCTGAGTTAGGCTTCAACAGAGGCTGAGTTAGACTTCAACAGCAGGTTGAGTGAGACTTCAACAGAGTTGAGTGAGACTTCAACAGAGCTGAGTTAGACTTCAACAGAGCTGACGTTAGACTTCAACAGAGCTGAGTAGACTTCAACAGAGGCTGAGTTAGACTTCAACAGAGCTGAGTTAGACTTCAACCAGAGCTGAGTTAGACTCAACAGAGCTGAGTTAGACTTCAAACAGAGCTGAGTTAGACTTCAACACGAGCTGAGTTAGACTTCAAACAGAGTTGAGTTAGACTTCAACAGAGGTTTGAGTGAGACTTCAACCACGAAAGCTGGAGCTTAGACTTCAACAGAGCTAAGTTAGATTCAACAGGACTGAGTTAGACCTTAACAGAGCTGAGTAGACTTCAACAGAGCTGAGTTAGACTTCAACAGAGCAGAGTAGACTTCAACAGAGCTCGAGTTAGACTTCAAACCAGAGCTGCAAGGTTAGACTTCAACAGAGCTGAGTTAGAACTTTCAAAACAGAGCTGAGTTAGAACTTCAACAGACGCTGAGTTGTAGACATGCACACAGAGGCTGAGTAGACATCATCACGAGAGCTAAGTTAGACTTCAACAGAGTTTGAGTACGCTATCAGACATTATGCAGCCGTGTTGTTTATGCAGCTGGTTGATTATTACCTGTTGATTATCAACGTGTTGATTATCACACTGTTTGATTGATCAACCTGACCTGTTGATTAATCATGCTTGTTGATTATCAGCTGTTGGATTATTCACCTGTTGATTAGTCAGCTGTTGATTATGCAGCTGTTGATTAATCACCTGTTGAATTATCAGGCTGTTGTTATTGCAGCTGTTGATTATTCACCTGTTGTTTATTCACCTGTTGATTATCAGCTGTTGATTATCAGCTTTGATTTATCAGCTGTTTGATTATCACCTGTTTGACTTATCACCTGGTGATTATCACGCTGTTGATTATCAGCTGTTGTTATCAGCTGTTGATTTATCACCTGTTGATGTATCACCATGTTGATTATCAGCTGTTGATTATCACCTGTGATTATCCAGCTGTTGATATCAGCTGTTGATTATACCTGTTGATTATAGCTGTTGATTATCACCTGTTGATTATCACCCTGTTGATTATCACCTGTTTGATTATCAGCTGTTGATTATCAGCTGTTGATTATCACCTGTTGATTATCACCTGTTGATTATTACCTGTGATTATCACCTGTTTGATTATCAACCTGTTGATTATCAGCTGTTGATTATCAGCTGTTGTTTATCAGCGGTTGATTATCACCTGTTGATGTTATCAGCTGTTGTTTATTTACAGCTGTTGATTATCCACTGTTGATTATCGCTGTTGATTATCGCTGTTATTATCACTGTTGATTTATCACCTGTTCTGATTTAATCAGCTGTGATTATCACCTGTTGTGTTTTATCAGCTGGTGTCAAACACACTGGGATTTTGAAGACGCGTCCTCTCCTCAATTTTATAGGATGTGAAATTGAGTTTAAATCCCAGGATGACAATATTGACTTGGGCATTTCACTGAGGCACTATGTTGAACATCCCAAAATGCCTACCCTTAGAACGTCAC
>NC_036868.1:8325937-8340546 GCF_002910315.2 Salvelinus sp. IW2-2015 | reverse complement strand
TGTTTGTCCCATTTTGTGAATTCTTGGTTGGTGAGCGGACCCCAGACCTCACAACCATAAAGGGCAATGGGTTCTATAACTGATTCAAGTATTTTTTAGCTAGATCCTAATTGGTATGTCAAGTTTTATATTCCTTTTGATAGCATAGAAGGCCCTTCTTGCCTTGTCTCTTAATAAATCGTTCACAGCCTTGTATAAGTTACCTGTGGTGTTGATGTTTAGGCCGAAGTATGTATACTTTTTAATATATATATAATATATTATATATAGTATAATTCTTGGTGTGTTCTAAGGAAACGGTGTCTAGTTGGAATTGTTGGACCTACTGGACCTTTTTAGGAAAACCATTATTTTAGTCTTACTGATATTTGTTGTCAGGGCCCAGGTCTGACATAATCTGTGCAGAAGATCTAGGTGCAGCTGTAGGTCCTCCTTGGTTGGGAAGAGAAGCACCAGATCATCAGCAAACATTTTACTTCAGATTCTAGTAGGGTGAGGCCGGGTGGTGCAGACTGTTCTAGTGCCCTCGCCAATTAATTGATATATATGTTGAAGAGGGTGGGGCTCAAGCTGCATCCCTGTCTCACCCCACAACCCTGTGGAAATAAATATGTGTGTTTATTGCCAATTTTAACTTGTGTACATTGCTTTTATAATATCGTATGTCCCCTCCCAACACTGTTTTACATCAATTTATATAGCAGACCCTCAGGCCAAATTGAGTCAATATTTTTCATTTTGTTTCTCAACAAAGCATGAAAAGACTTTGCTTTTGTTTTGTTTTGTTTGTTGGTCATTTAGGGTGTGCAGGGTGGTCTGTCGTACCTATCTTGGTAAGAAGACAATTTCACATTTGCTCAGGACATTGTTTTTGCTGAGGAAATGTTGGAGCCTGCTGTTGATGATACTGCAGAAGATGCCACTGTAATTATTGGGGTCATATTTGTCTCCACTTTTGTGGATTGAGGTGATCAGACCTTAGGTCCAAATATTGAGGAAGATGCCAGAGCTGAGGATAATGTTGAAGAGTTTAAGAATAGCCGATTTGAATTTGTATCTTTTGTCATTTTATTGAAGATACCATCAACACCACAGGCCTTTTTGGGTTGGAGGGTTTGCATTTTGTCCTCTGAGAGACTCTGGGTTGAGGTCAGTGATAAAGTAGTCTACAGTACTACTGCCAAGAGATGAGCTATAGGTGTACCTACCATAGGAGTCTCCTCAAAGCCTACCATTGACTATGTACACGCCCAGCGTGCGACAGAGCTGCAGGAGTTTTGACCTGTTTTTGTTTGGTTATGTTGTCCTAGTTGTAGGGGGGCATATGGGGGACGGAATGCTGTCACCTCCAGGTAGGTGTTTGTCCCCCTGTGTGCTGAGGGTGTCAGGTTCTTGTCCAGTTCTGGCGTTTAGGTCGCCAAAGACTAGTACATGTCCCTGGGCCTGGAAATGGTTGATCTCCCCCTCCAGGATGGAGAAGCTGTCTTCATTAAAAACCTCTCTGGGATCGCGGGACGCTAGCGTCCCAACAGCCTGTTAAAATGTAGAACGCCAGATTCACAAAAAAATCTATAAAAATCAAACTTTATTAAATTACACATATAAGATACCAAATTAAAGCTACACTCGTTGTGAATCCAGCCAACATGTCAGATTTCAAAAAGGCTTTTCGGCGAAAGCATAAGATGCTATTATCTGATGATAGTACAGAGGCTACACTCTCTTTTTTGACAATTTCAACCATGCCGGCGCTACTCAAAACGCAGAAATAAAATATAAAACATGCCTTACCTTTGACGAGATTCTTTTGTTGGCACTCCAATATGTCCCATAAACATCACAAATGGTCCTTTAGTTCGATTAATTCCGTCCATATATTTCCAAATTGTCCATTTATTTGGCGCCGTTAAACCAGGAAAAATAGCCTTCAATTTGCGCAAAATCACGACAAAATATCWAAAAAATTACCTCTAAACTTTGCCAAAACATTTCAAAGTACTTTTGTAATACAACTTAAGGTATTTGTAAACGTTAATAATCGATCAAATTGAAGACGGGTCAATCTGTTTTCAAAACAGGATATCAACAAACTCACGGTACTTTTCAAGTCTTGCTCAACTCTCAAACATAAACACACGACGTCACTCCACTTCCGGGTCAATATCTTTCTCAGTTCACTAAGGAAAAACCTTAACCTTTTTCCATACAATGGCGACATCCAGTGGAAGCAGTAGAAACTGCGTGGATAGTAATTAAAATTCTGGTGTGCCCATGAAATCTCATTGAACATACAGGAACTTAACAATAAAAAAGTTAGTCCTCAGGGTTTTGACTGCTATATAAGTTCTGTTATACTTACAGATATGATTCAAACAGTTTTAGAAACTTCAGAGTGTTTTCTATCCAAATCTACTAATAATATGCATATCTTATATTCTGGGGATGAGTAGCACGAAGTTGAAATTGCGCACGCTATTTTTCCCAGTGAAAACTCTGCACCCTATCCTCAAGAAGTTAAAGTATGGGGATTCTATTGGGGGGATATACAGTGGCTTGTGATGGTATAGATAGGATGGTATAGATAGAGATATGATGGTACAGTGGCTTGTGAAAGTATTCACCCCCCGTGGCATTTTTCCTATTTTGTTGCCTTACAACCTGGAATTAAGATAGATTTTTGGGGAGTTTGTATCATTTGATTTAAACAACATGAAAACTGAAAACTTGAACGTGCATATTTATTCACCCCCCCCCCCAAAGTCAATACTTTGTAGAGCCACCTTTTGCAGAAATTACAGCTGCAAGTCTCTTGGGGTATGTCTCTATAAGCTTGGCACATCTAGCCACTGCGATTTTTGCCCATTCTTCAAGGCAATCCAGCTCCTTCAAGTTGGATGGGTTCTGCTGGTGTACAGCAATTGTAAGTCATACCACAGATTGTCAATTGGATTGAGGTCTGGGATTTGACTAGGCCATTCCAAGACATTTAAATATTTCCCCTTTAACCACTCGAGTGTTGCTTTAGCAGTATGTTTAGGGCCATTGTCCTGCTGGAAGGTGAACCTCCTGTTTCAGTCTTCCAGAGATTTGAGACTGGGACGGTTTCCCCCAAAAATGTCCCTTTATTTAGCGCTATCTATCATTGCTTCAATTCTAACCAGTTTCCCAGTCCCTGCCGATGAAAAACATGGTGGTGTTCTCGTGGTGATGAGAGGTGTTGGGTTTGCGCCAGACATAGCGTTTATCTTGATGGCTAAAAAGCTCTGACCAGATTATCTTCTTCCATATGTTTGGGGAGTCTCCCACAAGCCTCTTGGCGAACAACAAACGTGTTTGCTTATTTTTTTCATTAAACAATAGCTTTTTTTCTGGCCACTCTCCTGTAAAGCCCATCTCTGTGGAGTGTACGGCTTAAACTGGTCCTATGGACAGATACTCCAATCTCCGCTGTGGAGCTTTGCAGCTCCTTCAGGGTTATCTTTGGTCTCTTTGTTTCCTATGTGATTAACGCCCTCCTTGCCTGGTCCGTGAGATTTGGTGGGCGGCCCTCTCTTTAATTGTGCTCCGTGGGATGTTCAAAGTTTCGGATATGTTTTTATAACCCAACCCTGATCTGTACTTCTCCACAACTTTGTCCCTGACCTGTTTGGAGAGCTCCTTGGTCTTCATGGTGCCGCTTGCTTGGCGATGTTGCAGACTCTGGGGCCTTTCAGAACAGGTGTATACATACTGAGATCATGTGACAGATCATGTGACACTTAGATTGCACACAGGAGGACATTTTCTGTTGAGATTATTACCTTATTAATTTCTAGCCAGCTGTAACATAGGTCTGCTTTATACCAAATTAGCAAACCCCCTGAGTCTCTTCCCTGTGTAACACCTGCTAGTTTAGTGGATTCGACTACCAGCTCTTTAACCTAGAAGGCAACCAGTGGGTCCTTCTCTCTTTCTCTCTCTCTCTCCCCCTTTCTCTCTAATCCCATTGTCTCTCTCTGTTTACTCTGTCTACTCTCTTTCTCGTGCTTGATCTCTCTGTCTACTCTCTTTCTCTAGCTTGATCTCGCTGTCTACTCTCTTTCTCAAGCTTTGATCTCTCTGTATACTCTCTTTCTCAAGCTTGATCTCTCTGTCTACTCTCTTTCTCAAGCTTGATCTCTCTGTCTGCTCTTTTCTCCAAGCTTGATCTCTCTGTCTTACTCTCTTTCTCAAGATTGATCTCTCTGTCTACTCTCTTTTCTCAAGCTTGATCTCTTTGTCTACTCTCTTTCTCAAGTTGATCTCTCTGTCTACTCTCTTTCTCAAGCTTGATCTCCCTGTCTACTCTCTTTCTCCAAGCTTGATCTCTCTGTCTACTCTCTTTCTCACAATGCTTTGACTCTCTGTTCTTTACTTTCTTTCTCAAGCTTTGATCTCTCTGTCTACTCTCTTTTCCAAGCTTTGATCTTTGTCTGCTCTCTTTCTCAAGCTTTGATCCTCTTTTTTTACTATCTTTCTCGTGCTTGATCTCTCTTGTCACTCTCTTTTCTCAAGCTTTGATCTTCTGTCTACTCTCTTTCTCAAGCTTTGATTCTCTCCATCTACTCTCTTTCTCGTGCTTGATCTCTCTGTCTACTCTCTTTCTCGTGCTTGATCTCTCTGTCTACTCTCTTTCTCAAGCTTGATTCTCTCTGTCTACTCTCTCGAGCTTTGATCTCTCTGTCTACTCTCTTTCTCAAGCTTGATCTCTCTGTCTACTCTCTTTCTCAAGCTTTGATCTCTCTGTCTGAAACACACATGAGTTATATATCACTCAATGGCAAGGACTAGAATCAGATGGTTTAAAACCATCATGCCATGAAAAATAATATCTCTATCTACCATAGGAAGTAGTCAATCATAGTGTGTTTTTCCCGCTTTACATAAGAAAAGTCTGGTATTGGTTAAAAATCAGAAGTCCTATGACTGATGTGTGTGTGTGTGTGTGTGTGTGTGTGTGTGTGTGTGTGTGTGTGTGTGTGTGTGTGTGTGTGTGTGTGTGTGTGTGTGTGTGTGTGTGTGTGTGTGTGTGTGTGTGTGTTGTTGTGTGTGTGTGTGTAGTCCTGGTGTAGGTGTCATAGCACACAGCATAGCCGTCAGCTCACACACAGACACACAGTGACATCTACTGGCAGTCCAACGGTATGCAGCAGACGACACACAGTGACATCTACTGGCCATCCAATGGTACTGCAGCAGACAGACACACAGTGACATCTACTGGCAGTCCAACGGTACTGCAGCAGACAGACACAGTGACATCTACTGGCCATCCAACGGTACTGCAGCAGACAGACACACAGTGACTCTATTGGCCGTCCAACGGTACTGCAGCAGACAGACACACAGTGACATCTATTGGCCGTCCAACGGTACTGCAGCAGACAGACCACAGTGACATCTACTGGCCATCCAATGGTACTGCAGCAGACAGACACACAGTGACATCTACTGGCAGTCCAACGGTACTGCAGCAGACAGACACAGTGACTCTACTGGCAGTGCAATGGTACTGCAGCAGACAGCCACACAGTGCCATCTACTGGCCGTCCAATGGTACTGCAGCAGACAGACACACAGTGACATCTACTGGCCCTCCAATGGTACTGCCAGCAGACAGCACAGTGACATCTACTGGCCCTCCAACGGTACTCTGCAGCAGACAGACACACAGTGACATCTACTGGCCATCCAACGGTACTGCAGCAGACAGTACTGCAGTGTGTATACAGTATAGTAATCCAGTGGGATGAAAATATTGCACAAAGATTGCATATAGTTTTACTAGTATGTCACACATGGTATATTATACAGCATGTTAAATTTATTTATAACTGTGAAGCATTGAATAAACTAAGGCCTGCAGGATCCTCATCAGTCACATATTAACAGGCATTTCTTTGTTATTCATGAATTTCATGGACTGTCTACATTGTCTCTGATGTTGTACCACAGCTGTCCATGTTCACTCTTCATTGTAGTTCAGTCTTTACTGGGCTGCAATGCCTTGTGATTCGGGTTTTCTCTGTGGTTTGGTGTTGTTCTCTGGTTTAGTGTTGTTCTCTGCTGGTTGTGTTGTTCTCTCTGGTTTGGTGGTTCTCTGGTTTGTGTTGTTCTTCTGGTTTGCGTGTTGTCTTCTGGTTGGTGTTGTTCTCTCTGGTTTGGTGTTGTTTCTCTGTGGTTTGTTGTTGTTCTCTCTTGGTTGGTGTTGTTCTCTTCTGGTTTGGTGTTGTTCTCTCTGTTTGGTATTGTTCTCTCTGGTTTGGTGTTGTTCTCTCTGGTTTGGTGTTGTTCTCTCTGGTGGTTTGGTGTTGTCTCTGGTTTGGTGTTGTCTCTCTGGTTTGGTGTTGTTCTCTGTGGTTTGGTGTTGTTCTCTCTGGTTTGGTGTTTGTTCTCTCTGGTTTGGTGTTGTTCTCTCTGGTTTGGTGTTGTTCTCTGGTTTGGTGTTGTCTCTCTGTGGTTTTGGTGTTGTTCTCTGGTTTGGTGTTGTTCTCTCTGGTTTGGTGTTGTTCTCTGTGTTGTGTTGTCCTCTCTGGTTGGTGTTGTTCTCTCTGTTTGTGTTGTTCTCTGTGGTTTTGGTGTTGTTTTCTCTGGTTTGGTGTTGTTTCTCTGGTTTGGTGTTGTTTCTCTGCTGGTTTAGTGTTGTTCTGCGGTTTGGTGTTGTTCTCTCTGGTTTGGTGCTTGTTCTCTCTGGTTGGTGTTGTTCTTGGTTTGGTGTTGTTTCTCTGGTTTGTGTTGTTCTCTCTGGTTTGGTGTTGTTTCTCTGGTTTGGTGTTGTTCTCTGGTTTTGGTGTTGTTCTCTCTGTTTGGTGTTGTTCTCTGGTTTGTGTTGTTCTCTGGTTTGTGTTGTTCTCTCTGGTTTTGGTGTTGTTCTCTCTGTTTTGGTGTTGTTTCTCTGGTTTGGTGTCTGTTCTCTGGTTTGGTGTTGTTTCTCTGGGTTTTGGTGTTGTTTCTCTCTGTTTGGTGTTGTTCTCTGGTTTGGTGTTGTTCTCTTGGTTTGGTGTTGTTCTCTTTGTTTTGGTGTTGTTCTTCTGGTTTGGTGTTGTTCTCTGTGTTTGGTGTTGTTCTTCTCTGGTTTGGTTTGTTCTCCTGGTTTGGTGTTGTTCCTCTCCTGGTTTGGTGTTGTTCTTCTCTGGTTTGGTGTTGTTCTTCTCTGGTTTGGTGTGTTCTCTGGTTTGGTGTTGTTCTTCTGGTTTGGTGTTGTTCTCTGGTTTGGTGTTGTTCTCTGGTTTGGTGTTGTCCTCTGGTTTGGTGTTTGTTCTCTGTGGTTTGTGTTGTTCTCTGGTTTGGTGTTGTTCTCTGGTTTGGTGTTGTTCTCTTGTGTTTGGTGTTGTTCTCTGTGGTTTGGTGTTGTTCCTGTGTTTGGTGTTGTCTCTGGTTTGGTGTTGTTCTCTGTGGTTTGGTGTTGTTCTCTCTGGTTTGGTGTTGTTCTCTGTGGTTGGTGTGTTCTCCCTCTGGTTTGTGTTTGTTCTCTCCTGGTTTGGTGTTGTTCTTCTCCTGGTTTGGTGTTGTTCTCTGTGGTTTGGTGTTGTTCTCTGGTTTTGGTGTTGTTCTCTCTGTTTGGTGTTGTTCTGGTTTGGTGTTGTGTTCTCTGGTTTGGTGTTGTTCTCTGGTTTTGGTGTTGTTCTCTGGGTTTGGTGTTGTTTCTCTGTGGTTTGGTGTTGTTCTCTGGTTTGGTGTTGTTCTCTTGGGTTTGGTGTTTGTTTCTCTGGTTTGGTGTTGTTCTCTCTGTTTTGTTGTTCCTTGGTTTGGTGTTGTTCTCTCTGGTTGGTGTTGTCTCTCCTGGTTTGGTGTTGTCTCTCTGGTTTTGGTGTTTGTTCTCTCTGGTTTGGTGTTGTTCTTCTGTGGTTTGGTGTTGTCTCTGGTTTGGTGTTGTCTCTGGTTTGGTGTTGTTCTCTCTGGTTTGGTGTTTGTTTCTGCTGTGTTTGGTGTTGTTCTCTCGTGTTGGTGTTGTTCTCTTGTGTTTGGTGTTGTTCTCTTGGTTTGGTGTTGTTCTTCTCTGGGTTTGGTGTTGTTCTCTGGTTTGGTGTTTTTCTCTGTGTTTGGTGTTGTTCTCTGGTTTGGTGTTTGTTCTCTGTGGTTTGGTGTTTTCTCTGGTTTGGTGTTGTTCTCTGTGGTTTGGTGTTGTTCTCTCTGGTTTGGTGTTGTTCTCTGTGGTTGGTGTTTTCTCTCTGGTTGGTGTTGTTCTCTGGTTTGGTGTTGTTCTCTCTGGTTTGGTGTTGTTCTCTGGTTTTGGTGTTGTTCCTCTGGTTTGGTGTTGTTCTCTTGGTTTGGTGTTGTTCTCTGGTTTTGGTGTTGTTCTCTCTGGTTTGGTGTTGTTCTCTGTGGTTTGGTGTTGTTCTCTGGTTTGGTGTTCTCTCTGGTTTGGTGTTGTTCTCTGGTTTGGTGTTGTTCTCTGTGGTTTGGTGTCGTTCTCTGGTTTGGTGTGTATCTGGTACATGTAATGAAGCAATGGTAATGTCTGTTGAATCTCACCCGGTGTTGTATGATGCATTATGATGAGTGAGCTCTTTTCTTGCTTTATGATTTGTTGGATCAGTCACACTGATGCTGGCTATCTCTCTGTCTGACTCTCTCTGTCTGACTATTTATCTGATGCTGAGTATCTCTCTGTCTATCTCTTTGTCTATCTCTCTGGTGCTTGCTACCTCTAATGCTGGCTATCTCTCTGTCTGATTAACGCTCTGATGCTGACTATCTCTCTGATGCTGACTATCTCTCTGATGCTGTCTACATCTCTGATGCTGACTATCTCTCTGATGCTGTCTATCTCTCTGATGCTGAATATCTCTCTGATGCTGTCTACATCTCTGATGCTGACTATCTCTCTGATGCTGTCTATCTCTCTGATGCTGAATATCTCTCTGATGCTGACTATCTCTCTGTCTCTCTGTCTCTCCCTCACTCACTCCCCCCTTCTCTTTCTCTCTCTCTCTCATTCCCTCACTCCCCCTCTCTCTCCCTCCCCATCTCTGTTTCCCTATCTCCTTCACCCCTCCCCTCTCTCTGCCTCTCTTCCTCACCATCACTCACTCCCCCCTCTCTCTCTCTCTCTCTCATGCTCTCACTCCCTCACCTCTCATCAGGTTGTCCATTAGGGTTCTATGGTAGAGACTGTACTGAGGTGTGTCGTTGTCAGAATGGCGGAAACTGTGATCACATGTCAGGACAGTGTTCCTGTCTCACCGGCTTCATTGGGACCAGCTGTGAACAGAGTGAGTGCCACAACATCTACACAATGTCTCCTTAATCTCTTAGGGGCCTTTTGGTGCTGGTCCCCATTGCAACTGAATGCATCAGGAAATGAATTGACCAATCAGACTTACTCTGTTTCCTCCTGTATCTCAGAATAACTTTGGTAAGAACTCGGCTCTCTGAGTAGTTCCATCATGTGCTCTGTGTCAGCGAATAGTAGGTCGTTTAGTTCCATCATGTGCTCTGTGTCAGCGAATGGAGTGAGTGCCATTAGTTCCATCATGAGCTCTGTGTCAGCGGATGAGTAGAGTGCCGTTAGTTCCATCATGTGCTCTGTGTCATGCGAATGAGTGAGTGCCATTAATCCATCATGAGCTCTGTGTCAGCGAATGAGTGAGAGTCGTTAGTTCCATCATGTGCTCTGTGTCAGCGGATGAGTGAGTGCCCTGACTTCCATCATGTGCTCTGTGTCAGCGAATGAGTGAGTTTCCTAACTTCCATCATGTGCTCTGTGTCAGCGAATGAGTGAGTTTCCTAACTTCCATCATGTGCTCTGTGTCAGCGAATGAGTGAGTGCCGTGTGTTGTGTGTGCATGTGTGGTGTGTGGTGTGTGTGGTGTGGTGTGTGTGTTGTGTGTGTGTGTGTGTTGTGTGTGTGTGTTGTGTGTGTGTGTGTGTGTGTGTGTGTGTGTGTGTGTGTGTGTTGGAGATCCTAGGGTGGTTCATAGCACACAGCATAGCCGTCAGCTCACACACAGACACACAGTGACATCTACTGGCAGTCCAACGGTACTGCAGCAGACAGACACACAGTGACATCTACTGGCCATCCAATGGTACTGCAGAGACAGACACACAGTGACATCTACTGGCAGTCCAACGGTACTGCAGCAGACAGACACAGTGACATCTACTGGCCATCCAACGGTACTGCAGCAGACAGACACACAGTGACATCTAATTGGCCGTCCAACGGTACTGCAGCAGACAGACACACAGTGACATCTATTGGCCGTCCAACGGTACTGCAGCAGACAGACACAGTGACATCTACTGGCCATCCAATGGTACTGCAGCAGACAGACACACAGTGACATCTACTGGCAGTCCCAACGGTACTGCAGCAGACAGACACAGTGACATCTACTGGCAGTGCAATGGTACTGCAGCAGACAGACACAACAGTGACATCTACTGGCCGTCCAATGGTACCTGCAGCAGACAGACACAGTGACATCTACTGGCCCTCCAATGGTACTGAGCAGCAGACAGACACAGTGACATCTACTGGCCCTCCAACGGTACTGCAGCAGACAGACACACAGTCGACTATATACTGGCCATCCAACGGTACTGCAGCAGACAGTACTCCAGTGTGTAGATACAGTATAGTATCCAGTGGAATGAAAATATTGCACAAAGATTGCATATAGTTTTACTAGTATGTCACACATGGTATATTATAGCATGTTTAAATTATATTATATAACTGTGAAGCATTGAATAAACTAAGGCCATTGCAGGATCCTCATCAGTCACATATTAAACAGGCATTTTTTGTTATTCATGATTTCATGGACTGTCTACATTGTCTACTGATGTTGATACCAAGTGTCCATGTTCACTCTTCATTGTAGTTCAGTCTTTACTGGGCTGCAATGCCTTGTGATTCTGGTTTTCTCTGTGGTTTGGTGTTGTTCTCTGGTTTAGTGTTGTTTCTCTCTGGTTGGTGTTGTTCTCTCTGGTTTGTGTTGTTCTCTGGTTTGTGTTGTTCTTCTGGTTGGTGTTGTTCTCTCTGGTTTGGTGTTGTTCTCTCTGGTGTTGGTGTTGTTCTCTCTGTGGTTTGGTGTTGTTCTCTCTGTGGTTTGGTGTTGTTCTCTCTGGTTTGGTGTTGTTCTCTCTGGTTTGGTATTGTTCTCTCTGGTTTGGTGTTGTTCTCTCTGGTTTGGTGTTGTTCTCTCTGTGGTTTGGTGTTGTTCTCTGGTTTGGTGTTGTTCTCTCTGGTTTGGTGTTGTTCTCGTGGTTTGGTGTTGTTCTCTCTGGTTTGGTGTTGTTCTCTCTGGTTTGGTGTTGTTTCTCTCTGGTGTTGTTTGTTCTCTGGTTTGGTGTTGTTCTCTCTGTGGTTTGGTGTTGTTCTCGCTGGTTGGTGTTGTTTTCTCCTCTGGTTTGGTGTTGTTCTCTGTGGTTTGGTGTTGTTCTCTCTGGTTTGGTGTTGTTCTCTCTGTTTAGTGTTGTTTCTCTGTGGTTTTGGTGTTGTTCTCTCTGGTTTGGTGTTGTTCTCTGGTTTGGTGTTGTTTCTCTGTGGTTTAGGTGTTGTTCTCTGGTTTGGTGTTGTTCTCTCTGGTTTTGGTGCTGTTCTCTCTGGTTTGGTGTTGTTTTCTCTGGTTTGGTGTTGTTTCTGGTTTGGTGTTGTTCTCTCTGGTTTGGTGTTGTTCTCTGGTTTGGTGTTGGTTCTCGTGTTTGGTGTTGTTCTCTCTGTTTTTGGTGTTGTTCTCTTGGTTTTGGTGTTGTTCTCTGGTTTAGTGTTGTTCTCTCTGGTTTGGTGTTGTTCTCTTCTGTTTGGTGTTGTTCTCTGGTTTGTGTTTGTTCTCTGGTTTGGTGTTGTTTTCTCTGTGGTTTGGTGTTTGTCTCTTGTTGGTGTTGTTCTCTGGTTTGGTGTTGTTTCTTCTGTTTGGTGTTGTTCTCTCTTGGTTTGGTGTTGTTCTCTGGTTTGTTTTTCTCTGTGGTTTTGGTGTTGTTCTCTCTGGTTTGGTGTTGTTCTCTGTTTGGTGTTGTTCTCTCTGGTTTGGTTGTTGTTCTCTCTGTTTGGTGTTGTTTCTCTCTTGGTTTGGTGTTGTTCTCTGGTTGGTTTGTTCTCTGGTTTGGTGTTGGTTCTCTGGTTTGGTGTTGTTCTCTGGTTTGGTGGTTGTCTGTGGTTGTGTTGTTCTCTGGTTTGGTGTTGTTCTCGTGGTTTGGTGTTGTTCTCTGGTTTGGTTTGTTCTCTGTGGTTTGGTGTTGTTCTCTGTGGTTTGGTGTTGTTCTCTGTGGTTTGGTGTTGCTCTCCTGGTTTTGGTGTTGTTCTCTGTGGTTTGGTGTTGTTCTCTCTGGTTTGGTGTTGTTCTCTGTGGTTTGGTGTTGTTGTCTCTCTGGTTTGGTGTTGTTCTCTCCTGGTTTGGGTGTTGTTCTCTCCTGGTTTGGTGTTGTTCTCTGTGGTTTTGGTTTGTTCTTCTGTTTGGTGTTGTTTTCTGGTTTGGTGTTGTTCTGTGGTTTGTTTTGTTTCTCTGGTTTGGTGTTGTTCTTGGTTTGGTGTTGTTCTCTGGTTTGGTGTTTTCTCTGTGGTTTGGTTGTTGTTCTCTGGTTTGGGTGTTGTTCTGGGGTTTGGTGTTGTTCTTTGGTGGTTTGGTGTTGTTCTCCTCTGGTTGGTGTTGTTCTCTGTGGTTTGGTGTTGTTCTCTCTGGTTGGTGTTGTTCTCTCCTGGTTTGGTGTTGTTTCTCTCCTGGTTTGGGTTGTTCTCTGCTGGTTTGGTTTGTCTTCTGTGGTTTGGTGTTGTTCTCTTGTTTGGTGTTGTTCTCTCTGGTTTGGTGTTGTCTTCTCTCCTGGTTTGGTGTTGTTTCTGCCTGTGGTTTGGTGTTGTTCTCTCTGTGGTTTGGTGTTGTTCTCTCTGTGGTTTGGTGTGTTCTCTTGTTGGGTGTTGTTCTCTCTGGTTTGGTGTTGTTTCGGTTTGGTGTTTTCTCTGTGTTTGGTGTTGTTCTCTGTGGTTTGGTGTTGTTCTCTGTGGTTTGGTGTTGTTCTCTGGTTTGGTTGTTGTCTCTGTGGTTTGGTGTTGTTCTCTCTGGTTTGGTGTTGTTCTCTGTGGTTGGTGTTTTCTCTCTGGTTTGGTGTTGTTCTCTGGTTTGGTGTTTGTTCTCTCTGGTTTGGTGTTGTTCTCTGGTTTGGTGTTGTCTCTGGTTTGGTGTTGTTCTCTGGTTTTGGTGTTGTTCTCTGGTTTGGTGTTTGTTCTCTTGGTTTGGTGTTGTTCTCTGTGGTTGGTGTTTGTTTCTCTCTGGTTTGGTGTTGTTCTCTGTGGTTTGGTGTTGTTCTCTGGTTTGGTGTTCTCTCTGGTTTGGTTTGTTCTCTGGTTTGGTGTTGTCTCTGTGGTTTGTGTCGTTCTCTGGTTATGGTGTGTACTGGTAATGTAATGAAGCAATGTAAATGTCTGTTGAATCTCACCCGGTGTTGTATGAGCATTATGATGAGTGAGCTCTTTTCTTGCTTTATGATTTGTTGGATCAGTCACACTGATGCTGGCTATCTCTCTGTCTGACTCTCTCTGTCTGACTATTTATTGATGCTGAGTATCTCTCTGTCTATCTCTTTGTCTATCTCTCTGGTGCTTGCTACCTCTAATGCTGGCTATCTCTCTGTCTGATTAACGCTCTGATGCTGACTATCTCTCTGATGCTGACTATCTCTCTGATGCTGTCTACATCTCTGATGCTGACTATCTCTCTGATGCTGTCTATCTCTCTGATGCTGAATATCTCTCTGATGCTGTCTACATCTCTGATGCTGACTATCTCTCTGATGCTGTCTATCTCTCTGATGCTGATATCTCTCTCTGATGCTGACTATCTCTCTGTCTCTCTGTCTCTCCTCACTCACTCCCCCCTTCTCTTTCTCTCTCTCTCTCATTCCCTCACTCCCCTCCTCTCCCTCCCCATCTCTGTTTCCCTATCTCCTTCACCCCCTCCTCTCTCTGCCTCTCTTCCTCACCATCACTCACTCCCCCCTCTCTCTCTCTCTCTCTCTGCTCTCACTCCCTCACCTCTCATCAGGTTGTCCATTAGGGTTCTATGGTAGGAGACTGTACTGAGGTGTGTCGTTGTCAGAATGGCGGAAACTGTGATCACATGTCAGGACAGTGTTCCTGTCTCACCGGCTTCATTGGGACCAGCTGTGAACAGAGTGAGTGCCACAACATCTACACAATGTCTCCTTAATCTCTTAGGGGCCTTTTGGTGCTGGTCCCACTTGCAACTGAATGCATCAGGAAATGAATTGACCAATCAGACTTACTCTGTTTCCTCCTGTATCTCGAAATAACTTTGGTAAGAACTCGGCTTCTCTGAGTAGTTCCATCATGTGCTCTGTGTCAGCGAATGAGTGAGTGCCGTTAGTTCCATCATGTGCTCTGTGTCAGCGAATGAGTGAGTGTCGTTAGTTCCATCATGTGCTCTGTGTAGCGAATGAGTGAGTGCCATTAGTTCCATCATGAGCTTCTGTGTCAGCGATGAGTGAGTGCCGTTAGTTCCATCATGTGCTCTGTGTCAGCGAATGAGTGAGTGCCATTAAATCCATCATGAGCTCTGTGTCAGCGAATGAGTGAGAGCCGTTAGTTCCATCATGTGCTCTGTGTCAGCGGATGAGTGAGTGCCCTG